>NC_136272.1:70972890-71002890 GCF_964187855.1 Myxine glutinosa | reverse complement strand
CAACAACCCCACATTAGGGGGTGAACTTGGAAGTAAAAACATGGCCGTGTGAGCAACAACCCCACATTAGGGGGTGAACTTGGAAGTAAAAACACGGCTGTGCGAGCAACAAATCCACATTATGGGGTGAACTTGGAAGTAAAAACATGACTGTGCGAGCAACAAATCCACATTAGGGGGTGAACTAGGAAGTAAAAACATGGCCGTGCGAGCAACAACCCCACATTATGGGGTGAACTTGGAAGTAAAAACATGGCCGTGTGAGCAACAACCCCACATTAGGGGGTGAACTTGGAAGTAAAAACATGGCCGTGTGAGCAACAACCCCACATTAGGGGGTGAACTTGGAAGTAAAAACACGGCTGTGCGAGCAACAAATCCACATTATGGGGTGAACTTGGAAGTAAAAACATGGCTGTGCGAGCAACAACCCCACATTAGGGGGTGAACTAGGAAGTAAAAACATGGCCGTGCGAGCAACAACCCCACATTAGGGGGTGAACTTGGAAGTAAAAACATGGCCGTGCGAGCAACAACCCCACATTAGGGGGTGAACTAGGAAGTAAAAACATGACCGTGCGAACCACAACCCCACATTAGGGGGTGAAGTAGGAAGTAAAAACATGGCTGTGCGAGCAACAACCCCACATTAGGGGGTGAACTAGGAAGTAAAAACATGACCGTGCGAACCACAACCCCACATTAGGGGGTGAACTTGGAAGTAAAAACATGGCTGTGCGAGCAACAAATCCACATTAGGGGGTGAACTAGGAAGTAAAAACATGGCCGTGCGAGCTGTGGTGAAAAAACTGAAATGAGAATTGCTTGAGAAGAGAACAATCGTGTTAAATACAAACCTATCTGCAGTGAATTACAGGAACACCTGTTTTTTAAGTATTGTTTATTATTCCACATTTTACAACAAAGTACATGATTCATACAAATTTCAGTCAGATTCAGAATAATACAAAGAAATAGATTGAATCAAATCCAATGTACAGGGAAAGAAAGCATAAACTGAGATAAATAAGACATGGATAATCAGTTTGAAATGTGAGCAATCTAAATGAAAATCTGAGATTGTGAAGGATTCGGCGCCTGCACTAAGACTACTAGTCCGAACATAACAATATGATGGAGGTAGATGTAAAGTACAAACACACACAAAATGTGTTTCAAGTCATTGGAATGATTAAGGAAGGATGTGATAAGAGAGAAGCCATGTGATCTACAAAGAGAACACTTCAGTTTCATAAACAAGATAACTTGTCACTCTTAGCCTTAGGTACCACCTGTACATCCAGTAATGGCAGCACATTGAAAGTGTACACATAAATATTTAAAAGGTAACACCTGAACTTTTGTTTTAAAGTATTGATTGAGGAGGTTTCAGTTAATTCAGCATTTAAGTTATTTTCAGAATTTAAGTCCAATAAACATAATTATTTTGTTAGCAAAAACCGTTCGAGTACGTGGAAGATGAAAACAATCATTTTGTCTCTACGAGCAACGGTAACCACCCTATGGGCGGGGCTTCAATTGGGAGGCCCAAATGAAAAGGTAAAATATCAGAAATTGAAAGCTTTTTTATTTTAAACGATTTATATGAACATCCGTTAAATCATATCACACGCAAATCATCAAAATCTAAATAGTATTTGTAGAATTTCAATAAAAGCCGCATCACTGTTCATATCGGTAAATATTATTCCATCGTGTTTGGAAAAACTGGAAAATTGGAAAAACAGTACAGACTTTTTTACTCCGGGGGGTCCCAGCATTACCCACCCACAATTTCGTTGCGATCGGTTCAGCCGTTTTTGCGGTACCTGCGAACAGACGGACACACAGACGGACAGACATTTGGTGAATTATAGTAAGATGGTGACGATGCAGGTTGCAGTATGGCAATATTACGTTGGAACGGAGGTGTCTGGTAAATTGTCTTCAGTTAGTTGGTACATGGAGATTCCAAGACTTGGAAATTGGAAAAATTGGAAACAGGAAAAATACAGGAAAAGGATAAAGACAGGAAAAATAGCCCCCTGAGTGGGCTGATGTCTCTTGAGGTTGTGGTTCAGAACTCTACTGATTTGGGTGGGGGAACCCCCCGCTCCCTCCATCCCCTGAGAGGCCCCCTGATCCGAAATCGAAAAAAGACTGAGTGATCCTGTGGACCATCGAATAGAAGGACTGTATCGGGTTTCAGAACAATCAGTTGGTAAAGGGATAAGTTGGGATCGTTTCAGTGGGGGAACCCCCATCCTCTCCTACCCTCCCGAAGAGCCCCAATGATTCGAATTTGAAAAATACCAAAACGAAAAATGTAATAATGAGTGATCCGGCAGACCATCGAGTAGAAGGAATAAACTTCTTGCAGTCATATGTCAAATTTCAGAACATTCGGCTGGGTGATAAGGGAGGAGTAGCAAAAATAGCAAAAAGTTAACGGACGGGCGGATGGACGGACATCCGGACATCACGATCCATTTTATATGTTCATCTCTTCGGGAATTGAGAGGAGATGACCTAATAAGTCAGGAATGTTAAGGATATTGCAATGACAGAAAAGCTTACCTGTGTGTAAATAAAATCCAACATTATTTATTATTCTCCCAGCCCATTCCTGAACGACACTAATTTTGTCTATTTGACCTTCAGAGCTGTTTCCCCAAGCTGGTACTGTATATTGAAATTCAAATAAGGCAAGATGAAGGCAGAATAGAGTATATGCAAAACATGAATGGGGACAAAAGCTTTTAGATTGTTTATAACACCTGTATTTCCAGACAATAACTTACATAAGAAATCAATTTGTACTTTCCAAGATAGATCACTGTCTATATAAACACCAATAAATTTGGTTGAGTCAACTTGTATTACACTCCGATTATTTATTAGTACTTGATCAGGTAAAAATGATATAGAATTACGAAATAACATAAAATTACTTTGTTAATATGAAGAACAATTTGTTGGCCTGGAGATCCAATCAGAAACAAATTGCAAAAGTAGGCCGAAGAGGGAGCCTTGACAGACCCCACAGGAAAAAGGTGACCTAAAGAGGTGACGCAAGACCATTGATATATATATATATTGTTGTGGATTTGAGAATCTTGTTGTAAATATCACCCTGAGTAGTGTAATGATTCCTTGTAAATATCTGTTTTGTGTGTAAAGGTCAAAGGTCGTCCTCTTAGTTAGTCCATATACATGCACGTAGGCCACCATATACCCTTCTAAATAGTTATTTCCTTATTATGTGTATTAGTTTAAGGCTGTGTTTCCCATTAGTTGACTCTGCATTGCATCAAATTGAAATAAGGTAGAATCCCCTGTCAAGTGCAAAGCCTCCATTGCCAACTGCATTGCCGCCATTGAACACGCGGCCAGCTCGGAGAAGAAAGGCGTGTCTCCGCCCCTCGTCATCGGAAGGAGGAGTGAGCCAGCCCCGATCAACCAACCAAGCACGAGGGGTTTGGCTTGAGAGGGCGGAGAGAGAACGATCGGGGAGGTTCGCGAAGATTCGAGGGTGTGGCCTATATAACCCGTCATGCGACGCCCCCACCGCAGAGGCGTCAGAGAGTTGGAAGTCCACCGAGAGTTGTTGTTGAGTTCAACACAGCAGTCCACCGGGAGAGAGTTGAGTGGTTGTTGTTGAGAGTTCAGTGGAGGAGGAGCAGTGGTTGTTGTTGAGAGTTCAGTGGAGGAGGAGCAACAAAGTCAAGCTCAGTGGAGGAGTGAGCACTGCGAAAGTTAAGGAACAAACCGCAGCTTCGAGACCTCCGTAGTCCACCCCCCCCCCCCCCCCCCCTCCTGTGACACGCAGCTTCGACCCGCTGCTACGAAGAAACGCCGCCGTGCAAACGAGATTGAGAAGGGTCGGCGGCCGCTCATCTCGAGCCTTGTCGTTTACACGAACCGGACCCGCATCCTTCCAGCTCTGTGGACCTCCTGAACCTTCCTCCCCTTCCAGCCATTCGTGCCATTCATCCCTATCATCATCCCCCCGTGTAAGTCTGATTGTCGTCCGTCTTTTATGTTGTCCTGGGGGTTAAGTAAGACTGAATAGGTAAGTTAGTATTGCACTGTGTCTTCTGGTCCTTCCATCTTTCTGTCTTTATTTTCGTATCTTTCCTTCTCCTTGGTTACTTTTGGTCTTGTACATAATAGTTAGTAATAAATTATATTTGTTCTTCCTACCTTGCCTTTCTTTGCTTTACATCCGTTTCGCTTTAGTGATTTCCCCATTGGATACCTGTGGCACGATTTGGCCAACGTTTCAGAATCGGGTCTAGTTCAGTTAATGGTTCGAGCCGCGGGCTGCCATCCGCTCAGCAAATAACATCTTGTCCACGGTCTCGAACGAGGTTGCTCACCTGCCTCCCTGGAGGGAGCTGTGCGACTTCAGGACTCACGTCGGTCAGTCATAGACAAGGGGATTAATCCCCCCTTCTTAAGGGGAAAAAGGGCCGACGTTGAGATCCGTAACAATATATTGATATAGTGTTTTTATTACGTGTTTTATGGCTGTGAGGTGTTTTTATTATGTGTTTTATGGCTGTGAGGTGTTTTTATGATGTGTTTTATGGCTGTGAGGTGTTTTTATTATGTTTTATGGCTGTAAGGTGTTTTTATTACGTGTTTTATGGCTGTAAGATGTTTTTATTTCGTGTGTTATGGCTGTGAGGTTGTAGCGGTCCCCGCTGAATGTACACAATCGCCTTGCACCTGCCAGGACGCGGCCAGGGCGCGATCGCCATGCCGGGCTCGTCCGGACGGGCCCAGACGCGCCTCTCCTGGGCATGCCCGGACTCGCTGTTCCCGGGCAAGCCCGAACCTCCCGGGCACGCCCGGTCTCGTCTTTCCCGGGCATGCCCGCTCTCGCCTTTCCAGGGCTCGCCCAGAGCGCCCGGGCACGCCCAGCCTCGACTTGCCAGGCCGCATCCAGGACGCCCGGGCATGTCCAGACTCGCCTTTCCAGGGCTCGCCCAGAGCGTCCGGGCATGCCCGCTCTCGCCTTTCCAGGGCTCGCCCAGAGCGCTCGGGCACGCCCAGCCTCGACTTGCCAGGCCGCATCCAGGACGCCCGGGCATGTCCAGACTCGCCTTTCCAGGACTCGCCCTTGACACCCGGGCATGCCCGGTCTCGGTTTTCCCGGGCAAACGCCCGGGCATAAATGTGTATATATATTGCTGCCCGATAAACGGGCTTTTCAGAATACCTGAGCTGTTTTGTTTCAATAAAGCAACTCGGACGAATTCCGTCTTTGGTCGCGTCAATTCTTTCGACTCGCGTTGGAGCGCAGCTCCTTCAAGATGATATTATTTCGTGTTTTATGGCTATGGGGTGTTTTTATTTCTTGTTTTATGGCCGTGGGGTGTTTTTATTATGTGTTTTATGGCTGTGAGGTGTTTTTATTACGTGTTTTATAGCTGTGAGGTGTTTTTATTATGTTTTATGGCTGTAAGGTGTTTTTATTATGTGTTTTATGGCTGTGAGGTGATATTATTTCGTGTTTTATGGCTATGGGGTGTTTTTATTTCGTGTTTTATGGCTGTGGGGTGTTTTTATTTCGTGTTTTATGGCTGTGAGGTGTTTTATTACGTGTTTTATGGCTGTGATGTGTTTTTATTTCGTGTTTTATGGCTGTGATGTGTTTTTTTTCGTGTTTTATGGCTGTGATGTGTTTTTATTTCGTGTTTTATGGCTGTGATGTGTTTTTATTTCGTGGTTTATGCCTGTGAGGTGTTTTAAATTACTTGGTGGTGAGGTGTTATCGTCCCAAACTTCCAGTCTGCACCTACCCCTCCCCTTTGTATGTGCTGAGGGGTTCTTTCTTGAAAAAAAAAACATTCAACCTGAATCTTCAACCTAAATTTCCTATAAAAATGTAATATCACAAACACAACAAATACATTTGTGCAAAATAATTGTTTGTATTATGATTGGTGTAAATCATGACAACACAGCAACTCAGGTACAGTCATTAGCCTCAGCTAAAATAAGCCCGCTCCTCAGTAACGAAGCGAGGCGAGCGTAGCGAGCCGAGCCAAGCTAGTGTATATATATATATATTGTTGTGATTTTGCAATAAAAGACACCCCCTCTAGTTAATTACACGACAACATGTAGCCTGCAGTAGTCAGTTATTTCTTATTAAATGTAAAGATTAGCTCCCTTTCCATTGTTTAGTAATTAAAACAGATATCCGTTGAGTTAGGCAGGATTCCAACCCCTCGTATGGTTGAATGAAGATGTTGGCTCGTGGGCAGGGAGAAACAGTCCACGTGATCAACCGCGACAGTGGTAGGCGGGGAATGAAACCTTCCAAAAGGAGGTGGGGAATGAAACCTTCCAAAAGGAGGTGGGGAATGAAACCTTCCAAAAGGAGGTGGGGAATGAAACCTTCCAAAAGGAGGCGGGGAATGAAACCTTCCAAAAGGAGGTGGGGAATGAAACCTTCCAAAAGGAGGCGGGGAATGAAACCTTCCAAAAGGAGGCGGGGAATGAAACCTTCCAAAAGGAGGCGGGGAATGAAACCTTCCAAAAGGAGGCGGGAAATGAAACCTTCCAAAAGGAGGTGGGGAATGAAACCTTCCAAAAGGAGGCGGGGAATGAAACCTTCCAAAAGGAGGCGGGGAATGAAACCTTCCAAAAGGAGGTGGGGAATGAAACCTTCCAAAAGGAGGCGGGGAATGAAACCTTCCAAAAGGAGGCGGGGAATGAAACCTTCCAAAAGGAGGTGGGGAATGAAACCTTCCAAAAGGAGGCGGGAAATGAAACCTTCCAGAAGGAGCTGGGGGTGGGAATAACTGCACGTGACTAACCTCGGTCAATGGGAGGCCGTGGGACCTTCTTGAGCAGGGGTTCTTAACCTGTGGTCCATGGACCCCTTTGGCGTCTGTGGATGGGCTTCAGGGGGTCCGTGAACCAGGCGCATAAAAATTTCAAAAGTAAAGCCATGTGCCCCGGACATGGTTGAGCTGGTTTGTGGATAGGAGCCGAGGAAAAAAATTGAAGCAGTGCCTTTGTCAAATGATGTCATACATTCAAGAATAGTTGATATTTCTTGTAATATTTTGAAGCAGGTCATGGAGGAATTGGCAGCTATGCCATTTCCCCTCAGTATACAACTGGATGAAAGTACTGACATCTCTCAGTGCAGCCAGCTCCTTCTTTTCGTCCGTTATGTGCATGCTGATGCCATCAAAGAAGAATTCCTATTTTGTGAGCCCCTTTTGGAAACTAATAAGGCCATTGACATCTTAGAAATGTTGAAAAATTTCTTTGCCAAGCAAAACTTTGACTGGAACAAAAAGTTGTGTACTCTGTGCGCAGATTGAGCACCTGCGATGCTTGGCAACACATCTGGTTTTACTGCACTGGTGAAGAAAGAAGCTCCTCACGTCATCGTGACTCACTGTTTTCTACATCGGCATGCACTGGCATCAATGACTCTGCCAACAATCCTAAAAGAAGTCTTGTCTACTGGCGTTAAAGTCATCAACTTCATCAGAGCCAGGGTTCTGAATCATCGAGTTTTCAAGAGGTTTGGTCACGAAATGGGAGCAGAATATGAAGTTCTTCTCAATCACATAGAAGTTCGCTGGCTTTCCAGAGGACAAATCTTGAAGCGCTTGATGGAACTTAGGGCAAAAGTTTCACTTTTTTGAGAGAAAAGGAAAGTCCACTCTCGGAACAGTTTGACAGGGAGGAGTTAATTCACGGCTTGGCTTATTTGGCAGATATTTTTGGCCATATGAATGTGGTAAGTCTTTCGATTCAAGGCCCTGCAGTCACCATTATGAATGCTGCTGAAAACCTACAAGCTCTTTTGGCCAAGCTGCCACTGTGGAAGAGGAGATTGGAGGCAGACAACTATGCAAACTTTCCAAAGCTGGAGGAAGTGCTTCTGCAGGATGAAGTCGAGAGAGACAAAGCCCTGTCAATTTCTCTGCAGGCAGAAATGTGCAGACACCTGGAAACACTGCAGAACTCTTTCGAAGGTTACTTCTGCTCAGATGACCTTAAAGTTGAAACGTGGATTCGTAATCATTTCCTTGCTGATATAAACTGTATTAATGATGCAGACCTTGCCAAAGATGACCTCATTGACCTGAGGACAAAGGAAATGATACGACATGAGTTCACACGAAGAGTCTTGGAGAATGTTGGTGTTCCTTGACACAAGCGAGCGAGCTTGACCTCGTCTGGCAAAGCGAGCTGTGGGAGCTCTGATTCCATTTGCAACCACATATCTTTGCGAGTCCGGATTTTCAGCACTCGTTACCATCAAAACGAAAAGTAGAAATCGATTGGATGTCAAACATGACATGCGTGTTGCCTTGTCAAAGACCACTCCCCAATTTCATCTTCTTATTGAAGCCAAACAACAACAGCCTTCTCACTGAAATGTACTTTTGGCAGAATTGAAGTTTATTTTTTGTTTAATTTGCACAATTTCGATATATTTCATTTTATTCAGGGAATGGTCATTGATTTTTGCATGAAAAAAGTGAGATATATTCTTTGTAAAGATTGTTTTTAAAATCTGATTATGATGGTATGTGAAGGAAATAATTTTCTTATGCAATAAAATGTATTCATTGTATGCAAAATTTTGTGTTTATGTGCTTATGTGCATTTTTCTGGGGAGGGGTCCGTAGCTTTCACCAGATTCTCAAAGGGGTCCATGACTCAAGAAACGTAAAGAACCCCTGTTCTAGAAGGACATTCACCCGATAAAGGCCTGTGCCAATCGTGCTTCGGGCTCTCTCTCCTCGTTCGTCCGTCAAGCCGGCTGTCCTACGAGCTGGTTCGTCCGGCTGCCCTTCTCGTTCGTCCTCCAAGCTGGTTCTTCATCCATGCTGGGTCATCCTCCGTGCGATCCTCCTTCGTGCTGTCTGCCGGATCGATCCGTGCGCCACGCACGGGAACTGCCGGACCCAAGTCATCGTGGGCCCGTCCCCCGGTATGAGTCTAACCAGTGTGTGATTCATTCCCTGTGTGTGTGTGAGTGTGCCAGACGCCTATGTTGGGGTTAGATAGGTAAGAATTGTTAAGTCTGCTTCTCGTCCTTTTTTCTGTGCGATTGTCAATAAAAGACATACATTTTGTTTCCTTTCGACCTGCTCATGTGCGTCCTCTTCCCCATTGACCCAGCATCGTCCGAAACCAAATCGGGTTGCTCAATTAGGCCCGTAGATCACGCGGGGTAAAGCCGCGACCCACACAGTGCGATCCGCTCGGCGCACCTGATTGGAATAAGGTGTGGGATCGCAAAGGGTTCAATTCCAGGTCTTCCCGGTCACGTGGTCTTGAAGGTATTTGGGTCGTGATCGATAACCCTTCGACCCGTCAATGGTGGATTGGCGATTGGAGTTGCTACGCAACCCGTCGGCCGTGAGTTTCTTCGCGGTCGACAGCCCGTGGAGCCGGTGTCTGTGGGGAAACGGAGTCTTAACCCTACCCTTAGTACATCGACAGACCTGGGATCCGCAACAATGTATATATATATATATATATATATATATTATATATATATATATATATATATATATATTTATTTATTTATTTATATATATATATATATATATATATATATATATATATATATATATATATATTGGTATCTGTAATCTGGTTCTCCAACCTAATGAGCGGACAACATGACGTCATCGCCATGCACGTCCGCCTTGCCTGCAAAGTTCCAGAGGAACCATCTAGCAGTGCGTCATTACGGATTATAAATACAGATACTGTCACAAGTGCATGCAAAACTCACAGTTACCGACCTGGTTTCGCCCTTGTTGGGGCTTCATCAGGGCAACGCAGTGAGGCTTTCCATACACTTGTAACTCTGTGACCCTTTCGGTTTTTATATCAGTCACTATGCGACCTTCATATCATCAGTGGAGAACCGCCAGCAAGGTGTCCCATACAGCTGCTGCTGCACCTTGCTGGGAGCGATACGCACCGCCTGCCACGCGGTGACGTTATCTCTGGTATCCACTCATCATATGGAGTCGACCTGGTTGCGGTTGGGAGTTACTAATAATGGTATCTGTAATCTGGTTCTCTAACCTAATGAGCGGACAACATGACGTCATCGCCATGCACGTCTGCCTTGCCTGCAAAGTTCCAGAGGAACCATCTAGCAGTGCGTCATTACGGATTATAATGATGAGTTATATGGTCGGTAAGTTAATGATGGTCGGTAAATGATGAGTGGATACCAGAGATAACGTCACCGCGTGGCAGGCGGTGCGTATCGCTCCCAGCAAGATGCAGCAGCAGCTGTATGGGACACCTTGCTGGCGGTTCTCCACTGATGATATGAAGGTCGCATAGTGACTGATATATATATATATATTTTATTTTTTATTTTTTTTTCTATCAGAAAGATAGTTCCTGAACCAGTCGAAGGGCTTCCCCATAATTCCATAATGAGATACAGAAGTTTATATAATAGTATGTCATGAATAATTGTGTCAAAGACCTTGGAGAAGTCCAGGAAAATACCAGCTGTGTGTGAGATCTTATCAATGGCTCTGGCAACTTTATCATTAAATAACAGCAATGCATGTGTAGTTGAATGTTTTTGGCATAAACCAAATTGAGACTGAGCAAAAACATGACAATTACTTAAAAACTCAATTAGGCGGGAGTAAACTATTTTTCCTAGAATGTTTGAAAAGGATGTCAAAAGAGATATTGGGCTGAAGTAGTTGCCAAAGTGTTGCTGGTCACCTTTCTTGAGTATATGAATGACCTTTGCGATTTTCATTTTATTTGGATCAATACCATTAGATAAAGACAAATTGAAAATGTGGGCTAAGGGGAAAATTAATCTTTCCGGCCTCCTTGCATCTCCCATAAGATTCCTGCATTGTCGATTCTCAGTGCACGTATCTGCCGTCAACATTGGCAATCCCAATTCCTGTCTAATATCGTTGGTCCATCTTTTCGGTGCCCCACTGCCCCCCCTGGGTCGCAGGTTGCTGACGTCAGTCTTGTGTACCCTTCGAAAGTTTGAGTCATCCTGACTTCTAATCACGTGATCAAACCACCTCAAGCATCTTGACACAATGACATATTCAATCGTTTTCGCCATATTGAATTTGTTGCATACATCTACATTTCTCATCATCTGCTATCTCGTGACTCAAACCACTTCATCTCGAAAACGAGGAGTGTCCTCTTGTCCTCATTTCTTGGAGTCCAGGCTACCGATCTGTAGATGGCAATCGGCAAAATGAGGGCCTTGTACAATCTCACTTTCAGCTGTCTTGACACATGCGACAAATTCAAATTTTATCTCTAAATCTTCCAATTGCCGCTCGGGACACATCATGCTGAACATCTGCTTGGGACTTTACTCTTGAGAAACTGAAAATCTCCTGCATGCTCCACATGATGGCCTTCAATTATGATATTTCTGTTGTTGTCTGGGATCATCAATTTGCATTTTGAAGAATTCATCCTCAATTCCCACTTCTTGCAGGCTTTATCGAGCTCTTTCATCGACAACTGTAATTTGTCGAACACAGACACAAGCGTCGTATCATCAACATATCTGATATCCGTCGACATTTTGTCCCCCAGCCGAAGTCCTCGATCCAGACTTTTCAGTTCTTTTGTGATATTTAAAATTTTTTTTGTTGAACAGGGTTGGGGACTTGATCCATCCTTGTCTAATCCCAAGATGTACTTGAAACCATTTGTCAGTTGTCCTCCAACGAGGGTTGCGCATTGTGTAGACCGAACCATGTTTTTTATTATTGAAACAATTTTCGGATGAACACCGATTTTCTTCATCATTGTCCTTCTGCCTTCTCTATTATTTGTCTTACAATGAATGTTGCATCTGTAGATCATCTGCATGGCCTGAATCAGGACTGCGATTCACTCAGGGTATCATCAGATACTTTTGCAACAATGTTGAGGAGGATCTTACAAAATACTTTTCCTGGTGTCGACAGAAGTGATATCGCCCTGTAGTTTGCGGGGGTTAATTTCTTAAGAGGAACGTTGATTGTACCATCATAACCCAAACTCTTTACATCTTCAAATTCCTTACAATATCGACAACCTCCGTTTCATGAACAGGTGAGAAAAAAAATGTTTGTGTATTCGGTTTCTTCAAAAAAGTATCAAAAGATATATTAGTGACAGGAATGTTTTGGGCAAGATTTGGCCCAATATTCACGAAAAAAAGACTTAAATGCACGGGTTAATGCTCTGGGGATCCAGTATATGGACGCCATCATTTTTTTTTTCCATTTTTATTTAAGACATTATTCATCACCTTCCACGTAATGTTGATATAATTTTTGAAAATCTCGAATTGACGAGAGAAATACCTGTTTTTTTGCCCTGCGCAGCAGAGACGCCGTTAAAATGTTGCGGTAACAAGTATATTTATGTTTGGTCTTTTCAGTTGCTTTTGCTTTGTGTTTATAAAAGTTTATTTTTCCGATTTATTGATCTAAGGAGAGATTTTGAAACCCAAGGAGATCTCGATACTTTTTTTTATAATTTATATGAGTGGGAAATGCAACGGCATGTCGGAATTATGGAGTGCAATAAATATATCAATGAATTTATAAAATGCTAAATTTGCATCTTCATTATTATATACCTCTTGCCAATCAGTAAGTGTGAGATATTCTTTGAATCTATTCAGGTTGGCTTCAGACAACAAACACACACACACACACACACACACACACACACACACACACACACACACACACACACACACACTCACACAAATGTAGATGGATTAGAGAGGTGGAAAATAAAAGTAAAGATTGGGAAATGGGCAAAGATAGATCAGGATCAGGGATACCAGAGACATTATCAGAATAAAAGTATTATCAATTAAAATTGCTGTAGTGTCCGAAATTCTTGTTGGCTTTCTAATTGCGGGGATCAATCATTATGGGAGCAGCATATCGAAAAATTCCCGACAGTGGGATTTTGTTGGTAATGAAACAGGTTGAAGTTGAAGTCACCCATGATAACAACAATATTTAATTAAGTCAAGGTGATGACTCAATGAAAAACAAAGACTCAATGGCATCCATGAAATCAACAAAATTGGTGTCGGGAGGCTTGTATATTTCCCGGACAATAATGTTTTTATCACTTACAAAGTGGATGGATGGAGGTTATGGAGGTTATTTATCACCGAAGGTGGATGGAGGTTATGTTTTCACCCCTGTCTGTTTGTCTGTTTGTCTGTTTGTCTGTTTGTTACTTGCGAAAATCGAAGATTTTTCAAGTATATTGGTTTGTCTTGTGCGTTATTACTTGGCAAAAAAAAATAATAATAATTTTGCCAGTATGCTGCTCACTCCGGTTTGTGTGTTTGTTTGTGTGTTTGTTTGTGTGTTTGTTTGTGTGTTTGTTTGTGAGTTTGTTTGTGTGTTTGTTTGTGTGTTGGTCTGTTGATGTTTGGCGATGTCGATGTGGCAGTCGATGTTTGGCTATGTCAATGTGGCAGTTGATGTTTGCCTATGTCGATGTGGCAGTAGATGTTTGGCAATGTCGATGTGGCAGTCGATGTTTGGCGATGTTGATGTGGCAGTAGATGTTTGGATATGTGGGTGTGGCAGCAGATGTTTGCCCATGTCGATGTTGGCAGTCGATGTTTGGCGATGTTGATGTGGCAGTAGATATTCGGCGATGTTGATGTGGCAGTCGATGTTTGGCGATGTCGATGTGGCAGTCGATGTTTGGCGATGTTGATGTGGCAGTAGATATTCGGCGATGTTGATGTGGCAGTTGATGTTTGCCTATGTCGATGTGGCAGTAGATGTTTGGCAATGTCGATGTGGCAGTCGATGTTTGGCGATGTTGATGTGGCAGTAGATGTTTGGCTATGTGGGTGTGGCAGCAGATGTTTGCCCATGTCGATGTTGGCAGTCGATGTTTGGCGATGTTGATGTGGCAGTAGATATTCGGCGATGTTGATGTGGCAGTCGATGTTTGGCGATGTCGATGTGGCAGTCGATGTTTGGCGATGTCGATGTGGCAGTAGATGTTTGCCGATGTCGATGTTTGGCAATGTCGATGTGGCAGTAGATGTTTGGCGATGTCGATGTTTGGCAATGTCGATGTGGCAGTAGATGTTTGGCAATGTCGATGTGGCAGTAGATGTTTGGCGATGTCGATGTTTGGCAATGTCGATGTGGCAGTTGATGTTTGGCAATGTCGATGTGGCAGTACATCTTTGGCAATGAGAATGTGGCAGTAGATGTTTGGTGATGTCGATGTTTGGCAATGTCGATGTTTGGCGATGTCGATGTTTGGCGATGTCGATGTTTGGCGATGTCGATGTTTGGCGATGTCGATGTTTGGCGATGTCGATGTTTGGCGATGTCGATGTTTGGCGATGTCGATGTTTGGCGATGTCGATGTTTGGCGATGTCGATGTTTGGCGATGTCGATATGGCAGTCGATGTTTGGCAATGTTAATGTGGCAGTAGATGTTTGTCAATGCCGATGTTGGCAGTAGATGTTTGGCGATGTCGATGTGGCAGTTGATGTTTGGCGATGTCGATGTGGCAGTAGATGTTTGGTGATGTCGATGTTTGGCAATGTCGATGTGGCAGTAGATGTTTGGCGATGTTGATGTGGCAGTCGATGTTTGGCTATGTCGATGTGGCAGTCGATGTTTGGCGATGTCGATGTGGCAGTAGATGTTTGGCGATGTCGATGTGGCAGTAGATGTTTGGCGATTTCGATGTTGGCAGTAGATGCTTGGTGATGTCGATGTAGCAGTAGATGTTTGGCGATGTCGATGTGGCAGTCGATGTTTGGCTGTGTCGATGTGGCAGTAGATGTTTGCCGATGTCGATGTGGCAGTTGATGTTTGGCGATGTTGATGTAGCAGTAGATGTTTGGCGATGTCGATGTGGCAGTCGATGTTTGGCGATGTCAATGTGGCAGTCGATGTTTGGCGATGTCAATGTGGCAGTAGATGTTTGGAGATGTCGATGTGGCAGTAGATGTTTGGCGATGTCGATGTGGCTGTAGATGTTTGGTGATGTCTATGTGCAGTCGATGTTTGGCGATGTCGATGTGGCAGTCGATGTTTGGCGATGTCGATGTGGCAGTCGATGTTTGGCGATGTCGATGTGGCAGTAGATGTTTGGCGATGTCAATGTGGCAGTAGATGTTTGGCGATGTCGATGTGGCAGTAGATGTTTGGCGATGTCGATGTGGCCGTAGATGTTTGGTGATGTCGATGTGCCAGTCGATGTTTGGCGATGTCGATGTGGCAGTCGATGTTTGGCGATGTCGATGTGGCAGTCGATGTTTGGCGATGTCGATGTGGCAGTCGATATTTGGCGATGTCGATGTAGCAGTCGATGTTTGGCGATGTCGATGTGGCAGTAGATGTTTGGTGATGTCGATGTGGCAGTAGATGTTTGGCGATGTCGATGTGGCAGTAGATGTTTGGCAATGTCGATGTGGCCGTAGATGTTTGGCGATGTCGATGTTACAGTCGATGTTTGGCGATGTCGATGTTGACAGTCGATGTTTGGCGATGTCGATGTTGGCAGTCGATGTTTGGCGATGTCGATGTGGCAGTACATGTTTGGCGATGTCGGTGTGGCAGTAGATGTTTGGCAATGTCGATGTGGCAGTACATGTTTGGCGATGTCGATGTGGCAGTAGATGTTTGGCAATGTCGATGTGGCAGTACATGTTTGGCGATGTCGGTGTGGCAGTCGCTGTTTGGCGATGTCGATGTGGCAGTAGATGTTTGGCGATGTCGTTGTTTGGCAATGTCGATGTGGCAGTAGATGTTTGGCAATATCGATGTTTGGCGATGTCGATGTTTGGCAATGTCGTGGCAGTAGATGTTTGGCGATGTCGATGTTTGGCAATGTCGATGTGGCAGTAAATGTTTGGCAATGTCGATGTTTGGCGATGTCGATGTTTGGCAATGTCGATGTGGCAGTACATGTTTGGCGATGCCGATGTTGGCAGTAGATGTTTGGCAATGTCGATGTGGCAGTGGATGTTTGGCGATGTCGATGTTTGGCAATGTCGATGTGGCAGTACATGTTTGGCGATTTCGATGTGGCAGTCAATGTTTGGCGATGTCGATGTTGGCAGTCGATGTTTGGCGATGTCGATGTTGGCAGTCGATGTTTGGCGATGTCGATGTTGGCAGTCAATGTTTGGCGAAGTCGATGTTGGCAGTCAATGTTTGGCGATGTCGATGTTGGCAGTCGATGTTTGGCGATGTCGATGTTGGCAGTCAATGTTTGGCGATGTCGATGTTGGCAGTCGATGTTTGGCGATGTCGATGTTGGCCGTCGATGTTTGGCGATGTCGATGTTGGCAGTCAATGTTTGGCGAAGTCGATGTTGGCAGTCAATGTTTGGCGATGTCGATGTTGGCAGTCGATGTTTGGCGATGTCGATGTTGGCAGTCAATGTTTGGCGATGCCGATGTTGGCAGTCAATGTTTGGCGATGTCAATGTTGGCAGTCAATGTTTGGCGATGTCGATGTTGGCAGTCGATGTTTGGCGATGTCGATGTTGGCAGTCGATGTTTGGCGATGTCGATGTTGGCAGTCAATGTTTGGCGAAGTCGATGTTGGCAGTCAATGTTTGGCGATGTCGATGTTGGCAGTCGATGTTTGGCGATGTCGATGTTGGCAGTCGATGTTTGGCGATGTCGATGTTTGGAATTAAAAATATTTTACATCAATTATATATTTTATGTCAAATTGTGTTATCGTGTTTTATTTTGCTTTCTGATCCGATAATATGTTTTGGTCACATCGTGCATGGAAAAGGGATAATTGCCTGTATGGGGATACGGATCATCATCCTCGTGTGCCTACATTCACATATCTATAAAGCCTTGTTTGAGTTTTCTATCACAAATATACTCAAGTCTTTTCTGCTCTCGTCAGGACCTTCATCCTCATAAAGGGAAGCTATTCCTTTTTCTTTGGTTAAAACGAGTGCCAAGCACGAGGGGGTCCACATGGTGCACCCCCACTGTTCTCAAGACAACGAACACATCTAATCCTACCCTCTTCCCAAAAACTACACCATGGCCTCCTATTCTCCCCAGGGGGCCTCCGCTATCCTTAAAACCTTTGGTCGTGATCAATTAAAATGCTTAAATAGATTACCCTTCCCGTATTTCAAATCCCCTCCTTAAACCTCAAAATATTTTAAACATGACAACTGCATTCTTCATCATTAATCCCCCTTCTCCCCTATTCCAACGAAGTTTGGTGGTGATCACTCAAGACATTGCAGTACAGAGAACCTCTCCTCTATTCCAAATCCCTCCTGAATTAAAAAATCCATAAAAACCAATAACTTCCATTTCTTCACCATAAATCCCCCATGTGGCCCCTATTATGCAAGCCACGTTTGGGAGCTCTGCGATCAATAGGGCTGATGTGAATAGTGGAACCCCAATATAGAAAACCCCCGACCTCCTCCTCCTCCACATCTCCTATGAAATTACTACCCACCTATTTTACTCCCCATTACCCCCAGTGTGCTAAATTTGGTTGCGATCACGAAAGCCATTACAAGGCACAAACATCTCCCCCACCCCTTACCACCAACTTCCCCACATCCCCAAATCGCACCCCCATGATACTCCCCATGAGGACCCACACTGTTCAGTTTTCTAATTGACATTCCCCATTTGAACCTGGTGTTGGGCTAGCGGCTAGGGTGCCGGCTTAGGATATCCTAGGATCCTGGGTTCGCAATCCCGGTCGATCGCTGAATTAACACCAGGGGGGTTGACTCAGCCTGTCATCCTTCCGAGGTCGGCTAATTGAGTACCAGTTCACTGGTAATTCCCTGCTTGTCGTGAAAAGGGTTGGCGGCAGGAAGGGCATCCGGCCGTAAAACATTGCTTCAAAAAGGGGACCAAAAAACAACAACAACCACGGTCCCCGAAAAAGGCCAACCCCCGCTTTGCGGGGAAAAATGGCCTCTAAAGGTGGTTTTTATTCCCCATGGAACCCCTGTTGCACCTGCCACGTTTGATGGACATACAATTTTCCATCCTCAAGATATACAACTATAGAAGATATTAAAGGGCGCAGCCAGACAGACAGACAGAAACAGTGCGTGATAATAAGCGAAGCTTTGTTTCTGTGTCAGTTTTACCTGATATGGGACTGGTTAGCAAATGTGCCACACGTGGACCAATAAACACCGTCAAGATTCAGGTTGTCACCTCCCAACATGTTCTCTTGTACCATTGATACTGACCGAGTCAATTCACATTTCTGCAGCACAGACAAACTACCCACAGCACAGGTGTGACCGATTTCTAGGATATCCTAGAAAAGGAGATGTCCCTTGAGGAGCTTATATTCCCAAGCATCAGCAATGTGGCCCAGACGATGCTCTGTAATCCCCATAGCAATGCGGAGGATGCGAGGGTGTTCAGCATACTGAAAAAGATTCATACCGACGGGCGCAGTGAACTTGCTTCTCAACCCAACGTCAACAGTGTAACCACGTGCAACATATAAAGTGACATGTGCTGCAGCACGGAGCCAAGCAAGCCAGGTCTGGGCTTTTGGAATCAAAATAATATACCGGGGTTACAATGTTTACAAATATACAGTGAGCTCAGTCATCAGAAACGGGTTTTAACAGGAAAGGAACATTCCCTATCAGACCCACAACCTACTCAGTAAGGGTTTATCGTGCTTTCATTCAACATATTCCACCTTTCGATTTTCCCTTCTCGAGGAGCGTGAGATATCTCACGGCTATTTGTTACCGAAATGTGTCTGTGACGTCATGTCATGTTTCACAACCCATTGTGTCCACGACATGGCTGCCTCTGCAGAAACCACGGAGAGATTCTCTGAATTCTGTCTGTCCGCCTAACCGAGCATTTTCGACATAAGCGACGAAAGTAAGAAATTTGAAACGTGCACAAAAAACAAAAATTCGTATTTTCTGCCTTTCCCATCAACTGTTTTTACATTTCTGAAGGCCTCGGCCTAAGGCCATGAAATCTGTTTTCGCCATCCCTTTCCCAAAACATGTTGCTGGCGGAATGTGTTAAAATATTACCAAAATTCGTCGTTCTGTTCTCTGCTGTTGTCCTTGTGTGTTTCCCTCTCTCTCCCCATCTTGTCTGCCGCTCACTTTATTGTATGTTTTGTGTGTCGGTTTTTTTTGGGGGGGGATTAATGTTAGCTCTTACTCGAGCCTCGATGTTGTATACCACAAAAAAAAAAAAATGGGAGACATTTTTCACACATTCCAATGTATGCATGACAGTGTGCATGGGTGTTCATGGCACATTTTGAAAGACAATAACGATGGAAACAGATCTCAAAATGAGATGATGAAATTAACTTTAAAACTTATGCAAACTTATGCAAATTAAATTTATGATAAAAAACTTTTATGTTAAATATAAAATGAAATATTATAAAATATTAAATTTTTTATTTAATTTTTAATTTTTAATTTTTTTTAATATTTAATTTTTAATTTTAATTTTATTTAATATATTTTTTTAATATTTAAATAATTTTTAAATAATTTAAAAATATTTAATTTTTATTTATAATAAAAATTATAAAATTAAAAAATTAAAATTAAATAAAATTAAAGATAAAAAAAAATAAAAAAAATAAAAAAACTTCTGCAAACATAGATCGATGCTATTTGTACATCCAACAAGAAATAATGTCTCCATTTGATCTGTAATTGCTCCTGTATTGAAGCACACTGCACTTGTAAGACTGGATATCATTCCCTTTGGAATGTACATATCAATTGTCTTTGCGGTAACATTTATAGCAATCTGCTGTATGAATCTGATTAGCCTTCTTGAAAAAAGCAAGCTCACCAACCCAAACACCAACCCTAACCCTAACAAGTACAGATACATTCAAAGTACACCACCCACATGCCAAATAAATAAATATCCTCCAGCGCGGCTGTATTGGGAGGGAGAGATATACAATAATTGATTGATTATTTGCATAATTAAAATCAATAACAGATAATCGTAAAATAATTTCTCAATGAATAAGCTAATATCATATCTCAACCACAATCCGAAGCGGTAACTATTTGAAAATTAATTAAATAAGTCATTTGTCGGGAAAACATGAAAGGATCAATTGATTAATCAATACATAATAAATTGATTAATTGATTAATAAATAAATCAAAAATACCCTTTACAGCAAAATCACTTGGTCATTGTCATGTCCAAATATCAGCTTCCTAACTCAAAAGGTGCCTGAGATATTGCCCACAAGAGAAAGGAAATAAATAAGTCATTGGTTCTTCGATAATAATTAAGTAATTAATCAATTAATTGATTACTCAAAAAAAAAAAATTACGTTTTTGCCAAAACATGTGCTCACTATTGTGCCGAAATTTTAGCTTCCGAGCTCAAAGGATGGCTAAGATATCGCCCGGACAAAAAAAACAAGAAGACGTCATGCAGAACACAAAACTTGTCATGATAACATAAGATAACAACATAAGAGCAACTTCATGCAAATTGTCCATTTCATCAAGATCAAAACTGATGATATTGATCAAAACTCGGGTCAATAAGATGAAAAGTGATGATTTTTAAATGAAAAGTGATGATTTCAGAAGTTTGACCTTGAGTTGACCTTTGACCTTTTGACCTCAAAAATAGTTGGTTTCCCAATTCAGTGAGGCACTGCAAATGCTGTTTAATTTTCATGTCAATGGGATGCAAATTGATGATTTTTCTGATGGAAATTGATGATATTGGAAGTTTGACCTTGAGTTGACCTTTGACCTTTTGACCTCAAATAGTTGGTTTCCCAATTTAGTGACTCATGTGCAAATGCTGTTCATTTTCCAAGTCAACTGGATGAAAATTGAGTTTTTCAGATGGAAATTGATAAATTTTGGAAGTTTGACCTTTTCTTTTTTTTCCCTTTTTTTGGTAGACAAGATCGAGGCTCGTGCAAAAAATAAAAGTAAAAATAAACAATACATATATAAGTATAAAATAATAAGAAATAATAATATAATCTAATAATATATAATGATAATAAATAATAAAATAATAAATAAAATAATAATTCTATATAATAATAGCGTAAGGACTCGACTTTGTTATCCCTTTTATGCCCCACCCGGTGACCCGATGCCCACGGCACTAATGGATTTACGATCTACGAACTGCGCTCTTTGTTTATCACGTACAGACATACTCAAAAAATCTGAATTAGCCGACGTTGGGGCCCAAAAGCATCCGATTAACTGCCGATACGACGCCATCTTACGACGCCATCGTATTGGCGTCTGCTGGGTGAAGGCGAAGCAAGCCGTCCGCTGATTGGACAGTCGAATGCGACAGCAAGCCGTCCACTGAGTGGACACTCCTGAGCATGCATTTGTGCCGGTGTCGTCGATCGCGGTGTACGCTCACCTCAAAAGTATATTGTAGCGTTGTCATTTAAGTAGATTGCAATAAATACGTTGTTCATATACGCACTCTTCATTCTCATCTTTCTTCCTAACTCTTACTCGGACAAGCAAATCCCCTATGCCATCCATAATGGTACACTCTATCCATACACCACATCCTCCTCTCCGTGGATGTTCCACGGGTTTCGGCTAGTCTATATAATAATAGCGTAAGGACTCGACTTTGTTATCCCTTTTACGCCGCACCCAGTGACCCGATGCCCACGGCACTAATGGATTTTACGATCTACAAACCGCGCTCTTTGTTTACCACATACAGCCATACTCGAAAAATCTGAATTAGCCGCCGTTGGGGCCCAAAAGCATCCGATTAACTGCCGATACGACGCCATCTTACGACGCCATCGTATTGGCGTTTGCTGGGCGTAGGTGAAGCAAGCCGTCCGCTGATTGGACAGGCGAAGGCGAAAGGAAGCCGTCCACTGAGTGGACAATCCAGAGCATGCATTTGTGCCGGTGTCGACGATCGTTGTTCATATACACACTCTTCATTCTCATCTTTCTTCCTAACTCTTACTCGGACAAGCAAATCCCCTATGCCATCCATAATGGTACACTCTATCCATACACCACATCCTCCCTTCCGTGGATGTTCCACGGGTTTCGGCTAGTTATAAATAATAATATAAAATAAATAAGTATTAAAAAAGAAAGAAAAAAAAAAGAGCTATTAACATCAATCACAAAAAAAAAACGGGCACACAAAACATACAATAAAGGGAGCGGGAGACAAGGTGGGGAGAGAGAGGGAAGCACACAAGTACAACAGCGGGGAACAGGGACGTCGGAAGATCTGTGGGAGGGAGAGGGCTTCGGGGGAGGGGACATGGGAAGGCGGGGGGGGGGGGTGGGAGTGGTATAAAACACATATACACTGCTGCGTACAGGAAAGAAGTCGATATTTCAAAGAAAAAAAAGTGGATCTGGGGGTGAATTAACGGGGGTAGAAGAGATCAAGGTTTTGGATGGGGGAAGATAAGAGGTGGTGGTGAACAGCTGTTTTAAAGACCTGGAAGGAGGAGTGGGATTGAAAAGAGTGAGTGAGTTTGTTTCAGAGGCGGGAGAAAAGAGGAATGAAGGAGTGAAGGTGAGCAGAGAGTCTTGATTTTGACAGTTTCACCATAAGAGGGTTACTGGCAGATCTTGTGCGACCTGTAGGAATATTTGGGGGACAGAGCACAGATAGAGCTGGGGGAGCAAGGCCGGATAGGAGTCGGTAGAAGACAGAAAGACCAACCTGCAGTGCCTGCGGTGTGATGCAGTATCTGCAGTATCCCGCCTGCGGTGAGAGAGTGAAAGGCCCTTAGAATGAGCTTCATCGCGGGAGATTCCAATGATTCTGAAAGCTTTGGTTTCAACAGCGTGAAGACAAGCTAGGTGTGAGGCAAGAGCACCAGCCCAGAGGGGAGAACAGTATTCCATTGACCTGCGGATGAAAGTCTTGTATGTGGTGAGGAGCTCAGGTGTGCCAAGGAAGACTTCGCACGACGGAGGATGCCCAGTCGGCGACTGGCTTTGGAGGCCAGCTTGGAAATGTGGTTTTCCCAGGAAAGATCATGGCAGATAGTGAGACCCAAAAGCTTGAGTGACAGAACTTCTTGGAGAGGATTGTTGAGAAAGTAGATGGGAGGGTTGTCCAGTCGGTCTTTTCTGAGACACATAGTGAGAGTGTTAGATTTATCAGGATTGAAAGACATGTTCCTCTTGTTAGACCAGTCTGTGATTTTGTCCAAGTCTGCAGAGAGTGAGGAGGCTGCAGACTGCCGATCTGACAGACGGGGTATGGTGCGGCAGAGAGTGGAGTCATCAGCAAAGAGATGGAGAGGATTTTCAAGAGAGTCAGAGAGATCATTGATGAAGACCAGAAAAAGCACAGGGCCCAGAACACTGCCTTGGGGAACTCCAGCCTGATCAGGAAGGGGAGATGAGAGAAACCCATTCAGGGCCACACGTTGACGATGACCAGAGAGGAAGTCCGCAAGCCATGTGTGGAGATTTCCATGGAAACCATAGGAGGAGAGTTTTGGTGAGCAGAGCGGGGTGCCAGACCGTGTCGAAGGCACGTGATATGTCATGGGAGACAGCTCTAATTTCCTGTTTGACATTGAGGACCTCCATCTATTGTTGAGACAGCAGAAGCAGCATGTCCAGAGTAGAGTGACCTATTCTGAAACCAAATTGATGATCAGTGATCAAGCCATTGGGGAATAGGAAGGATTTGATATCCGAAGCAATGATGGAATTCCATGACATTGCTGATAATTGGGAGAAGGTTGATTGGTCTGTAGTTGCAAGGATCTGTTTTTGCACCTTTTTTTTGTAAAGCGGTAATGTTGGCTGATTTCCAAAACGTTGAGTTGACCTTTGACATTTTGACCTAAAAAAAAAGTTGGTTTCCCAATTTAGTGACTCAGTGTGCAAATGATGTTCAATTTCCAAGTCAATCAGATTAAAAATAGTGATTTTAGAAATATGACCTCCAGATGACCTTTGACCTCAAAATAGGCTTCTCAATTGGGACGACCTCTACAACTTGGCGAGGTTTCATGATTCGGTTTAGAAATGTGACCTGTAGGCCAGGGACAAACAAACAAACAGACAGAGAAACAAACAGACAGAATAACAAACGCAACCGACCAATATACTTGAAAAATCTTCGATTTTGCAAGTAACAAGAAACCGAAATGAAAACTGAGTGCTCCTTTTCAGCGCGCGTCATCGCCGGGCCCCCTTCGGTGCCTGGCAATGACGTCATGCAGCGCCTGGAGATGGAATAGGAAAGGAGCGGTGTACAACAACCCTAACCCTAACAACCCGAACCCGAACCTTAACTGGCGGATGTCCTAGAGCTAGAGCTGTGCACATTTGCCTCTTAGCTGTCCTGGGTTCGAATCTTGACCCAGATACAAACTATCATCTTGGTGTTTTGCGTGCAGGGCGAGGTGTTATTGTAGTTGTGGTGGTAGTATTTGATCCTACCCTAACAATTGCCAATGCTGATATTTCCATTTGAAAATTGTGTGTGGACGATCATCTGAAAATAAATAGAATCGCAGGCCCCCCAAAAAACCGTTATTTATTGTGCTATTTGCAACCTGCTTATTTATCACATTGGAAGATGTCTTTTCAAAGTGTCTCAGAAATAATTAAAGTACATTTTAAACTTGGAGAAACAAGAAGCAATCAGGATGACAATATTTTCACTCTTATTTTGCTAATTCATCATAAAAATCAACTTTTCTGTTCCGCCGAGCGTTCGGTATTCTCCATCATCAGCTGCAGTGCACTATAATGTAAATTACAAAATCCGAGTCCATGGCAGGAAAGGGTTAAAACGCCCCTTTCCACGAGCCAATGATGCTTGTGACCGTTTTTGCTTCAAATATTTCAAGTGGAATAGGACCATCCATCTCTTATCTTCCCCCATCCAAAACCTTGATCTTTTCTACCCCCGCTAATTTCACCCCAGATACACTTTTTTGAAATTCCAACTTCTTTCCTGGAAGTCCTTGCAGTGTCCATATGTTTTGTACCTCTCCCACTTCCCCCCCCAAGCCCTCTCCCTCCCACAGTTCTCTCGATGTCCCTGCTCTCAAATGTTGTGTTTGTGTCCTTCGCCCTCTCTCCCCATCTTGTCTACCGCTCCCCTTATTTTGTGTTTTATGTGTTGGTTTGTGTCGGTTTGACTTTTTGTGTGATTAATGTTAGCTCTTTCACGAGCCTCGATCTTGTATACCAAAAAAAAAAAAAATAAGTGCTTCTGTGGTATTTTACTGAATGACACTCTTTGGTCAAATTATGACAATGGGAGTAAATTTTATTTAGGAAGAAGATCCATTCATTCACTTGCATGCATCATCTTTATTCTTCTATACATAGTCGAGGCTCATGGAGGAGCTATTACTAGTGCTAACCCGATCAGGATGGAACAGGACAAACGGAACAACAGAGAGAGGGGTAAACACCTACAGCAGAGCCGAAGACCTATATTGAGGGTGGCGGACAAACAATGCGGGTGGGGAGGAATGGGGGGCAGGAGAGGATGCATGGGGTGGACAAGATGGATACAGAAGGGCACTCTCAGGAGGGGAAATTGGAAATTTGGAAGGAGGAAGGATTGTGGTGAGAGAGGAGTGGGGGCTAATGAGGATAGATCATGGTTTTTGGATTGAGGACGATCCGAACAGCTGTCTTGGACACCTGGAAGGAAGAATGAGATTGAAGAGGATGTGGAAGTTGGTTCCACAGGTGGAAAAAAGAAACAAATAAGTGGATGTGATTAGTGATCAGCCTTGGCTTGAACAAGGCCCATTGCAATCCCATCAAAAGCAAAGGACACCAGCCTCTCGATGCACACAATGGGACATTATTACATCCAATGGAACCTTCTGTTTACAAGCACAAAGCAAATCTGATCACCAGGCTTGGAGGGAATCCCAGGTGCCATTAATTGACAGTGGGGAAATCTGTGTGGGGTGCAGGACAGAAAAGAAACCCGCACAGATGTCCAGTGAGAAAGCCCTGACATCTTGTTTGAGATTGAGTGCATCCCTCAAATTCTGACATCGAATAAGCAGCGTGTCCAAGGCGGAATGACCTGGACAGAAGCCAAATTGGTGATGAAAGATCAAATCGGTTATAGGAAAGTCTGCTGCAATCATTAATTCAACAACTTTGCTTATTATAGGGAGAATGGTCACTGGCATAAGATTAAGAGGTTCATTTTTGGCACTACTTTTTACAAATTTCGGCAATGTTCGCGATTTTCATTGATGTGGGCGGGCAGCCCTCGGCAAAGCACCTGGAAAATAGAAAAGAAAAAAAAAAACTAGGAATAGACAAGACAGATGAATGGTTGTTGAGTATAATGACAGTGAAGCTATCAGGTCCATTATTAGTGGAGGAGTTAAGAGAGTCCAATAATTTCTCTAACTTGGCAAGAGGGAAGTTCAGGAGCTGTGAGATGTTTTCAGTGAGGAGTTGTAGGAAAGTCATAGAGAGAAGGATTAATGACCTTGGCCTATTCTGCAAGGTCAGATTTAAGGCAATCAGTCTTGTCATGCTCAGAGTCCATCCTGGCCTCCATCCTTCAAAAGCAAAGGATCAGATGACGAGAGCATGCTCCAGCTCCAGTTTTCCCTTGAATCTTTGTAGATGATTAAAGAACTGTTTGGCCACAAAATGAGGTCATTAATCAGGAAGACATGAAGCTGGAAACATGGGCATGCATGTTTAGGCATACCGAGTACATTATATAAACCTGAGTTGTTGTTAGGGTTCGGGTTAGTAATATATATATATATATATATATATATATATATATATATATATATATATATATATATATCGGGTCTGCGTGGTCTTAAGGGTCTTGACAGACCTAAAGGGTCTTCAAAGGTAATTACAAACGTTATTAAAATGAGAAGACAGACGAGGTAACAGTGATTAACGCAGTTTGTATGACAACAAAGGACTGGCGCAAAGATTATACGGGTTGCCAAAACTACGTAAACAACTTCGCTGAGACGGATTGTCTCCTTCATAAATGCACCATCATGTCGACCCTCTGCTTACTTGACACGCTTTATTGGCACACTGGTTGGAAAAAAAACAGAAAGAACGGTGAAAAACAGCTTTGAGTTTGTAAAAAAAAAAAAACACTGAAAGGCATTAAAACACTCGGTGAGATCATGGTGTCTTTCGACGTGATTTCCCTGTTCATCAACATCCCTGTGGACCATGCAATCCAAGTTACAAAAGAACGTTTGGAACAATCAGACATCTGGAAAACGACGTGTGGAGATAGGAACTTGACTTGGGATGACGTCATAACTTTACTCAGAACCTGCCTCAACAGCACCACGTTTCTGTGCAAAGGAGAACATCAACAGGTTTTTGGCACAGCAATGGAATCATGGGTATGCGCGGTCATTGCAAACTTGGGAGTCGGGGACTTTGAAAGGAAATTTTTCACCAAATATCAGTCTTGGTTGCCACGTTTCTGGATCAGATATGTTGTATACGTCTCCAGAAACCACACGTTTGCAAATGTACATCGGGACCATGTGGACCTTCTTCTCGAGCAGCTGTGCCAGGTTCTTCCGAGCATTAAATTCACGAAGGAAATCGAACAACTCAACAAGTTACATTTCCTAAATGTGGAGGTTCAACGACACCCAGATGTCGCTTTAAAAACATCAGACCATACACACAACTAAACCACTCCACTTCAGCTTCTGTCACCCGACCACACATAAGCGCAGTGTTGTCCGCACCCCGTTTTCCAGAGCTTGACAGGTCTCATCCACAAAAAATGCTGCCATCAATGAAATTAGATGGGTGTGAGACATTCTTACAGAAAATGGGGAACAGAAAAAGAACCACCTCTAGAAGCCATCCCCGCAAAGCAGGGGTTGGCCTTTTTGGGCACCTTGGTCCCCTTTTTGAAGCAATGTTTTATGGCCGGATGCCCTTCCTGCCACCAACCCTGTTAGTCGCCTCTTGCGACACACAGGGAATTACCAGTGAGCTGGTACCCAATTTGCGACGTCGGAAGGATGACAGGCTGAGTCAACTCCCTTGGAGGTTAATTCAGTGATGGAGCGGGATTCGAACCCAGGATCCTAGGATCTCAAGCCGGCACCCGAACCGCTAAGCCAACGAACCCAGGATCCTAGGATCTCAAGCCGGCACCCGAACCGCTAAGCCAACGAACCCAGGATCCTAGGATCCCAAGCCGGCACCCTAACCGCTAAGCCAACGAACCCAGGATCGATAGGATCCCAAGCCGGCACCCTAACCGCTAAGCCAACGAACCCAGGATCCTAGGATCTCAAGCCGGCACCCGAAGCGCTAAGCCAACGAACCCAGGATCCTAGGATCCCAAGCCGGCACCCTAACCGCTAAGCCAATGAACCCAGGATCCATAGGATCCCAAGCCGGCACCCTAACCGCTAAGCCAACGAACCCAGGATCCATAGGATCTAAAGCCGGCACCCAAACCGCTAAGCCAACGAACCCAGGATCCATAGCATCCCAAGCCGGCACCCTAACCGCTAAGCCAACGAACCCAGGATCCATAGGATCCCAAGCCGGCACCCGAACTGCTAAGCCAACGAACCCAGGATCCATAGGATCCCAAGCCGGCACCCGAACCGCTAAGCCAACGAACCCAGGATCCATAGGATCCCAAGCCGGCACCCTAACCGCTAAGCCAACGAACCCAGGATCCATAGGATTCCAAGCTGGCACCCGAACCGCTAAGCCAACGAACCCAGGATCCTAGGATCCCAAGCCGGCACCCTAACCGCTAAGCCAACGAACCCAGGATCCATAGGATCCCAAGCCGGCACCCTAACCGCTAAACCAACACCAGGCTTTTACACAAAATGGGGATGACAAAATAATGCCACCCAGACTTGGCGAGACAAGGAGGATGGAACAAAGAGAGGAGGAAGAACAAGACAAACATGGTTTCTGTGTCTTACCATATTAACCAGTATTTATCAAAGATCGGCAAAATCATATGCTGAGCACAAACCCAGGTAGCAAACAAACACCTCCACACAGATCGGTTGTGGTATATCGCACGGTATGCGAATGTGGCACAGCTGATGCAGGGGAAACGGGAATAAATTGAAAACTCAGGATAAATGAATATACCAGAGCTACGAGGCTGAGAAATGCCTCAAAATCAGCCGTAGCACATCAATGCAAACGTACTGGTCACAGTTACGATGGAAGCAACACACAGATTCTGGACTTCACGCCAAACAAACACCGCAGACTAATTTTAGAATCCTGGCATACGGAAGCTCAGAATGATGGCTTAACAGAAGAAGCATTAAAACTTCCCACTCAGTACTACCCATTGATCCAAAAAACAGAAACTGGTTGGTGCAAACTCCAAGGATGAGGACAGTGTGGGTCACATGTAACTCACAACAGTGTGTGCCAGAACTGTCAGCAATTGGTTACGCAACCATAACATCCGACTACGACGACCAGCAGAACGTCCGACTTTGTTGCCGGGTCATCGACATGCTGTGTTTTTTTTCATTTCTCACAGGTGTACATGGTGCACAGCACAGGAACTTTTTTCCACTAACATATGTAAGTCGGGCCATGAGCCTGGTGTTGGCTTAGCGGTTCGGGTGTCGGCTTGGGATCCCATGATCAAATCCCGGTCAATCGCTGAATTAACGCCAGGGGTGTTGACTCAGCCGGTCATCCTTCCGAGGTCCGCAAATTGAGTCCCAGTTCACTGGTAATTCCCTGTGTGTCGCAAGAGGCGACTAACAGGGTTGGCGGCAGGAAGGGCATCCGGCCATAAAACATTGCTTCAAAAAGGGGACCAAGGTTCCCGAAAAAGGACAACCCCTGTTCTGCGGGGGAAACTGGCCTCGAAAGGTGGTTCTTCTTTCATTTTAGGATTTCTGTGCGGAATAAGCATAGATTTAGTAATTTTTTCAGCTCTTTTTTTTG
>NC_136272.1:70605390-70967890 GCF_964187855.1 Myxine glutinosa | reverse complement strand
TGCCGTGTCGCGAGCAAGGCCTTTGCCGCGTCGCGAACGATTTGAAATCGAAGTTAAGTGATTGTTCCCATTTGTATTTTCGTTAAAACTGTATTTATTTATGGTGTTGTACGTATATTGTGTCCCGACGAAGATTTTTCGGTGCAAATCTTTCATACCTGTATTGAAAATCGTGTTAATTCGTGTCGTGTCTTGAGGCCTTGTACAGTGTGCACTGTACAACCTTGAGGCTTTGTTTTTCTCATCGGTCCGTCGTTTGTGATCCAATAACTTTCGTTCTCTGTATTCCCAGTCTTTTCACCCATAGCCTACTTCCTTGTGTAAATCTCAACTCAAAAAAAAAACAAAAAAAAACAAAAACCATTTCCTTCTCTGTTCTCATTCGTTTATTCATTCTTATTCGTTCGTTCGTTCTTCGACCACGTGTTTCTCCCCCATTTCCCCAGATAGTTTTCACTCATTAACCTTCAATGTTTACACTTTCCCCTCAAGTTATGTATTCCGTCATATTTTATAACACCTTTTTCTTCTTCTTCTTTAAAAGGCTGCTTTCGACTTGCTCACAAAATCTATTCATCCCAAAAAAAATATCCATCTCCTATAGTGCCTTTTTTCTACATTCCCTAAACTCTCCTGCACTCCATCCTCCATCCAGCGTCCTTAAACGTATTTTTAACTCGAAGGTCACAAGAAACTCATTTTGCAATAAATGTTCGTTTCCCATAAATCGTACACTTTCTAAAATCCAATCTCACTCCTCCCCTCCAAATCTTCCCCATAACCCCTCCCCTCCAAATCTTCCCCATCACCCCTCCCCTCCAAATATTCCCCATCACCCCTCCCCTCCAAATCTTCCCCATCACCCATCCCTTTCAAATCTCCCCCCTTGCCCCCTCCCTCCTAAACTACCCCCTCACCCCTCCCCGCCAAGACGCCCCTCGCCCCTCCCCTCCTAGACTCCTGCCTCACCCCTCCCCTCCAAATCTCCCCCATATCCCATCCCTTTCAAATCCCTCCCCTTGTCCCTTCCCTCCCAAACTCCCCCCTCACCCCTCCCCTTCAAATCTCCCCACCCTCATTGCTTCTCAATTTCCCCCCTCTCACTCCCCCTCCTCAAAGCGTCCTCCCCGCTTCTTCCCCCTTCAAACTCTCACCTCCATCTCCCCCAACCTTCTGCCTCGCTCTTCCCCCTCCTCAAATAACACCTCATTGTGGCTCACCCAATCACCATCAAACCGTTTGTCCGCCCCATCCTTCCCTTTCTCCGAGCTATTCTGAAATCTCTGACACACCTTCAACAGCTCTCCCTACCTCTTCCACCTCTTCCACATCTTACCCTACCCCTCCTCCCCCCTGTTCTGTATCTGATGCTCCCCCTTCCTCTTCATTAACGGTATGGACCTCAAACATCCGGGGCCTTCGTTCAAACTTAACTGACCTCTCCATACAGGTTGCTTCTGTCAAACCAGACGTGATCTGCTTAACAGAAACTTTCCTCCTTTATGATGTCTCTGATTCCATAGTATCTCTCCCGGGCTACTCCCTCCTCCGGTATGATAGACCTGAGCCTCGTCCTGGAGGCGGGGTTGCTATCTTTATCAAAAACTCTCTTCCTCACTCGCCCTGCACTGCACTCTCTCCACCTCACCCCCAGGAATACCTCTGGCTACGGCTTCCCCTTCGCTCCCACCTCTTGTTCATATGTGTGTTGTACCGTCCACCAAACAGTGATGACTCCATCTACATCTCGCTGTCTGATGATATGGACCAACTTCTATCGACTCATCCCAACTCTCTCTTCCTCATATGTGGTGATTTCAACTGTCATCATGCCAGTTGGCTGGGTGTGGGTACCTCTCTCACCAGCCATGGCTCCTCAGCAAAGGACTTCTGCGACTCACTGGGACTGACACAATCTGTCAATTTCCCGACCCGGATCTCAGTCAACGGAACATCTTCTCTTCTGGACTTGGTTATGACTAACTTCCCTGAAAATGTCTGCTGCTCTTCTTCTGCTCCGATCGGATCATCTGATCATGTCCTTGTTAAAGTGGACATCTCTCTGACCATCCTCAGGGAGCCTGCTCAGCGTCGACGAGTCTGGCATTTCACTCAGGCCAACTGGCACGGTCTTCAAGCAGCCATCAATCATCTGGACTGGTCTCCCATCTCTACCACCTCTGACATCAACTCATCCTGGGAATTCTTCCAAAGTAAATTGCTCTCTCTCATGCACAGCTTTATCCCATCTCGTCTTCAGTTGTCATACCCTTCCTCCCGTCCATGGTACACGGCATCTTGTGGTGAGGCTGTTGCCCAGAAACAACTTGCCTTCGTCTCCTGGAAAGCAAATCCAACGGAAGGAAATCTCATTTCCTTTCACAAAGCCCGAAACAAGTGTGTGTCCACCCTCAGGAGTGCCAGGAAACAATATCTCTCCGTTCTCAAGAACGAACTCTCTTATCTGTCTCCCTCTTCCAAATCCTGGTGGCGTCTGGTCAAATCCGTTTCTGGTGTTTGTTCCCCCTCCATCCCCTCCCTTACCTCAAACGGCTACACAGCTGACTCCGCACGTGAAAAAGCTGAATGCCTCAACTCTGTGTTTGCCTCTAAATCTTGTGTCCCAAACCCATCCCTCTCTGTACCCACCATACCCAGTCGTACCCTGCTGCTCCTGGACTCCGTGTCCTTTCCTCCTGACAAGGTGGAAAAGTTTCTGTCAACCCTCGACTCTGATTCTGCAACTGGACCCGACGGCATCAGCCCACGGGTCCTAAAATCCTGCTCTGCTGCTCTATCTCACCCTCTCTCTGTTCTCTTCACCCTCTCTTTTGCTCAAGGTCAACTGCCATCTGCTTGGAAATCAGCCAACATCACCGCTTTGCACAAAAAAGGTGCAAAAACAGATCCTAGCAACTACAGACCAATCAGCCTTCTCCCAATTTATCAGCAAAGTCATGGAATCCATCATTGCTTCGGATATGAAATCTTTCCTCTTCTCCAATGGCTTGATCTCTGATCATCAATTTGGTTTCAGACCAGGTCACTCTACTCTGGACATGCTGCTTCTGCTGTCTCAACAATGGATGGAGGTCCTCAATGCCAAACAGGAAATTAGAGCTGTCTCCCTCGACATATCACGTACCTTCGACACGGTCTGGCACCCCGCTCTGCTCACCAAACTCTCCTCCTTTGGTATCCATGGAAATCTCCACGCATGGCTGGCGGACTTCCTCTCTAGTCGTCGTCAACGTGTGGCCCTGAATGGGTTTCTCTCATCTCCTCTTCCTGTTCAGGCTGGAGTTCCCCAAGGCAGTGTTCTGGGCCCCGTGCTTTTTCTGGTCTTCATCAATGATCTCTCTGACTCTTTCGAAAATCCTCTCTATCTCTTTGCTGATGACTCCACTCTCTGCCGCTCCATTCCTCTTCCCTCAGATCGGCAGTCTGCTGCCTCCTCACTCTCTGAAGACCTGGACAAAATCACAGACTGGTCAAACAAGTGGAACATGTCTTTCAATCCTGACAAATCTCACACTCTTACTATGTCTCTCCGAAAAGATCGACTGGACAACCCTCCCATCTACTTTCTCAACAATCCTCTCCAAGAAGTTCTGTCGCTCAAGATTTTGGGTCTCACTATCTGCCATGATCTTTCTTGGGAAAACCACATTTCCAAGCTGGCCTCCAAAGCCAGTCGCCGACTGGGCATCCTCCGTCGTGCGAAGTCCTTCCTCGGCACACCTGAGCTCCTCACCACATACAAGGCTTTCATCCGCAGCTCAATGGAATACTGTTCTCCCCTATGGGCCGGTGCTCCTGCCTCACACCTAGCTCGGCTTCACGCTGTTGAAACCAAAGCTTTCAGAATTATTGGAATCTCCCGCGATGAAGCTATCTCTGAGGGCCTTTCACTCACTCACCGCAGGCAGGTAGATGGTCTTTCTGTCTTCTACCGAATCCTCTCCGGCCTTGCACCCCCAGCTCTCTCCGTGCTCTGTCCCCCAAATATTCCTACAGGTCGCACAAGATCTGCCAGCAACCCTCTGATGGTTAAACTGCCGAAATCTCGGCTCTCTGCTCACCTTCACTCTTTCATTCCTCTTTTCTCCCGCCTCTGGAACAAACTCCCTCACTCCCTTCAATCCCACTCCTCCCTCCAGGTCTTTAAAACAGCTGTTCACCACCATCTCTTATCTTCCCCCATCCAAAACCTTGATCTTTTCTACCCCCGCTAATTCACCCCAGATCCACCTTGTTTGAAATTCCAACTTCTTTCCTGGAAGTCCTGGCAGTGTCCATATGTTTTATACCTCTCCCACCGCCCCCTTCCCATGCCCCCCACCCCCAAAGCCCTCGCCCTCTCTCAGATCTCTCGATGTCTCCATGTCTCTCGGTCCCTGCTCTCAAATGTTGTGTTTGTGTCCTTCCCCCTCTCCCCATCTTGTCTACCGCTCCCGATGTTATATGTTTTATGTGTCGGTTTGTCTTTGTGTGTGATTAATGTTCGCTCTTTCACGAGCCTCGATCTTGTATACAAAAAAAAAAAAAAAAAAAGTACCGATTCTCGGTTCAGATTGGTACCTTGGTTCATTTTACACAATAAAAGTACCGATTCTCGGTTCAGATTGGTACCTTGGTTCATTTTACACAATAAAACTACCGATTCTCGGTTCAGATTGGTACCTTGGTTCATTTTACACAATGAAAGTACCGATCCTCGGTTCAGATTGGTACCTTGGTTCATTTTACTTAATGAAAGTACCGATTCTCGGTTCAGATTGGTACCTTGCTTCATTTTACTTAATGAAAGTACCGATTCTCGGTTCAGATTGGTACCTTGGTTCATTTTACACAATAAAAGTACCGATTCTCGGTTCAGATTGGTACCTTGGTTCATTTTACACAATGAAAGTACCGATTCTCGGTTCAGATTGGTACCTTGGTTCATTTTACACAATGAAAGTACCGATTCTCGGTTCAGATTGGTACCTTGGTTCATTTTACACAATGAAAGTACCGATTCTCAGTTCAGATTGGTACCTTGGTTCATTTTACATAGTGAAAGTACCGATTCTCGGTTCAGATTGGTACCTTGGTTCATTTTACATCGTGAAAGTACCGATTCTCGGTTCAGATTGGTACCTTGGTTCATTTTACACAATGAAAGTACCGATTCTCGGTTCAGATTGGTACCTTGGTTCATTTTACACAATGAAAGTACCGATTCTCGGTTCGATTGGTACCTTGGTTCATTTTACACAATGAAAGTACCGATTCTCGGTTCAGATTGGTACCTTGGTTCATTTTACACAATGAAAGTACCGATTCTCGGTTCGAATGGTACCTTGGTTCATTTTACACAATGAAAGTACCGATTCTCGGTTCAGATTGGTACCTTGGTTCATTTTACACAATGAAAGTACCGATTCTCGGTTCGATTGGTACCTTGGTTCATTTTACACAATGAAAGTACCGATTCTCGGTTGAGATTGGTACCTTGGTTCATTTTACAAAATGAAAGTACCGATTCTCGGTTCAGATTGGTACCTTGGTTCATTTTACACAATAAAAGTACCGATTCTCGGTTCAGATTGGTACCTTGGTTCATTTTACACAATAAAAGTACCGGTTCTCGGTTCAGATTGGTACCTTGGTTCATTTTACACAATAAAAGTACCGATTCTCGGTTCAGATTGGTACCTTGGTTCATTTTACACAATAAAAGTACCGATTCTCGGTTCAGATTGGTACCTTGGTTCATTTTACACAATGAAAGTACCGATCCTCGGTTCAGATTGGTACCTTGGTTCATTTTACTTAATGAAAGTACCGATTCTCGGTTCAGATTGGTACCTTGGTTCATTTTACACAATGAAAGTACCGATTCTCGGTTCAGATTGGTACCTTGGTTCATTTTACACAATGAAAGTACCGATTCTCGGTTCAGATTGGTACCTTGGTTCATTTTACACTTTGAAAGTACCGATTCTCGGTTCAGATTGGTACCTTGGTTCATTTTACACAATGAAAGTACCGATTCTCGGTTCAGATTGGTACCTTGGTTCATTTTACGCAATGAAAGTACCGATTCTCGGTTCAGATTGGTACCTTGGTTCATTTTACACAATGAAAGTACCGATTCTCGGTTCAGATTGGTACCTTGGTTCATTTTACACAATGAAAGTACCGATTCTCGGTTCAGATTGGTACCTTGGTTCATTTTACACAATGAAAGTACCGATTCTCAGTTCAGATTGGTACCTTGGTTCATTTTACATAGTGAAAGTACCGATTCTCGGTTCAGATTGGTACCTTGGTTCATTTTACACAATGAAAGTACCGATTCTCGGTTCAGATTGGTACCTTGGTTCATTTTAAACAATGAAAGTACCGATTCTCGGTTCAGATTGGTACCTTGGTTCATTTTACACAATGAAAGTACCGATTCTCGGTTCGATTGGTACCTTGGTTCATTTTACACAATGAAAGTACCGATTCTCGGTTCAGATTGGTACCTTGGTTCATTTTACACAATGAAAGTACCGATTCTCGGTTCGATTGGTACCTTGGTTCATTTTACACAATGAAAGTACCGATTCTCGGTTCAGATTGGTACCTTGGTTCATTTTACACAATGAAAGTACCGATTCTCGGTTCGATTGGTACCTTGGTTCATTTTACACAATGAAAGTACCGATTCTCGGTTCAGATTGGTACCTTGGTTCATTTTACACAATGAAAGTACCGATTCTCGGTTCAGATTGGTACCTTGGTTCATTTTACACAATGAAAGTACCGATCCTCGGTTCAGATTGGTACCTTGGTTCATTTTACTTAATGAAAGTACCGATTCTCGGTTCAGATTGGTACCTTGGTTCATTTTACACAATGAAAGTACCGATCCTCGGTTCAGATTGGTACCTTGGTTCATTTTACACAATGAAAGTACCGATTCTCGGTTCAGATTGGTACCTTGGTTCATTTTACACAATGAAAGTACCGATTCTCGGTTCAGATTGGTACCTTGCTTGATTTTACGCAATAAAAGTACCGATTCTCGGTTCAGATTGATACCTTGGTGCATTTTACACAATTAAAGTACAGATTCTCGGTTCAGATTGGTACCTTGGTTCATTTTACACAATTAAAGTACAGATTCTCGGTTCAGATTGGTACCTTGGTTCATTTTACGCAATGAAAGTACCGATCCTCGGTTCAGATTGGTACCTTGGTTCATTTTACACAATGAAAGTACCGATTCTCGGTTCAGATTGGTACCTTGGTTCATTTTACACAATGAAAGTACCGATTCTCGGTTCAGATTGGTACCTTGGTTCATTTTACGCAATGAAAGTACCGATTCTCGGTTCAGATTGGTACCTTGGTTCATTTTACACAATGAAAGTACCGATTCTCGGTTCAGATTGGTACCTTGGTTCATTTTACACAATGAAAGTACCGATCCTCGGTTCAGATTGGTACCTTGGTTCATTTTACGCAATGAAAGTACCGATTCTCGGTTCAGATTGGTACCTTGGTTCATTTTACACAATGAAAGTACCGATTCTCGGTTCAGATTGGTACCTTGGTTCATTTTACACAATGAAAGTACCGATTCTCGGTTCAGATTGGTACCTTGGTTGATTTTACGCAATGAAAGTACCGATTCTCGGTTCAGATTGGTACCTTGGTTCATTTTACACAATTAAAGTACCGATTCTCGGTTCAGATTGGTACCTTGGTTCATTTTACGCAATGAAAGTACCGATTCTCGGTTCAGATTGGTACCTTGGTTCATTTTACACAATTAAAGTACCGATTCTCGGTTCAGGTTGGTACCTTGGTTCATTTTACGCAATGAAAGTACCGATTCTCGGTTCAGATTGGTACCTTGTTTCATTTTACACAATGAAAGCACCGATTCTCGGTTCAGATTGGTACCTTGGTTCATTTTACACAATTAAAGTACCGATTCTCGGTTCAGATTGGTACCTTGGTTCATTTTACACAATGAATGTACCGATTCTCAGTTCAGATTGGTACCTTGGTTCATTTTACATCGTGAAAGTACAAATCCTCTTTTCAAATTGGTACCTTGGTTCATTTTACACAATGAAAGTACCGATCCTCGGTTCAGATTGGTACCTTGGTTCATTTTACACAATGAAAGTACCGATTCTCGGTTCAGATTGGTACCTTGGTTCATTTTACACAATGAAAGTACCGATTCTCGGTTCAGATTGGTACCTTGGTTCATTTTACACAATGAAAGTACCGATTCTCGGTTCAGATTGGTACCTTGGTTCATTTTACACAATGAAAGTACCTATTCTCGGTTCAGATTGGTACCTTGGTTCATTTTACATCGTGAAAGTACCAATCCTCTTTTCAAATTGGTACCTTCGTTCATTTTACACAATGAAAGTACCGATTCTCGGTTCAGATTGGTACCTAGGTTCATTTTACACAATGAAAGTACCGATTATCAGTTCAGATTGGTACCTTGGTTCATTTTACACAATGAAAGTACCGATTCTCGGTTCAGATTGGTACCTTGGTTCATTTTACACAATGAAAGTACCGATTCTCGGTTCAGATTGGTACCTTGGTTCATTTTACATCGTGAAAGTACCAATCCTCTTTTCAAATTGGTACCTTCGTTCATTTTACACAATGAAAGTACCGATTCTCGGTTCAAATTGGTACCTTGGTTCATTTTACACAATGAAAGTACCGATTCTCGGTTCAGATTGGTACCTTGGTTCATTTTACACAATGAAAGTACCGATTCTCGGTTCAGATTGGTACCTTGGTTCATTTTACACAATGAAAGTACCGATTCTCGGTTCAGATTGGTACCTTGGTTCATTTTACACAATGAAAGTACCTATTCTCGGTTCAGATTGGTACCTTGGTTCATTTTACATCGTGAAAGTACCAATCCTCTTTTCAAATTGGTACCTTCGTTCATTTTACACAATGAAAGTACCGATTCTCGGTTCAGATTGGTACCTAGGTTCATTTTACACAATGAAAGTACCGATTCTCAGTTCAGATTGGTACCTTGGTTCATTTTACACAATGAAAGTACCGATTCTCGGTTCAGATTGGTACCTTGGTTCATTTTACACAATGAAAGTACCGATTCTCGGTTCAGATTGGTACCTTGGTTCATTTTACACAATGAAAGTACCGATTCTCGGTTCAGATTGGTACCTTGGTTCATTTTACATCGTGAAAGTACCAATCCTGTTTTCAAATTGGTACCTTCGTTCATTTTACACAATGAAAGTACCGATTCTCGGTTCAAATTGGTACCTTGGTTCATTTTACACAATGAAAGTACCGATTCTCGGTTCAGATTGGTACCTTGGTTCATTTTACACAATGAAAGTACCGATTCTCGGTTCAGATTGGTACCTTGGTTCATTTTACACAATGAAAGTACCGATTCTCGGTTCAGATTGGTACCTTGGTTAATTTTACACAATGAAAGTACCGATTCTCGGTTCAGATTGGTACCTTGGTTCATTTTACACAATGAAAGTACCGATATTCTGTTCAGATTGGCACCTTGGTTAATTTTACACAATGAAAGTACCGATATTCTGTTCAAATTGGTACCTTTGTAGCGGTTACCGCTGGATGTACACAATCGCCTTGCACCGGCCAGAACACGGCCAGACGCTCCTCTCCCGGGCATGCCCGGACTCACTGTTCCCGGGCACGCCCGAACCTCCCGGGCACGCCCGCTGTCGTCTTTCCCGGGCATGCCCGCTGTCGTCTTTCCCGGGCATGCCCGCTGTCGTCTTTCCCGGGCATGCCCGCTCTCGCCTTTCCAGGGCTCGCCCAGAGCGTCCGGGCATGCCCGCTATCGCCTTTCCAGGGCTCGCCCAGAGCGTCCGGGCACGCCCGCTATCGCCTTTCCAGTGCTCGCCCAGAGCACCCGGGCATGCCCGCTATCGCCTTTCCAGTGCTCGCCCAGAGCGTCCGGGCATGCCCGCTATCGCCTTTCCAGGGCTCGCCCAGAGCGCCCGGGCATGCCCGCTATCGCCTTTTCAGGGCTCGCCCAGAGCGCCCGGGCATGCCCGCTATCGCCTTTCCAGGGCTCGCCCAGAGCGCCCGGGCATGCCCGCTATCGCCTTTCCAGTGCTCGCCCAGAGCGCCCGGGCACGCCCAGCCTCGACTTGCCAGGCCGCAGCCAAACACGCCCGGGCAGGTCCAGACTCGCCTTTCCAGGACTCGCCCTTGACACCCGGGCATGCCCGGTCTCGGTTTTCCCGGGCAAACCTCCCGACATAAATGTGTATATATATTGCTGCCCGATAAACGGGCTTGTCAGAATACCTGAGCTGTTTTGTTTCAATAAAGCAACTCGGACGAATTCCGTCTTTGGTCGCGTCAATTCTTTCGACTCGCGTTGGAGCGCAGCTCCTTCACCTTAGTTCTTTTTACAGAATGAAAGTACCGATTCTCGGTTCAGATTGGTATCTTGGGTCATTTTACATTGTGAAAGTACCAATCATCTGTTCAAATTGGTACATTGGTTAAATTTACACAATGAAAATACTGATCCTCAGTTCAAATTGGTACCTTAGTTCAATTTACACAGCCAACCTACCGATCCTCAATTCAAATTGGTACATTGGTTAATTTTACACAACTAGGGCATGCCCGTACTATATATATATCTAAAATTATATCCCCCCCCCCCCCCCCTCTATTTACATGAAATGGTTTGGTCCAAAGCGAACGGCTTGCGAGTACGGTGACAATCCCCCCCCTCTATTTACATGAAATGGTTTGGTCCAAAGCGAACGGCTTGCGAGTACGGTGACAATCCCCCCCCCCCCCCCCTCTATTTACATGAAATGGTTTGGTCCAAAGCGAACGGCTTGCGAGTACGGTGACAATCCCCCCCCTCTATTTACATTTAATGGTTTGGTCCAAAGCGAACGGCTTGCGGAGTTTGGTAAAGAAATCGCCATAGCTCGGTAACTACTTGTCCGATTAATATGAAACCTTGAAAAGGCACATCCTCAGGTCCCCAGCAATATACCTGGCAAGTTTCAAGTATATCGGACCCGTGGTTGTCGAGAAACAGTGGTCACAGACAAACATACAAACATACAAACATACAAACATACAAACATACAAACATACACACAGAGATTACTGGAATTATAGATAGATGAAACTACCGACTCTCAGTTCATATTGGTACCTTGGATCATTCTACACAATGAAAGTACCGATCCTTGGTTCATATTAGTACCCTGATTTATTCTACACAATGAAAGTACCGATCCTTGGTTCATATTAGTACCCTGATTTATTCTACACAATGAAAGTACCGATCCTTGGTTCATATTAGTACCCTGATTTATTCTACACAATGAAAGTACCGATCCTTGGTTCTTATTAGTACCCTGATTTATTTTACGCAAAAAAAGTACCGATTCTTGGTTAATATTGGTACCCTGATTTATTTTGCATAATGAGTACTTTGTTTTTAGTAATTTTGTTAAAGGCCGTCAGTCGGCCATATTTGGTCGGATTACAAAACAAAATCTTATACACATGTATACTGTCATGTATTGTTTTGTGCCAAGTTTGAATAAAATCGGTCCATTGCATGTCGAAAAATGGTTAGGGACAGGTTTAAGTAACAAAACGACCACCAATCGGCCATCTTGGATCTGATCTCGAAAGAGAACGACGAGCATATGTAAGCCATCATTCCTTATCTGTTTGCCAAGTTTGAGCAACATCGGTAAATGCATGTCCGATAAACGGTTGAGGACGTGGTAAACATCGGGGTTTTTTTTACAACTAAAATGGCCGCTAGTCGGCCATCTTGGATCGCATCGTGAAACAAAATGATGTGCATATGTACACCATCATGTGTTGTCTTTTTTCCATGTATGAACAAAAGTAGTGCATACATCTGAGATATGGTTGCGGATGAGATATGGATGAGATATGGATGCACGGACGGATGTACGAGACCCAATCCACAAGACTCCGTTTTGGACTAAGTCCAATGGGGGCTAATAAAGCCTTACCCACACTGGGTCCCACAGATCATACTTGTACAGACATGAAACTTGCGGGTGAGGACTTTCCTTTGGCACAATGTGCAGTGTGGAAAGCAATGATGCAACCCGTTATGGAAGCCAGTGATAAAGTGAGCCAGCGAAGAAGTAAGCCAAAGATGACGTAAGCCAAAAATGAAGTAAGCCAGTGACGAAATAAGCCATATATGAAGTAAACCAGCCACAAGTAACACCAGTGATGATGAACACCTCGGCACATGCATCCTGACGGCCCACATGACCCTCTCTCTTTAGCAGCTCTTCTGGAGTCCCTGTATGTATAGAGAGAGTTGCGACATGAAGAGTCTGAAAAAAATTGGTCACGTGGTCTGTGGACGCCATGTTGTTTCCTCTCCGATCTTCGCGTTTTTCTGGCCTTGCATTGAATACATACGAGGAACGCTCTATTTTATTGTCTGGCTTTGTTTGTTGTCTTTAATAATACTTAATAATGTGAGTATTGTCTTTAATACTCACACTCATTGTAATGACGCCAAATACTTAAGATCACACGCTGATAAGACTCTCCTTGTCTGTAATAGAACTCATATGCCATACGGGACAAAGCCTTTTGCAACTCAGTACCTGCCCTCTGGAACAAACTACCTATAACTATTCGGACCTCACACAACATAAAAACTTTCAAATCAAAACTCAAAACACATTTATTTCCAAAGTAACTTAATTGTATTTTTTGAAAAGTAGCATTAAGTCGTATTCTTCTAAGATTATGTAATGTAAGTTGTAGTCTTCAAGATATGTTGTGAAGCGCTTTGTTCATTTCATGCTAAGGCGCTATATAAATACTGTTATTATTGTTATTATTATTATGTACATGTATGTAATTTGGAATAGTTTAGATGTACACCATACAACTAATTGTACCTACATTGCTATGAAAAACGGGTATGTTTTACGTGCATACTCTTCCATTGCAAGTCTGGATTACAATTTCTGGGCCTTTTATGTAATTACAATTTAATTGTGCATATGTATTTCTCCCGGTGCGCCGACACCTTTACTTTTTAATTCGGTAATTGGTAATTAATTATTAAATTTTCATATTTAAAATCAACATTTCTGTCATTTGTCAGGATGGTTTTAAGGCAATCTTGTTATAATGATAGGAATTTATATAGCGTAAATTGCAGGAGCCTCTAAGCGCTTAGAAAAGAGAAGAAAGCCAACGAGATGAATATACAAATACAAATTATACAAGAAGAAAACCTAAGATATAATCAGATGTAGGCATTTTCAAATAAATGAGTCTTTAACAGAGATTTGAAAATGTTCACATTGTCGGCTTTGTGTGCATGCATGCTAGTCAAGAAAGTAAGATGCAAGAGAGCAAGGTAGTCCAGAAAATGATGGGCACTTCCTGTCCCCTCTTTCCCTTTTATTCCTTTTCCCCCTCTCCTCCCTCTCCTCCCCACATAAAACTACATTTCTGAACAAAGATTATTGCAATAAACAAAATCCGATTCTTATCTTGGACTAATAGAAAATCATATCAAAAGCGAGGGGCGCGGTGCAAATCACAAATTACACAAAGTCGGCACTCAAATTTTGTACTAGGTTACGCACAATGTATACACACTAGCGGGCAGTGCACTAGTGCATGGCGCAAACAATGGAAACAAAATGGCTTCTAATTCCGGGTTGTCGTAACTCTCTCTATACAGGGACTCGAAGCTCTTCTTCACCCTTCTTTTCCACACTCCGGGAACTCTGATGTGTCTGTTCTCTTGGGCCCTCTTCGTCATTCTGGGTGCAGTCCTTCTCCAGGTCATCATGCCCATGGGGCAGCCCCGAAAAACTATAAAAGTCTTTCCTAGATTCCAGGCCCAACAACGCATGATGCCACGATAGCTTGCACACATCGGCCTAAGAGGTCGTGACATTTTTAAGAGCGTGTGTCACGTTGTGTGTGAAAATATATTGTGTGTATGAAAATATATTGTTTAGATTTTGTTGTGTGGAGTTTGCAAGGGGAGTTTGTTGGACTCACTTCCCAGCCGGTGACCCTGAAGCTGATGAGCCGCAGATAACTCCGTGGCACCGTAAGTGCTAATGCTTCAGTCACATTTGGCTCGGCGGCCGTAGGGTCTAAAAAATCTACGGCCACTAGCAATTATAGGGCGGCCGCAGTATTTCCACGGTCACACAATGTAGCAGTCACATATGTTTTTATTTTTCGGGTAGCCGCACCGGGTATTTAGAAATTGTGGAGACCGAAAACGTGGGGGTGCCGTACGGTCTTTGATTTGATGTCGCACGGTGACCTTAGGGCGTCCCTGCGGCGGCCATATAATTTTCAAGGCACACGCAAGGTAGCCTCAAGGTGCCCGCAAGGTGACGGCAGGGGGGCCCTAAGGCGAACGTGCGGCCAGACGGACGGTAACGAGTGGGTATATATACCAGTTCTTTTTCATATGTATATCATATCTCATATTTGTCATATAGATTGTGGACCAGGTTATATACAGATGGTGCTGGTTGTTCCTCAACGGCAGAGGCTGGGCTACCTGCGCATGCAGCTGAGGCGGGTGCATCGAGAGCGAGATTACCTGATTGCAGCCCTTTTCCTGGAGGAGCAGCGGCTGGCCCGACGGCAGCAAAAAAGGAGGACGATGTGGGTGAAGCCCTGGCTGTTGCGGCGTGTCACCCTGGGCCACTACGACAACCTGATGCAGGAGCCGATCTCTAGCGGTAGCGCACGGTGGACGCACGGTCGACGCAGACTGCCACGGAGGCCATATGTAGGACGCACGGCGGGCGTAGGGGAACCGTGCGTCGACCCTGCGTTGCCCACAGGTAGTCACACAGACCGCAAGGCCACCGTACGGTGAACACAGGGACGCCTTAGGACTACCCTACGGCGACCGTGGAAATAGTGCGGCCGCCGTAATTTTTTGGGGGTTGGCCAAATTCATTTTTCATTGATAAGAGCCTATGGCAGCCGCACGAATAACGCAAGCCCACCGTACGCCCTACGTACGGTTGACGTGGAACACATCTACGTCATGGCTATGGCTTGTCGAATTGCTACGGCCAACCTAGAAATGAAAAAAGTTATAACTCCACGCTATAATTCCACGGAGACCCCTACGGCCTGTAAAAGATAGCCATACGCCCTAGGGCCACCCTGAGGCCACCTCAGAAACTCTGCGGCCGCCGCACGTTTCTGTCAATTTAGGGGGGGGTACGGCCGCCGTATCCTAGCCGTCGAGCAAATGTGACTGAGGAGTTAGCAACCACAGCCACAGTCTGAAATGCGTAATTTAGGTCGGGTCCAGTGCCCAAATCCTGCATTACCTTCCCGGCAAATTAATCACCACAGATAATGACTGTGCTTCCCAACACCCCATTGCTGTCAATCAGGAAAAACTGTAAGTGGGACATTGGCTAATCAATGATCATAACGAAATGGAGGTGCAGAACTCGTTGTCACTATCACATACTATGATTGAAACCTGGACATTTATTAAATGAATGAATAGGAAGTAAAGAAATTGATAGGTAGGAAACTACAAAAACACTAGCTTTTTGGAGGGAATGATAATGGGTTGCATCAGAGGACACCAAAAAATGAACAGGTACAAATAAATATATGAGACAACAGATAAAAGCAAAATGGCAATGATTGGCCAGAAACTTGGCAAGAGAAGAGGAAAGGCAGAACAGATTAACAATAGAATGGCAACTATTATATGGCACCAAAAATGAGGAAGACCATATGCAAGATGGAGACATGGGTTGTCGAGGAGTACAGGGGCAGGTGACAATTACCTGAACTGCCCACAGTACAGACAAAAAGAGGATCAAAAAGTTGGCGCGTTAATGGGAAAGGCCTTGCCCAGCAGCGAGACGATGTGTTAGGAAATGACTCGCTAAAGGCAGACATGTCAGTAAATCAGCAAACAGGGCGGTGAATTTCATCCTGGAAGCATCTCCTGGGGTCTCTGTACAAAGGCACTGATCCCAAGAAGCATGTTGATGAATCTCTAATGTTGCACATGTCCTTGATACCATCACATCAAATGGTTCTTATCCAAGACCGGGCAGAAGAGAACATTTGAAATGTTAAATACATTTGTGGTCATTAGATGTCCCATGGTGCTCTTTCCCCGGGTACTGATCATTTGCCGGTGCTGTTTTGCTTAAATTTCTAACAACAATTGTAATTCTTCTCTTCCGCTGCCAGCTGGAATCATGCAATTTTTTTATTATTTTTTTTTTACATTTATCAACATTCAATGGAGTACAATGAATTCGGAATTTTCATTAACCAAAACAACCCTAATGATCATCAGGTTATTTATACCTTATACAGTAATGAATAAACATGCTAAATGGTTCATTCCATCTTTCTGGCTGGCTGGTGCTGATAGGCTGCATCTACTGGAGTGCTTCAACTATGACCTCGACTTTTGTTTCTGAAAGGCAGAATTGTGTCTTGTAGATGAATAAGATTTTAATGCATAATTATCATTATTATGTTGGTAATCAATAGCCATCATAATCAGATGTTTCCTGCTTTAATGAATACATGCAGAAAATCAAATAAAAATAAATAATCTTCATCTCATGTCATCCCTCATGCTTACCCAGAATCTTTATTACCCCAATTAACTCTTCGTAACCCAACCCTCCTACTTGCAGGTTGAAGTGTTCCCTTCAATCTCCATGCCCCTCTTTTCCTGCCCATTCATTCCCTGGCTTACCACATCCAATTTGCCCCACAGTTCACTCTTACCTTCCATCCCCTAGCTAATAATTATGAGCCTCAATGTTGTTGTGAAAAAAAATATATATATATATATATATATATATATATATATATATATATGTGTGTGTTTATGGCTGTAACCAGTGAGATAATAAAGAAGGCGGATGACATATTAGTTATTTCATATATCAAATGTATCGGAAACAAAATAGCAAGCTTGTTGAATTTGGTAATGGCAAGCTTACCGTCGCAGGAGTTACTGTCGCAGGAGGAGAGGGTATTGCATTTGGGTCCGTATGTCTGTTTGTTTGTCTGTCTGTTTGCCTGTCTGTTTGTCTGCACAGAATAAATATGATTTCTCGGCAACCGTTGGTCCGATTGACAGGAAATTCCCACCATAGGTGCAACTCCACCTGTATAATTTTTAATGATAATTATGACGTCATAGGTCGCGTGGTTCGACCGTCATCTTGGAAAAAACTAAAGACTTTGCACCTCCATCTCTGAAAGTGCTGCATGGAAAAAATTGAGACATGGCTCATGGTAAAGAACTCTCCATGTGGAATAAAATGTGCTAATGATGATGTCATAGGTGCTTCCATTATGACATCATAATTCGACAAGTACAAAACTTCATCCGATCAAGATGAAATTTCTTGAGCATCATCCAGGGATAAATTGGTGTTGAAAAAATAATTATGACGTCACCGGTCACGTGGTTCGGCCGCCATATTTGTTTTTAACACAAAATCCTTAAAAACCAATATAAAACACATTGCGAGGGTCTGCAATCTCTGATTGCTATTTCTTGTTGAAGATTGCAAAAATCAGTACCATCCATGTTCAAGCAGCTCACCTGTGGCTTTTCCTGTGCACACCTCCTGAAGTCCTCTGCAAACCTCGATTCGGAAGAAAATACAACACAAAGGCATGGGAATCCACAGATGTGCTTCTTTCATATTCTCAATATGCCGGGATACATGTCCTGTTACAGCCCAATCGTCACCGAGATATTCGCACTCTCACCTGTATTGAGGAATCGGAGAGAAATTATAAACATTAAATCGAGTTTTGCTCGGTGTGGAAGGCAATAAATTCCTAATGCTAAACCAAGACTGTCTGAATAAAGAGAATTAGTCAAACCTAGAAATGCGCAACACGAGGTATGGGGAAGCAGGTTCCTCCAGGCTCGAAGCAAAAGGTCCACATATTTAAGTCAATTTTGTGTGACACAGGTAGGGCTTTGTGCTGCTGTAGGCAGACGTGGATCTCGCACAGTAATCGACCTGCGGCTTAATTGACAAGTCAAGGTAACAGATGATGTTGACACAGCGCAGAATTAGAGCACGCCTTAGCACCCCCTTGTGGGACTCGGAGCAGAACATAATCAGTGGATGTGCCATTGATTCGAGTACTTCATTTGCAATTAGAAAGAATGGAAATAAAGAAAACCGGTCAGGAGGGATCCATGTTCACCAATTGTTTGCTGGTGCGCTCCGCTACCGTTGAAGTTATTAAGTCACCTTGTGTGCTTTCATAATACACACAAACGTTTCAAGCAGCTCATTCACCTTTCTGTGCAGTGTGAGAGAGGCCGCTTTTACTTAGAGTCGTTCTTACTGTCTGGACCCGTATCGGGAAGCTCTCCATGCTAAATTCTTAATAAATGATCTCCTATCAAATCATTCCTTGATTTGCAGCGATGAAATGACAGAGGTGTAGAGAAAGAACTGTCCCTGAGATTAAACAGAACACCTTAGGTACCTGTCGAACGGACTAGAAAAGTGTACCCGTGTCTGAAGGGAGCGGTGCAGTTTGGCAGTATGTGAGCAGTCTATGCAAGTTACAGGACTTCCAGATGCTGACAACTTTAGGACCCTTCATAATTGTCCCCCGTCGCACCGCGGAGCGAAATGGGGACGTTGGTTTTCCCCTCCGTCCGTGTGTCCGTCCGTGCGTGCGAACGTGCGTGCGTGCGTCCGTGCATGCGTAAGCGAAGGACAGAATTCTAATTTGGTGTGTGGGTGCAACCCACGTCAAAATGCAAGATGGCCGCCGCCATGTATGTCTGACTCCATGTATGTCTGAACCTTGTGAGCGATATATCTTGAAAAATAAGCGAAGTACCAACTTCTAATCTGGTGTGTGGGTGTATCTAGGCATAAGGGAGAACGCTATTGAAAATTGGGTCGCCACGTCAAAATCCAACATGGCCGCCACCATATATATGTCTGAACCTTGTGAGCGAAATATCTTGAAAAATAAACGAACTACTAACTTCTAATCTGGTGTGTGGGTGTATCTAGGCATAAGGGAGAACGCTATTGAAAATTGGGTCGCCACGTCAAAATCCAAGATGGCCGCCTTGCGTCTTCCACTTTGTCAACTCACATCACTTCACCGACGGGGGACCTAGGCGTAACGCTTGTTACCCTTTATAATTACCCTTTATAATTACCCTTCAGAATTACCATTAATACTTACCCTTTAGAATTTGCCTTTATAGTTACCCTAAATAATTACCCTTTATACTTACCCATTAGAATTACCTTTTATAATTACCCATTAGAATTACCCATTAGAATTACCCTTCAGAATTACCAAGAACAATTACCCTTTATAGTTACCCTTAATAATTACCCTTTATAATTAGCCTTTATAGTTACCCTTTTTAATTACCCCTTATAATTACTCTTTAGAATTACCCTTTATAATTACCCATTAGAATTACCCATTAGAATTACCCTTTGCAATGACGCTTTAGAATTACCTTTTATAATTAACCTTTAAAATTACCCTTTTTAATTATCATTTAAAATTACTCTTTAGAGTTATCTTTTAAAATTACTCTTTAGAATTATCTTTTATGATTAACCTTTATAATTACCCTTAGATCCCCTTAGTATTACCCTTTATAATTACCCTTTAGACTTTAGAATAATTAATTATGATGATGATGGTGTGATTCGGCGCTTTTGACAAATCTCTTCCCTTCCTTGGTGTGCTCCCTAAGCATTGTGCGTTCTGCGATGGCTGTATAGTACAATGCGGCACCCACAGCGTCTACCGCAAACATCGCAGGCAAAGACTGGTCCTGCGGAGATGGACGTTGGCTGTCTCCACTGTCTCTCGATAGCAACTCTCCCACATTCATAGTGGTCCAGGCATTCGCGGCCATTACAACTAGTATGCTTCTTCAATTTTGATGGACCAATGGATGGATGGAAGGAAGGACACAGCCCAAATATTGAAGCGGCTTCACCGCTTAAAAAGTGATTCTAAGAGTACCGGGTTAAAAAAAAAAAATTACTTAGAATTTTATGTTTAATGTTCTGATTTTTAATGGGGTTTTTTTGCTTTCCTCGAAATGGTTGACAGAGATGGTGGATCCCACTGGTTGACCGTGTTATCAAGTCGATTTACAAACATATAAATGTGTCCGAAGTGTGGCGTCAGCTCTCCAATAGACCAAAATAAAGAGGTTGAAGCAATATGAGACTTTCAAAATGACAAAACACCCCATAATGCACGGCACCGATGTGCACAAACCATGAGCAATAACGGTATTCAGCACATGTTAACATATATTGTGCATGCAAGATAAGGATTGTTACCTGGAATGCTCATAGAGCTTCTAAAACAAGCTGAAAATACTTGGAAAGTACCTGAGACAAACGGGTGTGCCTCTGCACAATGAAAAAGTTGGAGAACTTTCTCAGCTGCTCCTGGACTCCGTGTCCTTTCCTCCTGACAAGGTGGAAAAGTTTCTGTCAACCCTCGACTCTGATTCTGCAACTGGACCTGACGGCATCAGCCCATGGGTCCTAAAGTCCTGTTCTTCCGTTCTTTCACTCCCTCTCTCTGTTCTCTTCACCCTCTCTTTTGCTCAAGGTCAACTGCCATCTGCTTGGAAATCGGCCAACATCACCGCTTTCCACAAAAAAGGTGCAAAAACAGATTCTAGCAACTACAGACCAATCAGCCTTCTCCCAATTATCAGCAAAGTCATGGAATCCATCATTGCTTCGGATATGAAATCTTTCCTCTTCTCCAATGGCTTGATCTCTGATCATCAATTTGGTTTCAGACCAGGTCACTCTACTCTGGACATGCTGCTTCTGCTGTCTCAACAATGGATGGAGGTCCTCAATGCCAAACAGGAAATTAGAGCCGTCTCCCTCGACATATCACGTGCCCTCGATACGGTCTGGCACCCCGCTCTGCTCACCAAACTCTCCTCATTTGGTATCCATGGAAATCTCCACGCATGGCTGGCGGACTTCCTCTCCAGTCGTAGTCAACGTGTGGCCCTGAATCGGTTTCTCTCATCTCCTCTTCCTGTTCAGGCTGGAGTTCCCCAAGGCAGTGTCCTGGGCCCTGTGCTTTTTCTGGTCTTCATCAATGATCTCTCTGACTCTCTTGAAAATCCTCTCTATCTCTTTGCTGATGACTATACTCTCTGCCGCTCCATTCCTCATCCCTCAGATCGGCAGTCTGCAGCCTCCTCAGTCTCTGCAGACCTGGACAAAATCACAGACTGGGCAAACAAGTGGAACATGTCTTTCAATCCTGACAAATCTCACACTCTTACGATGTCTCTCTGAAAAGACCGACTGGACAACCCTCCCATCTACTTTCTGAATAATCCTCTCCAAGAGGTTCTGTCACTCAAGATTTTGGGTCTCACTATCTGCGATGATATTTCCTGGGAAAACCACATTTCCAAGCTGGCCTCCAAAGCCAGTCGCCGACTGGGCATCCTCCGTCGTGCGAAGTCCTTCCTTGGCACACCTGAGCTCCTCACCACATACAAGGCTTTCATCCGCAGCTCAATGGAGTACTGCTCTCCCCTCCGGGCTGGTGATCCTGCCTCACACCTAGCTCGTCTTCACGCTGTTGAAACAAAAGCGTCAGAATCATTGGAATCTCCCGCGATGACGCTATCTCCGAGGGCCTTTCACTTACTCACCGCAGGCAGGTTGGTGGTCTTTCCGTCTTCTACCGACTCCTCTCCGGCCTAGCCCCCCAAGCCCTGTCTGTGCTCTGGCCACCAAATATTCTTACAGGTCGCACAAGATCTGCCTGCAACCCTCTTATGGTTAAGCTGCCAAAATGAAGACTCTCTGCTCACCTTTACTCCTTCATTCCTCTTTTCTCCCGCCTCTGGAACAAACTCCCTCACTCTCTTCAATCCCACTCCTCCCTCCAGGTCTTTAAAACAGCTGTTCACCACCATCTCTTATCTTCCCCAATCGAAAACCTTGATCTTTTCTACCCCCACTAATTTCACCCCAAATCCACTTTTTTGAAATACCAACTTCTTTCCTGGAAGTCCTTGGTGTCCTTGCGTTTTATACCTATCCTGCCTCCCCCAAAGCCCTCTCCCTCCCACACATCTCCCGACGTCCCTGCTCTCAAATGTTGTGTTTGTGTGCTTCCTCCCCTTCTCTCCCCATCTTGTCTACCGCTCCCCTTTTTATATACTTTGTTTGCTTGTTTGTTTGTTTGATTTGTTTGTTTGATAAATGTTAGCTCTTTCACTAGCCTCGATTCTGTGTACAAAAAAGAAAAAGAAAAAAAAAAGCTCACCCAAAGGGCTGAGATCTTGCAGCTGCCTGTACTGCAAAGTCCCAACAACATTGACCGCTATGTTATACTGTTATAGGCCCCAAGCAGACAGCGCGTTCTATCCAAACCCCGGACTAATGCTGCCAGTGAATGGACTTTGAACCTCGCAGGAGTTCCTCCTGTGAACATGACAGGCTTGCTGATTGATTTAATGAACGTATTCAATTGGAAAAGGCGATGCTCTACATCATTTACCAACAAAGTAATGGCTACCAACTCATTGACAAAGGACATCTTCACAAACTGAAAATACACAAACCTTGTGATGGCTCTTATTTATGGTGAGCCAGATGTATCAGGCAGAATTCCCTGAGGGAGACACCTTATCTGGTTTGGGTGCTTCAGGCAAGGTGAGTAGTGGAAGCTGTGAGAGTTGTTATACCAGTGGTGGATTAATGCATGGGCACAAAGGGCCCATGCCCAGGGCCACAAGCTCAATGAGGACCCCAGGCGTGAGAGCCATGCAGCCCATGCAATTGCCTGGGCACTGAAACAACAAGAGACGAGAGATCACTAATCGTGGTTCACGAGGAGTTCGAAAAGAGACCGAGGGTGGAGTGCATCACCTTGTGGAGTATATCACCTTGTAATCTATTTTTAGTGACAAAAATACAAACCAATTGGACTCCATGGAAGGGATGACAACACCTCATGTGGAGGGGGCCTGGAGCTTTCACCCATCCTCTATGAGCAAGGTCCAAGTTTCCGACCCATGCACGAGCACTGGCAATATACAGGTGGGGTATACTGAGTTTTGTTGATCGACAAAGTCCATTATTCCACCACACGCTGTTCAGCTGACCAAAAGTTGATGATGGGAGGCCCATACATCAGTGAATGTCAGGTGAGAAGTAGCCTTTGGAGTCTAAACCACATTCAAAGTACCTAAACCTTTCCGTTGCTGCAATGGTCTGGAATGCAACGATGACTGGTGCCGGAAGATGACTGGTGCCTATGTTCTGAACCTTGGATTTTGTCCAGGAAATATGCATTCCCATTTTCCCCGCCTCCTCCTCAAATCTCTGTAATGGCTTGGCCATTGGTTGGGCCATCTTAGTAACAAAGCCGCATCATCAGCATATTCCAGATCCGTAAAGAGTGCACCGCCAATAGTTCTTCTCAAGGTCTCCCTGATACCAGCTCAGGATCCAGTCGATAGGACAACAGGATAGAGCTTGAACAAGGATGCAGCCTTGGTGGACACCAGAAGTGGTGAGGAAAGATCCGGAGATGTCACTTCAAATGTGTACCCTTGATGTGTTTCCTTTATGCAGGTGTCGGATAAGATGGAGAAAATGAAGGTGTTTTAGCTGCTTGCAGGGCCTTCCACAAAGCATTCCAATCCACTGAGTCAATGTCGGCCTTGATATTAATATAAGCAACCTGAAGCATTCTTGCAAACCCGCAGTGGAGCTCAGACAAAAACCTGACAGCGAGCATGGTAGATCTTCCCTTCGTGAAGTAGGACTGCTGTGGATGGCATCGACAGGTGAGTAATGGTTCCAGGTGGATTAGTAAAACATCACCTTTCCAGGGACCGACAACAGTGTACTGGGTCAGCAGCTGCTCCATTGATTGTGGGATCCCTTCCCTTTGTCCAAGGAAACAATGAGGCCATCCTTCTACTCTGCAAGGACTCTACCTGAGGCTCATGCCTTATGAAAGAGTTCAGGGAAGGCAAAGCTGAGCTAATGGGGTATTTTGTGTAGATCAGTGACAAAAAATATCAATTTAATCCATTTTTAATTCAGTCTGTAACACAACAAAATATGAAAAGAGTCAAGGGGTGTGAATACTATATGAAAGCACTGTATTTGGCTGTTCCATGAGCCCAGTGGTCTGCATCACAAAGAAATCCATGTTTGACTGAAAATTCCTTGTTGCTGTTTATAAATATGATAGTCAGGCAGCTTAACAAATGGATGTGGATGTTCTTGACAAAAGCGCTAAATTTTCCCCAAATGCTACCCATGGCTTTAGCTTTCCATTTTCGGTAGGAAACACTTCCTCCGAATGCATTATGGCGGCCATCTTGGATTTTCAAAATGGCCACCATATAAAAACTTATATCAATCAATGTCTCAGCTTCTAAGCCACTTACGATCCTAATATTGGTGTCTAAACATACAATTTCAGGGCCATGGAATACAAATATAACATTTAGGATAGTGTCAGATTGGTTATTTGGTCAAAAATAAAACAAGGCTTGGTTATTTTCAGTTTTTTTTCCAGGCGGAACAGTTCCATCAACACAGAGGAAGGAAAAATAAGTAAAACAGATGGAGAAGTTAAGTGACATGTTTAATAGGATTATTATTTTATAAGAAATTAATAATTTAAATTATTTTCAGGTTGACTAGCATGATGACTAGCATGATGAAACATGATGATGATGGAACATGATGGAACATGTGCATGATCTGTCAAGAAAAGGCTATAGAGCTTCTGAAATGCCCACTCAATGCACAAAGAAGCGTCAGAACCATACAGCTCCTTCCAGAATAAAGTTCATTCTTTCAGAGCCCTGGGCACATTGCCAGTGGCGCTTAACTTTGGAGAAGACAAGACTGTAGGTGAACTGGTCCAACTGCATGGGGTGCATGGCACAAATCTTGCTATGTCAAGTTCAGCAAAGAGAAGTTGGAGAGAGCTACCAAAAAACGTGACAAGGATGACGCTGCAGAGCAGCACTTCTGGGGTTAAATGGCGTCGGCGCCAGTCGATTGTCAAAATGGTCTGTCTGTTTTGTCATCGAGAAGATGGACAGCTACATGAATTTAGAACACTTGGAGCTGATGAGACCATAAGACAGATAGCTACCGAGCTGCAAGAAACAGAGTTAATGGCTAGAATAGACGGTGGCGATCTCATAGCACTCAAGGCTAAATATCATCTGCAGTGCTTAACAGAACAGACTTTCATCGCAAAATTCCTTCTGGTTGTCAACAAGGATCAGTGCCATCTATTCTCAAGACCCTTTTGTGTATGCTGTTGAATGGTGCTAACTTGAAAGACCAAGATTCCACAGACTCGCAGTCAAACCTCAGTCTCTCAGACCATTCTCTTCAACTTCAAGAAACATGTGTCGACTTCTACTAAGTGTCGGTATCTTTGGATAGGGAACCACCATTGCTGCTGTACATCGGAATGAAGATTCACACAGAGACCAGGTCGAAAAAGATCATCACACAGCTATATGACTTGGGTCTCAGTGTAAGCTATGACAGAGTTCTTCAGCTTGAGAGCCGGCTTGCGACTGCTGTCTGTGAGAACTTTCAGGACAAAGGAGCTGTGGTTCCTGCTCAGCTGCATCGTGGACTGTTTACTGTTGGTGCGCTTGACAACTTGGATCACAATCCTTCAAGTACAACTGCTAAGGGGTCATTTCATGACACAGGCATCAGTCTGTTTCAGTTTCCCACTGTCTAATTTGGGAGAGAAGCAGAATGACATCAGACTGCCTTTGGCTGATACCAAGAAGAATCACCAGTTGCCAGACAGCTTCACCACAGTGCCAGCTGTGGCTTTGAAGACAGCAACAGTGCCAGTCCCACAAATGTCAAATGCATCAGCATCAAAAGATGGACAACTGGTAGGTGCACAATTGAAGGAGAAGAGCTGGTTGGAGCATGCTCGACAACAGATGGAGAAAGTTGAAGTTGAAAAAGGTGACGCTATTACCTGGTCAGCATTCCATGCCTCCATGCAAGATGCATCAGCAGATCAGCACACCACCCTTACACAGCTCTTGCCCCTTTTCTATGAAAAGGCAGCTACCGCAGCTATGATGAAGCATGGAATTAACGTGCTGCATTGGGCTACAGAATTTCTCAATCCTGGACAGATACCCATTATAGCCCTTGATGCACCACTCTATGCTTTTGCCAAGTTCACTCAGTGGAACTGGCCTGACATACACTGAGAGGATAAGTTCATAGCAATGTTTGGTGGCCTGCACATAGAGATGGCGATGTGGAAAATGTATGGTGACTACTTGGAGGGATCCGGATGGACCAATGCGCTGTCACAAGCTGCCATTGCATCATCAGGCACCGCCGACTCGTTTCTGAAGGCCTCACATCTGACCAGAACAAGATACACTCACCAGGTGACTGCTTTGGCACTGGCAAAGCTCCAGCAGGATGCTTTTCTGCAAACTGAGGGAACACACAGTGATGAAGCCATGGAGGTGTAGAGGCAGGAAATGGTACAGAATAGTCCAACATTCCAGTACTGGGTTACAGTTCTCAACATGAAACTCCTGGGATCATCTTCATCAGATCGCACCGTGAGAGGAATTTTCCTCTGTATGTTGAAAGCCTCAAGGCCTTAGTTCCACGGTTCTTCGCTTTAAACCACCACAGTTATGCATGGTGGATTCCAATACACATCCGAGACAAGGAGAGTCTGCCAACACCCATTCTCAAAGAGTTTGAGGAGCACGCTCACTGGGGTCATCTACAAAACCACCAACAGATTCTCGACAATCCCAATCGACTAAGCCCATGAACAAAATAATGAAGCGGTCAAGCGTTCTGTGGGTGCAGTCGGTCTGACTGAAAATCCTTTAGCCTTCAGGAAATGGATGGTCTCAGGGCCTGAACAAGCAAGGTTTGAAGAAGTCTACCTCCAAAAAGATAAAGACTCAGATTGTGGTTATCATCATGGAGAGGGATTTTCCACACAGAGAAGTTTCAAGGAGCAGGCTGGTTCAGGTCATCAATGATCTGGGAAACCCTTTCCTTGATGACAGTGATGAGTTACTGGCACTAGACACATGGAATGTTTTGGATGAATCTGTGGTGAACACGGTGCGAACAGTACATAGTCGAGGAAAGAATCAGTATGCCAAATATTGCAAAGAAGTTATTATTGATCACACATCCTCCATTCATGAGCCGATTAAGAAGAATGCCCTTCCTCTACTCAGTTGTCCACGGCCAAAAGCCAAGACCAAACAAGTGGGAAAGATCTCCCTATTCAAGGATAATGTTGTTCGTGTTCTCTCACCTGTACATCGTAATGCAGCACAGGGTTCGTGACATGAGTACATTCTTCAGCCATGAGAACCATCCTTTCCCCCCTTCACTATCTGATGATGGAAAATTGCGCTTAGGAAAGAAATCTGATCTGATGAACATTCTGGCCAAAGACACCCACAATGATCCTCCTGATTCCATTGACATGACACTTCTTGATGGAGCTGCTGTGGTGCACTTGCTCCCCGCTACCAACATTGTGACATTTGATGAGTATGCTGATCGGGTCTTTGTTCCTTACATCATAAAACAACTAGAAAACTCCAAAAGAGTTGATATAGTATGGGACACTTACATCCCCAGCAGCATTAAATAATCCACAAGAGAAAAGCGAGGAAAGGATGTTCGAAGAAAGGTTGCGGGAAAGAACAAGCTCCCAGAAAACTGGGCCGACTTCTTACGTGACCCAGCCAACAAACAGGAACTGTTTGCATTCCTTTCCAACAAGATTGCCACTGTGGATTGCCCTGAAGAGAGGAAATCATCATCACATCTGGTGTCACAGCTAATTTTCAAAGAACCGATCGATCTATGGCACCATGTGATCATGAGGAAGCGTACACCAGGCTGCTGAGCCACTTACAGGATGCTCTTCAGAATGGCTGTACCAACTGTCTGGTGCGCACTGTTGACACGGATGTTGTGGTGATTCTCATTGGCAAGGTCCATCACCTGATCACCCTGTGCCAAGATGTGAGCATTTGGATTGCCTTTGGTATGGGCAAGAACTTTACATATCATCACATCAATGATATCTATGAAGACCTGGGTAGGGAGAAATCCCTGGCCCTCCCTCTCTTTCACAGTTTCATGGGATGCGATACTACATCTGCATTATTTGGAAGAGGCAAGAAGTCAGTATGGGAGGCTTGGAACAGCTATCACGATGTGACATGTGCCTTTACCTACATGGCACTTCATCCTTACACAGAAGTAGAGGTTGGTGCTCAACATTTACAGCTGCTGGAACGCTTCACTGTTATCCTGTATGATAAGACCAGTGACCTGCAACATGTGGATGAAGCTGGAAAGGAGCTGTTTTGCTCGATGGGGAAGACTATGGAGAGACTTCCCCCAACACTGGATGTACTATTGCAGAACACAAAGCGAGTTGCATATCAGGCAGGAATATGGTGCACCAGTGAGAAGATTGAACAACACGCACCTACTCCAGAATGTTGGGGCTGGATTCTCGATGAGGACAGCAATTCATGGGTTCCTGTGTGTAACATGTTACCTGTGGTCTCTAAGGCCTGCACTTAACTAGTCAAATGTAGCTGCAAGATTCAAAGTTGATGTGGCACTAGGTGCACATGCAGAAAGGCACGTTGAACTCTGCAGCTGTCACTGTGAGCAGTAGGCGGGGAATAAAATGCATGTGCAGTGGTGTGTGATGACAACATACCGTCACATTTATAGTTGATATTGTTACAGTCCTTGCAGTATTTTCAGTGACGATGGTAAATTAACAGTATTCTCTTTTATTTATTAGTCCCATACCGGTGTACACCGGAGGGGACTATAGGTTTGCACGCCGTCCCTCCGTCTGTCAGTCTGTCAGTCCGTCAGTCCGTCACGCAAAAAACAGTTTTCCGGATTTTTTCCCTAAACTCTCAATGCTAATGATTTCAAATTGGCACATGGTTTCCTCATGATAAGTTACAGAAGTAGTTCGAACTTCACGATGTTTCGATCATTTTTGACAAAGTTATGGCACTTTGAATTTTGGAAATTCAGATAATTCTGATGATCCTTAACTCAGTGCCATTTTAAGTTTTAATTTCCTTTAAAAAATATTTTCTCTGCAATAATAGGACCGATTGAGATCAAATTTTCACCGTAGGGGGGACTCTGTCTGTAGAATATTTTAATGGTAATTATGACGTCACATGTCACGTGGTTCGGCCGCCATATTGTTTTTCGTGAAAACACGAAAACCCCTTTTTCTCTGCAACAGCTGAACAGATCGAGGCCAAGCTTTGCAGGCAGAATCGCATGCCCATGACGAACAAAAAAGTCAGCGAGCATGACGTCATGCGTCACATGGTTTCAGAGTTATGACGTTTTAAAGCATGAACCTTTAAAACCTAGCTCCTCCCTCATTTTTGAACCAATCAAGGGGAAACTTCACAGATCTGTTCAGCATGTCAGTCTACTAAAATGACCTTTTGGAATTTGCGATAGGGCGCGTGGTTTGGCAGATATCGTTAATTAAACGAAAATATTTAAAATATGGAAATTCTCCTCAAGCCGCACCACGCGCCCTCAGCCTCGTCTCGTGAACGTCAACAGCGCGACACAGCGCGCGCTTTCGTGAGGGGCGGAGCCAAGCCGAGCAACATATATATATATATATACACATCGATCATTGATCGTGAACCGGAAAATATAATAAATTACTGATATTTAGCGACTCGAAAGGTTCTTTATCAACAACTTATTTTCTCGTGCTTCTGCTGACCTGTCCACAAGGTGTATAAATCGAAGTCCCGAGTGCGAATCACAGGTGAGCCCATCCTGAGGTAATTAAAGAATTTGGAACGATTCAGAACCTGTGGGTAAATAACCCTTGGTAATTTCCCCAACAGTTTTCCGGACGACAGACTGCCGGTAGGGGACATGTATTGCAGCGCAATACTCAGAAAGCTTGTTTTTCAAGTTTTATGTTGTTTCTTTTTTGTATTAATAAAAATCGTCTGTTGCTTTTCTAAATGGTATAGTTGTGGTGGTGAGGTGGTATAACCAGTTAAACCAGTTATAAAATATAACCAGTTATAACCAGTATAACCAGTTATAAAATACCTAAATGGTACAGTTAAACCCCAGTTAATTTTCAAAATCATATGTCAGAACTTTGAGTGTGGAGAAGTATTCTGAAGTCAAGCATTCTTGACCCAGAAAATGTATGTTTAGACACCAAGATTGTGATCCTAAGTGGCTTAGAAGCTGAGATATTGGTAGATATTGGTTTTTACATGGTGGCCATCTTGGAAAATCCAAGATGTCTGCCACAATGTAATCGGAGGAAGTGGTTCCTATCAAAAATGGAAAGCTAAGGTGACGGGTAACATGTGGGAAAAAATTGGCACTTTTGTCCAGAACGTCCATATCCATTTCAAATCCGGTCCAAAGTTGCATGACTATGAGATTGTTTCTCTTACAAGGGCAAGCGCCCTCTCAGACTGCTAAACTTTTGTATCAAAGTTTGTGTTTTCTTTTGAAACTTGGAGGACAATGTATTTTTTATAAAAGATTGAAAGGGTGATTGAATAATGGATATTAACCCCAGTTAAACTTTTCAAAATCATATGTCAGAACTTTGAGTGTGGAGAAGCATTCTGAAACTTGGATTTTTGCCCAAACGATTCAAAACCAGGTAATTATTTCCAACAGTATAATTCCCATTCCTCAGAGTCGCCAAACTTGAATTCGAAAGTGTTATTACCACCATTCACCAATTTATTTTTCATATCTCTAACAATGATAAATCACTGTGATTTATAGTTTATTTTCTCTTATTTTCAATTCTGGTAAAGACCTGATGAGAAAAATGGTCGATAAAAGCATAAGAAGCAATCTATTTATTAAAGTGGGAATGCGAGAGCTCGATGGAGAAAATTCAGGAAATTATAATTGAGAAAATGAAGAGAGACTGCGAGAGATAGAGAACGCAGGGGGGGTTATTGTTGGAAGGAGTATGTACAGACAGAAAATGAGGTTATATAAATACATACATATATGTATATATATATATATATATATATATATATATATATATATATATATATATATATATATAATTATATATATATATATATATACTAGCTTGGCTCGGCTCGCTACGCGTCGTCACAAAGGAACGGGCTTATTTTAGCTGAGGATAATGACTGTACCTGAGTTGCTGTGTTGTCATGATTTACACCAATCATAATACAAACAATTACTTTGCACAAATTTATTTGTAGTGTTTGTGATTTTACATTTTATAAGCAATTTGGGTTGAAAAAATATAAAGAAATAAATTTTGAAAAAAGAAAAAAGAAAAAGAACAATACCTACAGCTGGTGCACAGGATAATTACAGTCGGCACACACGATAACTACAGCTGGCACACACTATAACTACAGCCAGCACACATGATAACTATAGCCGGTGCACACTGTAACAACAGCCAGCACACACTATAACTACAGCCTGCACACACAATAACTACAGCTGGCACACATGATAATTACAGCCGGTGCACACTATAGCTACAGCCAGCGCACACGATAATTATAGCTAGCACACACAATAACGACAGCCAGCGTACACGAGAACTACAGCAGGCACACACTATAACTACAGCGGGCGCACACAATAACTACAGCCTGCACACACTATAACTACATCCTGCACACACTATAACTACAGCCTTCCCATGCTATAACTACAGCCTTCACACACTATAACTACAGCTGGCACACACTATAACTACAGCTGGCACACACTATAACTCGAGCCGGCACATGCTATAACTACAGCCAGCACACACTACAACTACAGCCGGCACACGCTATAATTACAGCTGGCACACACTATAACTACAGCCGGCGCACACGATAACTACAGCCGGCACACACTATAACTACAGCAGGCACACACGATAATTACAGCTGGCACATGCTATAACTACAGATGGCACATACGATAATTACAGCCGGCACACACTATAAATACAGCCGGCACATGCTATAACTACAGCCGGGACACCCTATAACTACAGCCGGCACACAATATATCTACAGCAGGCACACGCTATAACTACAGCCGGCACACACCACAACAACAGTGGGCATCCACTATAACTACAGCCAGCACATGCTATAACTACAGCCAGCACACACTACAACTACAGCCGGCACACGCTATAACTACAGCCAGCACACACTATAACTACAGCAGGCACACACGATAATTACAGCTGGCACATGCTATAACTACAGATGGCACATACGATAATTACAGCCGGCACACACTATAAATACAGCCGGCACATGCTATAACTACAGCCGGGACACCCTATAACTACAGCCGGCACACAATATATCTACAGCAGGCACACGCTATAACTACAGCCGGCACACACCACAACAACAGTGGGCATCCACTATAACTACAGCCAGCACATGCTATAACTACAGCCAGCACACACTACAACTACAGCCGGCACACGCTATAACTACAGCCAGCACACACTATAACTACAGCAGGCACACACGATAATTACAGCCGGCACACACTATAAATACAGCCGGCACACGCTATAACTACAGCCAGCACACACTACAACTACAGCCGGCACACGCTATAACTACAGCCAGCACACACTATAACTACAGCCAGCGTACACGAGAACTACAGCAGGCACACACTATAACTACAGCGGGCGCACACAATAACTACAGCCTGCACACACTATAACTACATCCTGCACACACTATAACTACAGCCTTCCCATGCTATAACTACAGCCTTCACACACTATAACTACAGCTGGCACACACTATAACTACAGCTGGCACACACTATAACTCGAGCCGGCACATGCTATAACTACAGCCAGCACACACTACAACTACAGCCGGCACACGCTATAATTACAGCTGGCACACACTATAACTACAGCCGGCGCACACGATAACTACAGCCGGCACACACTATAACTACAGCAGGCACACACGATAATTACAGCTGGCACATGCTATAACTACAGATGGCACATACGATAATTACAGCCGGCACACACTATAAATACAGCCGGCACATGCTATAACTACAGCCGGGACACCCTATAACTACAGCCGGCACACAATATATCTACAGCAGGCACACGCTATAACTACAGCCGGCACACACCACAACAACAGTGGGCATCCACTATAACTACAGCCAGCACATGCTATAACTACAGCCAGCACACACTACAACTACAGCCGGCACACGCTATAACTACAGCCAGCACACACTATAACTACAGCAGGCACACACGATAATTACAGCTGGCACATGCTATAACTACAGATGGCACATACGATAATTACAGCCGGCACACACTATAAATACAGCCGGCACATGCTATAACTACAGCCGGGACACCCTATAACTACAGCCGGCACACAATATATCTACAGCAGGCACACGCTATAACTACAGCCGGCACACACCACAACAACAGTGGGCATCCACTATAACTACAGCCAGCACATGCTATAACTACAGCCAGCACACACTACAACTACAGCCGGCACACGCTATAACTACAGCCAGCACACACTATAACTACAGCAGGCACACACGATAATTACAGCCGGCACACACTATAAATACAGCCGGCACACGCTATAACTACAGCCAGCACACACTACAACTACAGCCGGCACACGCTATAACTACAGCCAGCACACACTATAACTACAGCCAGCGTACACGAGAACGACAGCAGGCACACACTATAACTACAGCGGGCGCACACAATAACTACAGCCTGCACACACTATAACTACATCCTGCACACACTATAACTACAGCCTTCCCATGCTATAACTACAGCCTTCACACACTATAACTACAGCTGGCACACACTATAACTACAGCTGGCACACACTATAACTCGAGCCGGCACATGCTATAACTACAGCCAGCACACACTACAACTACAGCCGGCACACGCTATAATTACAGCTGGCACACACTATAACTACAGCCGGCGCACACGATAACTACAGCCGGCACACACTATAACTACAGCAGGCACACACGATAATTACAGCTGGCACATGCTATAACTACAGATGGCACATACGATAATTACAGCCGGCACACACTATAAATACAGCCGGCACATGCTATAACTACAGCCGGGACACCCTATAACTACAGCCGGCACACAATATATCTACAGCAGGCGCACGCTATAACTACAGCCGGCACACACCACAACAACAGTGGACATCCACTATAACTACAGCCAGCACATGCTATAACTACAGCCAGCACACACTACAACTACAGCCGGCACACGCTATAACTACAGCCAGCACACACTATAACTACAGCAGGCACACACGATAATTACAGCTGGCACATGCTATAACTACAGATGGCACATACGATAATTACAGCCGGCACACACTATAAATACAGCCGGCACATGCTATAACTACAGCCGGGACACCCTATAACTACAGCCGGCACACAATATATCTACAGCAGGCACACGCTATAACTACAGCCGGCACACACCACAACAACAGTGGGCATCCACTATAACTACAGCCAGCACATGCTATAACTACAGCCAGCACACACTACAACTACAGCCGGCACACGCTATAACTACAGCCAGCACACACTATAACTACATCCTGCACACACTATAACTACAGCCTTCCCATGCTATAACTACAGCCTTCACACACTATAACTACAGCCAGCACACACTACAACTACAGCCGGCACACGCTATAACTACAGCCAGCACACACTATAACTACAGCCAGCACACACTACAACTACAGCCGGCACACGCTATAACTACAGCCAGCACACACTATAACTACAGTCGGCACACACTACAACTACAGCCGGCACACACTATAACTACAGCCAGCACACACTATAACTACAGCCAGCACACGCTATAACTACAGCCAGCACACACTACAACTACAGCCGGCACACGCTATAACTACAGCCAGCACACACTACAACTACAGCCGGCACACACTACAACTACAGCCGGCACACGCTATAACTACAGCCAGCACACACTATAACTACAGCCGGCACACGCTATAACTACAGCCGGCACACGCTATAACTACAGCCGGCACACACTACAACTACAGCCGGCACACGCTATAACTACAGCCAGCACACACTATAACTACAGCCAGCACACGCTATAACTACAGCCAGCACACACTACAACTACAGCCGGCACACGCTATAACTACAGCCAGCACACACTATAACTACAGCAGGCACACACGATAATTACAGCCAGCACACACTATAAATACAGCCGGCACATGCTATAACTACAGCCGGGACACCCTATAACTACAGCCGGCACACAATATATCTACAGCAGGCACACGCTATAACTACAGCCGGCACACACCACAACAACAGTGGGCATCCACTATAACTACAGCCAGCACATGCTATAACTACAGCCAGCACACACTACAACTACAGCCGGCACACGCTATAACTACAGCCAGCACACACTATAACTACAGCAGGCACACACGATAATTACAGCTGGCACATGCTATAACTACAGATGGCACATACGATAATTACAGCCGGCACACACTATAAATACAGCCGGCACATGCTATAACTACAGCCGGGACACCCTATAACTACAGCCGGCACACAATATATCTACAGCAGGCACACGCTATAACTACAGCCGGCACACACCACAACAACAGTGGGCATCCACTATAACTACAGCCAGCACATGCTATAACTACAGCCAGCACACACTACAACTACAGCCGGCACACGCTATAACTACAGCCAGCACACACTATAACTACAGCCGGCACACACGATAACTACAGCAGGCGCACACTATAACTACGCCCGGCACATGCTATAACTACAGCCGGTGCACACCTTAACTACAGTGAGCACACACTATAACTAAAGCCGGCGCACAATATAACTACAGCCGGCACACGCTATAACTACAGCCGGCACACACGATAATTACAGCCGGCACACCCTATAACAACAGCTGGCACACGCTATAACTCCAGCAGGCACACACTATAACTACAGCCGGCACACGCTACAACAACAACCGGCACACGCTATAACTACAGCCAGCACACACTATAACTACAGCCGGTGTGCACAATAACTACAGCCAACACATGTTATAACTACAGCCAGCACACACTATCACTACAGCATGCACATGTTATAACTACAGTCGGCACACACTATAATTAGAGCCTGCATGTGTTATATAACTACAGCCGGCACACACTATAACCACAGCAGATGCACACTATAACTACATCCGGCACACACAATAACTACAGCCTGCACACACTATAACTACAGCCAGCACACTCTATAACTACAGCCGGCACATGCTATAACTACAGCTGGCACAAACTATAACTACCACCGGCACATGCTATAACTACAGCCGGCAAACGCTATAATTACAGCCGGCCCACAATATACCTACACCTGGCACACACTATACCTACAGCCGGCACACACTATAATTACAGCCGGCACACACTATAACTACAGCCAGCACACGTTATAACTACAGCCGGGACACACTATAACTAAAGCCTGCACACGTTATAATTACAGCCTGCACACGTTATAAGTGCAGCCAGCACACACAATAACTACAGCAGGCGCACACGATAACTACATCCGACACACACAATAAGTACAGTCTGCACACACTATAACTACAGCCGGCACACGTTATAACTACAGCCTGCACACGTTATAACTACAGCCTGCACACACTATAACTACAGCCGGCACACACTATAAGTATAGACGGCACACACTATAACTACAGCCGGCACACACTATAACTATAGACGGCACACACTATAACTATAAACGGCACACACTATAACTACAGCTAGCATACACTATAACTACAGCCAGCACACACTATAACTACAGCCAGCACACACTATAACTACAGCCAGTGACGTACAACGATTTGGTATTCAAAGCTACAGTCGCACGGATACCTGTCAGCTTGAAAGCATCCAATCTGTTCGCCCTGAAAAGGTAAGCAAACCCAAGTGCTTGGATGGGAGAACTCTGTGGAAAGGCCTGGTGTTGTACATTGAGGTGTATGAAGCAGGATAGCCGATTTAGAAGTGTGATCATCTCGAAGTTTTCCACGCTCCTGAACTTGTATATTCCTCTGCGGAGTGGAATGTCGCCCTGGCGCAGCGTTGTCAGGATGAATGCTAAAGGAATATGGATGTTACATTGGATTAAGCGTCAATGATCAGGTGAGCATGTTGAAGATAAAGTAAATGTTGTTTTTGCTTATTCCAAGCACATCGCAGGCCATCACCTTCGATCATTGATCCATAACGAGGAGGATGGGTGTCATAGCCCCCTGCTCGGTCAGACTTCATCGAGCTGGTTCGGGCGGGAATCTGGAATTTGCCCAGGGTGCCAACTACAATTCACCTGCTCTTTTCAAAAGGTACCGTGGGATCTTTAACGTCCGCCAGCAATAAATGCTGGCAGACAGGTCCCCAGCTTAACGTCCCGTCGGATGGACTGCACACTTCGTGATACAACTGGCACCCTGAAAAGCATCAATCCGACAGTTTATAGTCTTACCTGGGACCTGTGCCCCACGGTAAAGATTTTCTCGGGACACATAAACAACTTGGCAAGGAAAAAGCAAACAACCAGAGAATGAGTGTTTCACGTGGCTTTTGGTGATGGCCTCTCGCAACACCGCAACTTACAAATAACATGATAACTGATTCACAGGCCTGGTTATCAGTATGTACATTGTGTCTCATGTATGTAATCTTGAATAGTATTTTTTAAAATAAAATCCTACATAATAATCCCATACACTTATTCTGTTCGTTTGTTTATCTGTCTATCTGGAGATTTTCATTTCTTTTAATTTACTTTTTTAATTTACTTTTAAAATTGTTCTTAACGAACAGAACAGGAATATTAGGAACGGGAATAAAGGGGATTGTGAATTTAATGTTGTTCAGTTGTTATTTACTTTCAACATTATTCTTAACAAACAGGAACAGGAAAAACAACGGCATGAAGGGCCGGCCACATGGCCTCCTCTTGCGCCAAAGTTCCTTGTGTATTCTTCTGTAACGTTGTTAAGAATGGGAAGAAAAGGGGAGAGCAGGACAGAGACTTGGGCTTGGGGGAGGATTTGGGTTTGGGAAGGGATGTTGTGGACTGGAGGTGAGCGAGGGGGGGGGGTTGCAAATTTGGGATTTGGGGTGGAGTGGGTAGGGAGTGGTGTTGAGTACTTTTTTTTTTTTTTTTTGTATACTAAATCGAGGCTCGTGAAAGAGCTAACATTTATCACACAAACAAATCAAACAGACAAACAAAATATATAAAAAGAGGGAGCCGTAGACAAGATGGGGAGAGAAGGGGAAGCACACAAACACAACATTAGAGAGCAGGGACATCGGGAGATGTGTGGGAGGGAGAGGGCTTGGGGGGAGGAGGCATGGGAAGGGGGAGGTGGAGGGAGAAGTATAAACACAAGGACACCAAGGATTTCCAGGAAAGAAGTTGGTATTTCAAAAAAGTGGATTTGGGGTGAAATTAGCGGGGGTAGAAAAGATCAAGGTTTTAGATGGGGGAACATAAGAGATGGTGGTGAACAGCTGTTTTAAAGACCTGGAGGGAGGAGAGGAATTGAAGAGAGTGAGGGAGTTTGTTTCAGAGGCGGGAGAAAAGAGGAGTGAAGGTGAGCAGAGAGTCTTGATTTTGGCCGTTTAACCATCAGAGGGTTGCAGACAGATTGTGTGCGACCTGTAGGAATATTTGGGGGACAGAGCCCAGAGAGAGCTGGGGGGGCAAGGCGGGAGAGGAGTCGGTAGAAGACGGAAAGACCACCAACCTGCCTGCGGTGAGTGAGTGAAAGGCCCTCGGAGTTGGCTTCATCGCGGGAGATTCCAATGATTCTGAACGCTTTGGTTTCATTACAACAGCGTGAAGACGAGCTAGGTGTGAGGCAGGAGCACCAGCCCAGAGGGGAGAGCAGCATTCCATGAGCTGCAGATGAAAGCCTTGTATGTGGTGAGGAGCTCAGGTCTGCCAAGGAAGGACTTCGCACGATGGAGGATGCCCAGTCGGCGACTGGCTTTGGAGGCCAGATTTGAAATGTGGTTTTCCCAGGAAAGATCATGGCAGATAGTGAGACCCAAAAGCTTGAGTGACAGTACTTCTTGGAGAGGATTTTTCAGAAAGTGGATGGGAAGGTTGTCCAGTCGGTCTTTTCGGAGAGACATCGTAAGAGTGTGAGATTTGTCAGGATTGAAAGACATGTTCCACTTGTTTGCCCAGTCTGTGATTTTGTCCAGGTCTGCAGAGAGTGAGGAGGCTGCAGACTGCCGATCTGAGGGATGAGGAATGTAGCGACAGAGAGTTGAGTCATCAGCAAATATATAGAGAGGATTTTCAAGAGAGTCAGAGACATCATTGATGAAGACCAGAAAAAGCACAGGGCCCAGAACACTGCCTTGGGGAACTCCAGCCTGAACAGGAAGAGGAGATGAGAGAAACCCTTTCAGGGCCACACGTTGACTACGACTAGAGAGGAAGTCCACCAGCCATGCGTGGAGATTTCCATGGATACCAAAGCAGGAGAGTTTGGTGAGCAGAGCGGGGTGCCAGACGGTATCGAAGGCACGTGATATGTCAAGGGAGACAGCTCTAGTTTCCTGTTTGGCATTGAGGACCTCCATCCATTGTTGAGAAAGCAGAAGCAGCATGTCCAGAGTAGAGTCACCTGGTCTGAAACCAAATTGATGATCAGAGATGAAGACATTGGAGAAGAGGAAAGATTTCATATCCGAAGCAATGATGGATTGCATTACTTTGCTGATAATTGGGAGAAGGCTGATTGGTCTGTAGTTGCTAGGATCTGTTTTTGCACCTTTTTGGTGCAAGGCGGTGATGTTGGCTGATTTCCAAGCAGATGGCAGATGACCTTGAGTAAAAAGAGAGGGTGAAGAGAACAGAGAGAGGGAGTGAAAGAGCAGAAGAACAGGATTTTAGGACCCGTTGGCTGATGCCGTCATGTCCAGTTGCAGAATCAGAGTCGAGGGTTGACAGAAACTTTTCCACCTTGTCAGGAGGAAAGGACACAGAGTCCAGGAGCAGCTGGGTACGACTGCGTATGGTGGGTACAGAGAGGGATGGGTTTTGGACACAAGATTTAGAGGCAAACACAGAGTTGAGGCATTCAGCTTTTTCACGTGCGGAGTCAGCTGTGTAGCCGTTTGAAGTGAGGGAGGGGATGGAGGGGGAACAAACACCAGAAAGAGATTTGACCAGAGGCCACCAGGATTTGGAAGAGGGAGACAGATAAGAGAGTTCGGTCTTGAGAATGGAGAGATATTGTTTCCTGGCTCTCCTGAGGGTGGACACACACTTGTTTCGGGCTTTGTGAAAGGAAATGAGAGTTCCTTCCGTTGGATTTGCTTTCCAGGAGATGAAAGCAAGTTGTTTCTGGGCAACAGCCTCACCACAAGATTCCGTGTACCATTGACGGGAGGAAGGGTATGACAACTGAAGACGAGATGGGATAAATCTGTGCATGAGAGAGAGAGCAATTTCCTTTGGAAGAATTCCCAGGATGAGTTGATGTCAGAGGCGGTACAGATGGGAGACCAGTCCAGATAATTGATGGCTGCTTGAAGACCGTGCCAGTTGGCCTGAGTGAAATGCCAGACTTGTCGACGCTGAGGAGGCTCTCTGAGAATGGTCAGAGAGATGTCCATTTTAACAAGCACATGATCAGATGAGCCGATTGGAGCAGAAGATGAGCAGCAGACATTTTCAGGGAAGTTAGTCATGACCAAGTCCAGAAGAGAAGATGCTCCGTTGACTGAGATCCGGGTCGGGAAATTGACAGATTGTGTCAGTCCCAGTGAGTCGCAGAAGTGAGGGAGACTTGAAGGAGACTTGAGGGAGACTTCTACTTGAAGAGGAAAGGGGGAAAGGAGAACAGAGTTGTGGTGGGGAGGACAGATAGTTGGTAGGAGGTTTGAGGCTTTTTGGTGGGGTGGGTTGTCGAGTACTTGTGTTGCATGGGGGGAGCTGAGGATTTTAGTTTGAGAGGTTTAGGGTTTGGAGTCTGAAGGAAATTCAAAGACAAGGTGTGTGGAAGGGTTTGAAGACTTGGGATGGGAGGTGAGGGGGCTTAAGGACTTGGGGCTGCGAGGGGAGTTGATGACTTAATGTTGGTTGTGGGTGGAGGGGGTGTTGAGGACTTGGAATTGGGTGGGGAGGAGGTTGAGGACTTGGGGTTGGTTGGGGATGGGGAGGGAAGGGGTTGAGGACTTAATGTCACATTGTACATTATGTGGGACTTCTGCAGTTCCCTACTAGTCTAAATTTGTTTAATATTGCGCAAAATTCAACGCTACCTGTATGAGGTCTTGTACATCGTTATTAATAGTGATGAACAAAGTAATAACTTTTGAATATGAAATTGAGGCTTATCTACTATAAATGGATGAGTTGTGTGTGTGCATGCGTGTGAGGCATACTTGTTGTGTCTATTATTTACGTGCATCTATTAATTAATTATGTACTATTGAAATGTACCTTTTAACTATTTACACTGCTGAGACCACTTCTCCCTGTGAAGACCCTATAAGATCCCTAAGATCCTTAAGAACCCAAAGACCCCTAAAGACCCAGAGGACCACAAAGACCCTGAAGATCCAAAAATCCCCAAGGACCCAAAAATCCCCGAGGACCCAAAAGACCCAGATGATCCAAAAGTCCCTAAGGACCTAAAAGACCAAGATGACCCAAAAGACCCAAAAGTCCCTGAGGACCCAAAATACCCAGAAGACCCAAAACTCCCCGATAACCCAAAAGACCCAGAGGACCCAAAAGACTGAAGACCCAAAAGTCCCCGAGCACACAAAGTACCCAAAAGACCCCCGTGTCCGGCAAGCAGGTATGCTTCGAGGCGGTGAAGACCAATGGAAATTTGGTCCATCGGACCAACAGGCCCCCTAGTGGAAGAAAATAGAACAGCAAAAATGATTCTTGTGGAATAAGTTGTGAGGATCATGGAGAAAGAAATTGGAACAAAGTTGTAGAAAGTGGCACAACACAAGTTTATTATCTAGATAAGCCGATTGAAAGTTTTAAGTCAAATTTTAAAATCGGGCAATGAACAAAGAGATGGAGTCAAGAAATGGCACATCGGCATCAGAACACAATTTAATGCCAGTTTACAACAATATATGTCTTTACAGTATGTTAAACCCTAAAATATTGTGGGGGTTACGTTCCTGGAAAACACCGTGATACTCAAAACCACGATAGCTAAAACCATTTTCCTATGGGAATAAGGGGATTAGGTTCTTCAACTTCGAGAAAATACATTGAGGAGAGTGGGCGGAGCCAAAACTAACACATGACAATTGAAATAAACATGTAAAATAAATATCAATTGGCCTTATGATGAAGTCTCCTGCTGCGTTGAAGGAGACTAAACGTTCAGAAGCAAATACACTTACCCTTCGCTACCAGCTTTCCTCCCCTATTGATCCCTTAAATTGTATTCCTTTGTAATCTGTCTGTGTTTCTTTTATGAATCGCTCTGCATCTCAAAAAACAGCGAATAAATATAATATATTGTTTTAAAATCATTTTACACTTCAGCACCATTACATTATTAACGGTGCACGGAAGCCTTGTGATGTGTGATAACCACCAAAGCACGGCTCATAAAAACGACGATTGGTCAATATTAACCCGAGCGGGGCATAAAGAGGTTACAAGATTCATGTGATAATTCAGGCCTTACTGTATTGTGATTACAACAATCGGGATTTTTAATCACAGTTGCATGACAATTTAACTATGCAAAGGGGGGTTAACTTTATCTTTCCTTACTTTAATCTTATTCCATACCTTAACCTATGATCATGGAGTATGACAATACAGTATACCTTCAAAATGACGTTATCCGTCCCAAAATGCATGGTGTGCATGCACAGAAATGCCAGGAAGCTAAAGCGATCGTGGCGAAATAAAGTACATTATGTGTCCAGAATAAGGATTGTTATCTGGAATGGCTCACAAAGCCTCTGAAAAAGCTGAAAATACTTGGAAATATACCTGAGAAAAAGACTCTGCCTCTGCACAATGAAAGAGTTGGATAACTTTTTCATGTCGCTGAATGGGTACCTGCTCGTAGTACAAACTCCCGACCATGTGGGTCGGTGCAAGTCCCAAATGGACAGGTGTGTGCTACACAAACCCCTGACAGATTGCTACCAATGAATGGACTGTGTATCTGGATTTGGGGTTTCTGAACACCGATGGGAAGGACATATCTGGGACTTGTGCATGTACAGGGTAAGTTTGAAATGATTATATTTCGTATTAATCATGTTGTGGGGTTGAGGGATGGGGGTGGTAGGGACTACCAAAGCTGTTAGGGTCATTATAAATATATTGTTTGTTTGGTTCCGGGGCCACAAGAGAAATTATTCTCAATTTTTGCATCTATTGCTGAAAGCTCAAGTGTGTGTCTGTGGGTTTATATGTGGGATAATTCTACGGCCGACGCTAGAATGTAATAACAGTTCATGTTACGAACCCGATGCCTCTCATCCACATATATTACTCGTATTCCTATATTTCCGTGAGTCTGATTTACATTCAGTGTGTTATCCATTTTGGAATTTCCACACTTTTTTTCAAAATGCAGAAAATCATGTTAAAAAGATTACTTGAATTACACATTTAGCACGAGCATCGGCAGGTTAAAAGTTCCCATCGAGCAGATCTGAGTCACTGGAAACAGACACACAAACAGACACACACACACACACACACACAACGCATGCGCACAATGCCTCGTTTAGCATTTGTACATCATTTTGGAAGTCCCATATTGGACTGTTGCAGCTGCTTCCCATCTTGCTCTCCCGGGAGAAATAAATTCCAAACATCTTCATGTTTTTGACTCTTCATGATTCCCCACATGTGTTGACTGAGGCCCCTTCTTCCAATCCATTAAGAGTGCTGCCCATCGTCACCTCATGCTTTTTTCATAGACACTCATAGTCTTTTCTTCTCAGCTCATCCCAGTATCCCCCACCCCTCACACATACCTTTCCTTTTTTCCTTCCACTTGCCCTCTCTTGTGCGATGAGTTTGTCTCCTTGTTTGTTCCCCTTTGATCCTCTGTCAGTCTGTGAATCCATTATCAACTGTTTAGCTCCACGAGCCAATAATTGCATCGGAAAACTAGAACAAGCACTCGGGGATAGAGCATACCTCCACCAGGCTGAACAGTTTATGTTTTGCATCCCAATGATAGGCCGAATTGGGATTCGGACCTGAACCAAAATCGAATCGGCTTGTTCTTGTCACCTAACCCACTCGTCCACCAAGTTTAGCCATAACTCGTCCATCACTTTTTAAATATGTTATATATCGCTTTTTGCCCGACCTCTCAATGCTGAAGAATCACTTAAGAATTTAATAATTCTCATATCTGAATCCATACTCAGATCTTCACCAAAATCAAATCGATTTGTCCTTGTCACACACACACACACACACACACACACACACACACACACACACACACACACACACACACACACACACACACACACACACAACCGGTCCAACAAGTTTTGTCCAAATCCGTCCGCAACTTTTTAAGATATCTTGTTCACACACAGCCAAACAGACAAACAGAGGGGAAAACATAACCTCCATCCACCTTCGGTGGCGGAGGTAAAAACTACAAAACAAATAACTCCACTTGACTGCAAGTTCAAATAATGTTTTTATTTGATCCAGGGCAATATTCTCCAATAATAGGTCCATTTGTTTTTCATTTTGCAGTTTATTTCACCAATGGCTGTTGACCACTGCTGATACTGTCAGCGAATCACCAGGCCCGCAAACTTTGTTGGAACCTTCAGGAAAGTTTCATATTCCCATAAGATCCCCTTCCGTCACACAATAACGATCCTCCTCCATCCATTTCATTCACATTTATTCGTTTCCAAATACATTGCTTCCCATCTATTAGCAACGTGGCTTCCATTTCAACTCAATAACCTGAACACATTTCCCGAATTCCGCTCGCTGACCACCTTCAACTGGTTCTTTCACGTCAGAATACTTCATGAAGCTGAATTTCATTACCTCTGCTGCAGAAAACTTGCATTATTGTCTGAAGAGTCCACTTTCACTTTTCCTTATCTACCCTTCCCACAGGCACACAATCCCTCACTGTCCAGCCAATGCTTCTGGGGACTGTTTCAATGGCGATCTCTCAAAATGCAACAATGCCTCTGAATTTCCAATCTCCAAAAGAAAAACCTGAAATCTATTCAAACCCTTAAATAACCCAGATGCTGAATCTCGATTAAAGCTTCAATTTCTTCTTTATCTCTTCTGCGCTGGTTGGACTTTTTTTTGCAAATCCAATGGGGATTTTAAACACCTGTATATATGTAGAAACGAGTAAAAAACACCAATATTAATTAAAGGATTACTAATAATTATTTCGACAGGTAACATTACAATGATTGGTCAAACGGCCTCTCGACAATCTCAGCTTCCCTGTTTTCCTTTACAGAAATGTCCGAAGCATGTCGCCCGGCAATTCACCTTCACCATGGAATTATAACTTCTGAATCCAGGTATTTCGTGATGTTGAGTATGCTTACCCATTTGGATCAGGAAGGTGTTTTATCAAAAATAATGCAAGCATTCTTAGGCCAATGACGTAACCGGAAATAAGGGAGATACTAGTGGAGAAAAGAATAAGGGAGATAATGGCGGAGAAAAGAATAAGGGAGATATTGGCGGAGAAAATAATAAGGGAGATACTGGCGGAGAAAAGAATAAGGGAGATACTGGCGGAGAAAAGAATAAGGGAGATACTGGTGGAGAAAATAATAAGAGAGATACTGGCGGAGAAAAGAACAAGGGAGATATTGGCGGAGAAAAGAATAAGGGAGATACTGGCGGAGAAAAGAATAAGGGAGATACTGGCGGAGAAAAGAATAAGGGAGATACTGGCGGAGAAAAGAATAAGGGAGATATTGGCGGAGAAAATAATAAGGGAGATACTGGCGGAGAAAATAATAAGAGAGATACTGGCGGAGAAAATAATAAGAGAGATATTGGCAGAGAAAATAATAAGGGAGATACTGGCGGAGAAAAGAATAAGGGAGATACTGGCGGAGAAAAGATTAAGGGAAATATTCGCGGAGAAAATAATAAGGGAGATACTGGCGGAGAAAAGAATAAGAGAGATACTGGCAGAGAAAAGAATAAGGGAGATACTGGCGGAGAAAAGAATAAGGGAGATATTGGCGGAGAAAAGAATAAGGGAGATACTGGCGGAGAAAAGAATAAGGGATATACCGGCGGAGAAAAGAATAAGGGAGATACTGGTGAAGAAAAGAATAAAGGAGATATTGGCGGAGAAAATAATAAGGGAGATACTGGCGGAGAAAATAATAAGGGAGATACTGGCGGAGAAAATAATAAGGGAGATACTGGTGGAGAAAATAATAAGAGAGATACTGGCGGAGAAAATAATAAGGGAGATATTGGCGGAGAAAAGAATAAGGGATATACTGGCGGAGAAAAGAATAAGAGAGATATTGGCTGAGAAAATAATAAGGGAGATACTGGAGGAGAAAAGAATAAGGTAGATATTTCCGGTGAAAAGAATAAGGGAGATATTGGCGGAGAAAAGAATAAGGGAGATACTGGCGGAGAAAAGAATAAGGGAGATACTGGCGGAGAAAATAATAAGAGAGATACTGGCGGAGAAAAGAATAAGGGAGATACTGGCTGTCATTTTCCTGAACAACAATAGCAAAAAATTATTCTACAAGGCCGAGGCTAAGGAATAGCAAGGTTAAATTGACAATGGGGTAGCAGGGCAACAATTGGGTAAAAGACTAGAAAACAACAGGAAGTATATCCATTTCTAATCTATTATTGTATTTATGACCTAAACCACAATAATCACTGGTGGCCTCAATATGGAGAGATTACACCACAATTGTGAGTCAGCTTGAGACATTCATGGGACATCTTACTATAATTCACCAAATTTCCGTCCATCTGTCTGTCTGTCTGTCCGTCCGTTCCCAGGTACCGCAAAAACGACTGAACCGATCGCAACGAAATTTTGGGTGGGTAATCCTGGGACCCCCTGGAGTAAAATAGACTATATTGTTGTTCCAATTTCAGCTTTGGTCTCCAGCATTTTCAGGTTTGGACTCCCGCCTAACGTTATTGTCCCGGGTACCGCAAAAACGGCTGCACCGATCGCAACGATACACCTCCATGCCTGTGGGATTCCCTTCACTAACCCTATAGTCTAGTAGGAAGACTAGGTCCCCCTGCACCCCCCGGAGATATACTTCTAATCAGTGTTTCTAGATTGGAAAAAATGTGTAGAAAATGACTAGCTATGGCCCCAAGCTGAAAAAATGTCCCACATACCATTTTTATGCAAATTACTGCTGCAAATTTTATGCAAAATTATGCAAATTTTATGCAAATTTTTGATGAGGAGTAGAGTTGAGGGGTCTTTGAGGGCTTCATCGAGGTGCTCTCGGTTGCAAGACTGGGTCATTCTGAGAAGCACAGCAGGGTCAGAGATCATGATGTTCTCCTCCTCAGTGAATCTCTCCATCAACAGCCTCTCCATTGCCTCACACACTGTTTTGAGGCAAAAGAGGGACTTTGCGTAGGCCTTTCCACTGAGAACACCTTTGAGAGATCCACTTGTTACTAGTTGTGCCTCAAAGAGAATCTCTGCATATCCAGAACCACGCATCTTGTGTCCAGTGAGCATCCCGATGTAGTTCATGGATGTGTGGAAGGGTCCAATCGTTACTACATGACTAGCAAATTCATTTGGCCAGCGCCAGATGATGGGAAGGGCTTTCATGCAGACACCCAGATCAAATGTATTCAGGACCCATCTCTGACCCACCTCAGCAGTTGCTGCCTCGGAACGCTTCAGTAGCTCACGAACAACTGCGTTGTCTGTGATCGGTCTGTGCCTGGTGCCTGCATGGCATGGCAATGGCCTGCAGCCTGTGCCTGGGCTAGGGGGTTTCACCTCTGCAACTGGTTCTCCCCCACCCAGCAAATCAACAGTCGACTACTGCACGCCTATCCACCAACCGATCACAGACAACGCAGTTGTTCGTGAGCTACTGAAGCGTTCCGAGGCAGCAACTGCTGAGGTGGGTCAGAGATGGGTCCTGAATACATTTGATCTGGGTGTCTGCATGAAAGCCCTTCCCATCATCTGGCGCTGGCCAAATGAATTTGCTAGTCATGTAGTAACGATTGGACCCTTCCACACATCCATGAACTACATCGGGATGCTCACTGGACACAAGATGCGTGGTTCTGGATATGCAGAGATTCTCTTTGAGGCACAACTAGTAACAAGTGGATCTCTCAAAGGTGTTCTCAGTGGAAAGGCCTACGCAAAGTCCCTCTTTTGCCTCAAAACAGTGTGTGAGGCAATGGAGAGGCTGTTGATGGAGAGATTCACTGAGGAGGAGAACATCATGATCTCTGACCCTGCTGTGCTTCTCAGAATGACCCAGTCTTGCAACCGAGAGCACCTCGATGAAGCCCTCAAAGACCCCTCAACTCTACTCCTCATCAAAAATTTGCATAAAATTTGCATAATTTTGCATAAAATTTGCAGCAGTAATTTGCATAAAAATGGTATGTGGGACATTTTTTCAGCTTGGGGCCATAGCTAGTCATTTTCTACACATTTTTTCCAATCTAGAAACACTGATTAGAAGTATATCTCCGGGGGGTGCAGGGGGACCTAGTCTTCCTACTAGACTAGTGTAGTATTGTGGTGAGCTGTTTGCTTCGGAACAGGTGCCTTACAGTCACACAGAGGAGAATGTGCTTTGGTAACTTCCATTTTCCATCTGACACTGCACGGCACAGATCTTGTCCAATGGAGAAGACCAGACGCTTCACCTTTTCTGTCTCGATGCCCTCCTTGCCAGTCATTAGCACGCTGAGAAAGCGGACAAGGTCTGGAGGTAGGATGTCTTCAGGATTGAGTTCCATGTCTTCAGCTGTTGGTGGCCATGGTTGGTCTTTACACTCTCTGAAAGCCTGTAGAATACCCTGGCGAAGTTGGAGGGCAACATTTTGGTTCTTGTTTGTGCTTCCGAGTGTGAATGCTCGTGCGAGAGCATTGGAAACTGTTATGTTTGAGCTGTGCACAAGCCAGAAAGAAATGACATCACATTTGTCATGATCAACCTTCGTGAAGTGGATATGCTCCTTGATTGGGTCATTCTGTAGGCGTTTCAGTAGTTTCTCTGACCGATAATTTGAGTTCTCATATCCATTCAGTTTCAGTTCCTCGACATAGAGCAAGCGCAAGGAAGAAAGCTGTAGAACTTTATTCTGCTGGATGACCTGGGTTTGAATGTGTTCCAGTACTGAGTTGAATGCCTTTTCATGGGCGGCTGACATGCAAGCCTGCTCCTTTGGTGCTTCGGCTCTGTGAATCGCACGCTCATAGTTGTAGAATGCTGTGCGGAAAGCTTTAAAACATGACGGATGGTGTTTGGCCTCACATGCAAAGAGGTCTTTGTTTTTCACCTTTCGATGGAGTCGATAGAGACCCATTTTCTCAGCCCGTGTTTCGATTTGCTCCCATGCATTTTCTTTGTTTTTAAAGGATGGGAAGGTTGTAGGCCTCTCAGTATTGCGATGAGCATCTTTGGTCTCAACTTTCTCACAAAATATACACTCTGGCGGGAAGATGGGTTCAGCAGAACCTCCTGGTTTACGAGGAGAGTGATGCCATGATGAGGTTGATGGCCCTGGTTCTGTATCATCTCCCAGACGATGAAAGTGGCGGACAAAGTGCTTATAACACTTGCTGTGATATCCTACTCTTTCTAGGTCATCAGGAAGAGTTGCCGGGATCTGATCACATACTGATTGCATACGACATGGGGAGTCATGCGGTTGGTTGAGACGTCTATCCCGGATCTTTTGAAGCAGTTGCAGTTTTTCTGAAGCAGATCCTTTAATTTTACGGAGGGGCGTGAAATCCCCATGATCAGACATGGATGGTACATGAAGGATGCATGTAGGAGGAGAGCTTTGGGCTGCAGGTTCTACACTCCGTTTTCTTTTGGGCATGCTTGCTGTCGATGTCTACCATCACTGTTAAATGACAAATAAGAAATCACGAATGATGTTAAAAGTGCCTGTGAAAGGAGGCTCTGAGTTTTCAGTGAGGTAACAGAGGTTCTGAGTCATGTTCTACACTAGGGTACTTTTTAGCTGACTAAACCATGTTTAGTGGCATCAAAAGTGCTAATAGCTAAAACATCTAAATTCTTCCACACTAACGTTAGCTATCTAGGCCAATGAAACATTGTGCTAAGTTACTGTAGCTAGCTCAGCTGTCGTGCCTCTTTCTGGTTCAATTCATATACAGAAGTCAACAGATATGTCTCATGTTTGGCATTAACAAAAGTTTAAGTTACACCGACATTAGGAACATACTGTACATAGATGAGGCTAGCTTTAACGTTAGCTAACATGGTGCTAGCTGGCTCAGCTGTTATTCTGCCTGTTTATGATTTCATGCAGAAACTGAAGTCAAGAGTGTGAGTAACATTATAGTTAGCATCTTACCTGGCTAGATTGGAGGATGAATACCAAGAACAACACACAGATGGAATGGAAGACTGAACTTTCAACTGAGGTATTCAATAACATCAACGTTACCAATTGATACGAGCGCGCGACATTACCAATTGATACGAGCGCGCGAGCGCGCATGTTACATGGATGGAAATGTAAAATGGCAGCTATAGCAGCACTAATTTGGATCTCTAGTCTGTCATTTCTGCACTGTGATTGGATAACATAAAAAAATATGTTTGGGAGTTAACAGCAGGAGTTGGTAGATTTTACGTGGGCTGGGTGAGAAACCTTTAAATAAGCAAGTGAAAATCTCTCGCAATACAAAGTCAATGGTGGGAAGAAAAGTTGAGTGGTACCAATGTTACTGCCAATGTCCCGCCCCTATGCAAGACTCAGGAGCATCTTGTTGACATTTAACCTTGAAAATACCTGGGTTTAGACCCCTTATGTACCATGTTAAGTTATCTGCAGTATTAACGTATCCTTATCATTTGTAAAACTGATTATTTTGTAATTACAGCATTAATATGCATACTAGTATACCATAGACACATGTAATCATGTTATGAATAGTTCTATCATGATCTATGCCCTTCAAAACATGGGTCTAGACACCTTCATTTTTCAATTATCTGCAATATTGGCTGAGATATGTCAAAAATCGTTTTTTTGATAATGGCAGCAGTAATTTGCATAAAAATGGTATGTGGGACATTTTTTCAGCTTGGGGCCATAGCTAGTCATTTTCTACACATTTTTTCCAATCTGGAAACACTGATTAGAAGTATATCTCCGGGGGGTGCAGGGGGACCTAGTCTTCCTACTAGACTAATATATATTGTTGTGGATATGAGGATTGTGTTTTTTAAATTGTTTTATTGTGGACCCTCCTTCCTCCATTTGTTGTTGTATAAAGGTCAAAGGTCGTGCCCGTAGTTATTTCACAAGCACCCACGTAGCCAATAATAGATTTCCTCCTTGTTCACAGTTATTTCCTTATTCTGTGTAGTAGGGTAAGGCCTTGTCTTCCATTAATTTGACACTCCATTGCACCGCATTAAATAAGGTAGCTCCCTCCGACATGGCATCTTCAAAGTGCCAGGTTTGCCAGGTTTGCTGCAATTGCCAACTGCATTTGGGTGGTTTTCTTCATTCGCCATTGCTGCCCTTTGGCTGGGGCTAGCTCGAATCGCCCCAAAACCACCATTAGCCACGAGGTAAGGTCGGGGAAGAAAGGCGTGTCTCCACCTCATCATAGAGGGGAGGAGTGAACCAGCCCTTGCCGACCAACCCAGAACGAGGGGTTGGCTTTCGAGGGCGGAGAGAGAACGTTTGGGGGAGGTTCGAAAAAGGGTCAAGGGTGGGGCTTATATAACCCGCGAGAGACGCCCCCAGAGAGGGTCAAGGAGGGAGGAGATCAGATCACAGACAAGCCTGAAGAGAGTCCTGCGAGTTTGTGAGAGAGGGAGAGAGAACCCGTCACGCCAGACCCCCCACCAGCAGCGTTGGCTCCACCAGGCAGCTCCGACCCGTTACCCCGCGCACACCACAGGATCGGTGGCATCGGCGGCCGTCGAGGTCCAGCCCGACGTCCCGTGCGGGATCAAGCTCCAGCCAGCTCCGTGCCTTCCTCCCCCTCCAGCCACCCATCTCCAAGCCATCCATTCCTGCCTGCAATTTCCCCATTCGTGTGAGTCCGTCTTTTGTTTGTTCTGTCCAGGGTATAAGTTAAGCCTGTGTAGATAAGCTAGCATTTCACTGTGTCCTTCTGGTCCGTCCCTCTTTCTGTCTTTATTTTATTATCTTTCCTTCTTCCTTGGTTTCTTTGGTCCTGTAAATAGTAATAAATTATATTCGTATTTCAAACCCTTTTTGTCTTCTTCTTCTTCTTCACATCCGCGTCGCCTTTGTCTTTTCCAAATTGAATATCTGTGGCACGATTTGGCCAACGTTCAGAATCGGGTCTAGTCATTGCAAAAACGGTTCGGGCTGCGGCGCCATCCGCTCGGCAAATTAACATCTTATCCGCGGTCCGTAACAATATATACATACAGACTTGGCATTTAATATGGAATATTTTTTTGTGGGGGTGAACTTACTTTTCAAGATGTCTTAGAACAAAAAGTTCATTGGAATTATGTTGAAATTATTCTAGATTTTGTTAATGTGACCTTTAAAAGAAACAAAAACCACATTTGACATTTCGAAGCAAATCAATTGATCCTTGAAAGTGATGTAAACTGATATTGAACTCAATTCATGGACAGTACTGTGTTAAACCTCTGGGCGTTTTCCAGAGGTCTCTCTTTATTTTGCACATTAGCCAAAATTTTTTTTAACAAAAACAAAAGTTAAATTACGACTGGGATTACTGACAGTAAAATTACAGTTCAGTACTTCGTGTAACCCCCACGAGCATTCTTTAGAGCACGTACGTTGAGGCATGCTGTTCACGAGATTTGCCAAGGTTTGGACAGGAATCGCTTGCCATGCAGTGACAATAGCCTGCTGCAATTCACGCACAGAGGTCGGCTGCTGGTCCAAGTGGTCGATTTGACGCGTTAATTCTGCCCACAAGTTCTCTATCGGATTCATATCCGGGGACATGGCAGGCCACTCCATATGCTCTGCACCAAGGTCAGCAAGAAAGTGTTGGATCATGCGAGCACGATGAGGCCGTGCATTGTCATCTTGGAAGACAAAGTTTCCTCGAAAGGCTGCACAAGCAAATGGAAGCAATGTTTCTTCCAGAATGGCCCTGTACTTGAACTGGTTCAGGTTTCCATTCAGAACAACCAGGTCAGTTTTGCCCCCTGCATGAAAAGCACCCCAAACGGTCACCCCACCACCTCCAGCTTGGACTCTTGGCACTATACAATCTTTGTTGTAGGCTTCATGTACTTGTCTGCGCACTCGGACGCGGCCATCTTGATGATAGCCCAGAAATCTAGAATCGTCACTGAAGGTCACGTGATTCCAGTGTCCTGGCTGCCATTGACGGTGCTCTCTGGCCCACTGCAATCGGCGCTGGCTGTGTTGCCTGGTCAGGCGTGGCTTTCTCAGGGGACGCCTGGCACGATAGCTTGCTTGAACCAGTCGTTGGTTGACTCGCCTTCTGGATACAGGCACATTTGTCAGTTGCTGCCACTCAGCCCTAAGCCGATTAGCTGACTTGGTACGGCCATTGCGGACTAACCGGTGCAGCTGGCGATCATCCCTCCTTGTGGTTCTGCGGGGACGTCCTGGCCTCGGTATTGGAGTAGGGACACCCCTCTGAGCATTTCGTTTCAGGATCTTTGACACCTGACCTTGAGTGATGCCATACTACCGAGCAATAGCACGCCCTTTCATGCTGTAATTTCGTAAAGCCACCACTCCATGACAAACAGCATTGTCGAGTTGACGGACCATCTCCAGAGGAAGCGGCAATAACTTTTGGAGACGTGCAGCAGTTGTTTTCCACTAATACAGAACGCAACAACCCTTGTATACCCGACTGTGAAGCCAATCATCAAACGCACCTGTCCGTACATTTTGCCACGCCACCTGTGATATAATCCTGTTGTTGACTTCTTGCTGCGACAGACAATCAGTGACATGGTTCTTTTAACAAATAAATCACCAAAGTGTAAAAGAAACTCACCAGATTGATATACTGAGTTAAGAAAGTAAACCCAAGTCAAGAAAAAAAAATATTCCATATTAAATGCCAAGTCTGTATATATGTATATAGTATATACACCCCAACCTCTTATTACCCTCGCCAGAGGAGAGGGTATTACATTTGAGGCCGTTTGTCTGTTTGTTTGTCCGCACAGAATAAAGATGATTTTCTCTGCAACCGTTGGTCCGATTGACAGGAAATTTTCACCATAAGTGCACCTCCACCTGGAGAATTTTAAAATAATAATTATGTCGTCATAGGTTACTTGATACGGGTGCCATCTTGGAAAAATTGAAAAACTTTGCATCTCTATATCTCCGAAAGCGCTGAATATAAAAATTGAGACATGGCTCATTGTAAAGAACTCTCTACGGGGAATAACATATGCTAATGATGATGTCATAGGTGCCTCCATGATGACGTCATAATTCGACAAGTACAAAACTTCATTCGATCAAGATGAAATTTATTGAGCGTCATGTAGGTATAAATTGGTGGAGAAACAAATAATGATGCGATCATCGGTCACGTGGTTCGGCCGCTATCTTGGAAAAACCGATAAGATTTGCACCTCCATAGCTCCGAAAGAGCTGCATAGAAAAAATTGAGACGTGGCTCATTGTAAAGAACTCTCCATGTGGAATAACATATGTTAATGATGATGTCATAGGTGCCTCGATCCATGATGACGTCATAATAAGACAAGTACAAAACGTCATCTGATCAAGATGAAATTTATTGAGCATCATCTTTCTAGTTTATTATCGTTTTTTGTGGAAGATTCAGATATTTTTGGGAGTCGCTGCCATTATATGGATTGCATTTTAGTGCCCACGCAAAGTTCCCCGATTTAATATTTAGTCAATGACAGCTTGTGAATTGCCTGGCATTACATACAGATGAGATAAGGTGGGAACATCCCAATTAACGCTTTTTCTCTTAAGATCATTAATGAGCTACATTTATTTTTAATGCCTATCCAAGAGTGACACTATTTCAATCCTTAATCGTGCTTGAAACTTCATTGTTATCCACATCAAAATGAATAGCACTTTGTCTGCAATGCCATGGAAAAAACAAGTAAAAAATTATTGGAAAATATGAAACAGAAAATAGTATCAGATGCTAATCAGGTCTGGTACCTTAACATTTAAACATTTTAATCGATTTGATTGAGACATACAGTTGATCTCTCAATAAGTACTCTGTAAGAGTTTTACGGGAGTGTCGAGAAGTTTTCTTTACTATATACAGACTTGGCATTTAATATGGAATATATTTTTTTTCTTGACTTGGGTTTACTTTCTTAACTCAGTATATCAATCTGGTGAGTTTCTTTTACACTTTGGTGATTTATTTGTTGAAAGAACCATGTCACTGATTGTCTGTCGCAGCAAGAAGGCAACAACAGGATTATATCACAGGTGGCGTGGCAAAATGTACGGACAGGTGCATTTGATGATTGGCTTCACAGTCGGGTATACAAGGGTTGTTGCGTTCTGTATTAGTGTGAAACAACTGCTGCACGTCTCCAAAGGTTATTGCCGCTTCCTCTGGAGTTGGTCCGTCAACTCGACAATGCTGTTTGTCATGGAGTGGTGGCTTTACGAAATTACGGCATGAAACAGCGTGCTATTGCTCGGCAGTATGGCATCACTCAAGGTCAGGTGTCAAAGACCCTGAAACGAAATGCTCAGAGGGGTGTCCCTACTCCAATACAGAGGCCAGGACGTCCCGGCAGAACCACAAGGAGGGATGATCGCCAGCTGCGCCGGTTGGTCCGCAATGGCCGTACCAAGTCAGCTAATCGGCTTAGGGCTGAGTGGCAGCAACTGACAAATGTGCCTGTATCCAGAAGGCTAGTCAACCAACGACTGGTTCAAGCAGGCTATCGTGCCAGGCGTCCCCTGAGAAAGCCACGCCTGACCAGACAACACCGCCAGCGCCGATTGCAGTGGGCCAGAGAGCACCGTCAATGGCAGCCAGGACACTGGAATCATGTGATCTTCAGCGACGAGTCTAGATTTCTGGTCTATCATCAAGATGGCCGCGTCCGAGTGCGCAGACAAGTGCATGAAGCCTACAACAAAGATTGTATAGTGCCAAGAGTCCAAGCTGGAGGTGGTGGGGTGACCGTTTGGGCTGCTTTTCATGCAGGGGGCAAAACTGACCTGGTTGTTCTGATGGAAACCTGAACCAGTTCAAGTACAGGGCCATTCTGGAAGAAACATTGCTTCCATTTGCTCGTACAGCCTTTCGAGGAAACTTTGTCTTCCAAGATGACAATGCACGGCCTCATCGTGCTCGCGTGATCCAACACTTTCTTGCTGACCGTGGTGTAGAGCATATGGAGTGGCCTGCCATGTCCCCGGATATGAATCCGATAGAGAACTTGTGGGCAGAATTAACGCGTCAAATCGACCACTTGGACCAGCAGCCGACCTCTGTGCGTGAATTGCAGCAGACTATTGTCACTGCATGGCAAGCGATTCCTGTCCAAACCTTGGCAAATCTCGTGAACAGCGTGCCTCAACGTGTACGTGCTCTCCTGAATGCTCGTGGGGGTTACACGAAGTACTGAACTGTAATTTTACTGTCCGTAATCCCAGTCGTAATTTAACTTTTGTTTTTGTTAAAAAAAAAATTGGCTAATGTGCAACATGAAGAGATACTTCTGGAAAACGTACAAAAGTTTAACACAGTACTGTCCATGAATTAAGTTCGATATCAGTTTACATCACTTTCAAGGATCAATTTATTTGTTTCGAAATGTCAAATGTGGTTTTTGTTTCTTGTAAAGGTCACATTAACAAAATCTAGAATAATTTCAACATAATTCCAATGAACTTTTGGTTCTAAGACATCTTGAAAAGTACGTTCACGCCCACAAAAAAATATTCCATATTAAATGCCAAGTCTGTATAACGGTAATTATATATAACTTTCCTATATATAACTATATATAACCAAAAATTAGTACCTGTGTATGATATAGAAAATTTCCCAAGGGATGGGCGACATTTTGGTACATGCAGTTTTTTACTTTCCTTGTCTGGTACGATATTTATGTTGTATTAAAGAACAATATTGAACAATTGAGTGTGAAAGTTTGTTATTTATCAAATCATACATGATTAAGCCACAAACAGTCACAAGTGTACATGGTGCAAAATGCAAATGAAAAATATTCAATAAATTCAATTCTTTAAACAAAGGCTGTGAATGTGACATAATTGTACGAAATAAAATAGTCCGCAAAGTCATCGACTGAGTTAACATTATACACTTCAAATTTGTTTCATAAGTGCTACCCCACACTTCTGTTCCATATGTCATACCGTATCGTATTTTCCAGTGTATTAACTGCACTTTTTTATCGGCAAAAAGTTAAAAGTTAGGGATGTGATTAGTACACAGATATAGAAAATTTTGTGTTTAATTTTTTTTGTTTACTAAGTTGAGGCTCATGTAAAAGCTAACACATAGAACATATAATAAAGGGAGTGGGAGAGAAGAGGGAGAGAGAGAGGAAAGCACAACACCAGTAGAGAACATGGGCATTGGGAGATCTGTGGGAGGGAGAGGGCTGGGGTAGGGCACACGGGATAAACAAGATGGACACTACAAGGACTTTCAGGAAAGAAAATGGAATTTGAAGGAAGTGGATTTGTGGTGGATTAATGGGGTAAAGATCAACATTTGGATGGGCGTAGATAAGAGATGGTGGTGAACAGCTGTTTTTTAAGACCTGGAGGGAGGAGTGGGATTGAAGAGAGTGGGGGAGTTTGTTCCAGAGGTGGGAAAAAGAGGAATGAAAGAGTGAAGATGAGCAGAGAGTCTTGATTTTGGTAGTTTCACCAAAAGAGGGTTGCTGGCAGATCTTGTGCATCCTGAAGGAATATTTGGAGGACAGAGCAGAGACAGAGTAGGGGGAGCTAGGCCGGAGAGGAGTCGGTAGAAGATAGAAAGCCCACCAACCTGCCTGCAGCGAGGGAGTGAAAGGTCCTCAGAATCAGCTTCATCACGGGAGATTCCAATGATCCTAAAAGCCTTGTTTTCTACAGCGTGAAGCCGAGCTAGGTTTGAGGCAGGAGCACCAGCCCAGAGGGGAGAGCAGTACTCCATCAAGCTGTGGATGAAAGCTTTGTAAGTGGTGAGAAGCTCAGTAGTTCCAAGGAAGGACTTCGCCCAATGGAGGATGGCCAGTCAGCAACTGAATTTGGAGGCCAGCTTGGAAATGTGGTTTCCCAGGAAAGATCAAGGCAGATAGTGAGACCCAAAATCTTGAGCGACAGAACTTCTTCAAGAGGATTATTGAGAAAGTAGATAGAAGGTTTGTCCAGATGGTCTTTTCTGAGAGATGCAGTGAGAGTGTGAGATTTGTCAGGATTGAAGGACATGTTCCACTTGTTTGACCAGTTTGTGATATTGTCCACTGAATCTCAATTGTCCTCAAATTTAGACTGAGTCTAAATTGATGATCACAGATAAAGCCATTGGAGAAGAGGAAGGATTTCATGTCGGAAGCGATGATGGATTCCATGATCCTGCTGATGATTGGAAGCAGGCTGATCGGTCTGTAGTTGCAAGGATCTGTTATTGCACATTTTTTGTGTAAAGCGGTGATGTTGGCTGATTTCGAAGCTGATGGCAGATGACCTTGAGCAAAAGAGAGGGTGAAGAGAACAGAGAGAGGGTGAGATCATTAATATGTCTCTATGTCTGACCGGTGTGTTTTCTTCGAGTCATAAATAACCCACTACAGTATACTCTCTTTGCATTCCTGAAGACGGTTGTTAAAGTATTTGGATACCTCTTATATCGAGCTTGTTCTTATTATCCTATTCTTTTCTCATCTTATTCTTCATCATGGTTGGACACTTCAACTTCAGAATAAAACTTATATACTTCGTCTTAATTGCTTTTTGATAGCTTTTGTAATCCACAGCTTTATATTCTTCTTCCGATGAATAGATCTCAGCACGATTAGTACATGTCTGTCATAAATCTTTTTAAAAGATTCTTTAAAAATAATACTCTGTCCACATCAATACGTTCCATCGCTCTTTGTCAAGTTTCAACAGAAAGTTCCTGACAATAAACCTCCTTGTCAAAATGTTTGTTGGATCTGTAGCTTAATCTTTCTTTACGTTTTTCTACTAATATATTTTCAAAAATGGCAAAGGTTGGGAAATGGTCAGAAATATCTGCAAAATTAGTCCCCACATATCTTTTATTATAATAGAGCAAACGTATATGGTTCACTATGTATGTATGTATGTATGTTTATATGCGACAAAAACGTCTTCTTCTTCTTCAAAATAAAATTAACACCCTCTTAATTAACCCTCTTAATTGCGTTAAGACTGCTGAGACCCCTCAGACCTTTGACGATCCTTTAATTCCCCAAAGACACTTCAGACCACCAAGACCCGCAAAGACCCAACATACCCTGAAGACCCCCAAAGACCCCAAAGACCCAAGGAACACCCCAAAGACCCAAAATACCCTTCAATGCCCTGAGGCTCAAAAAGACCCTGAATACCCAAAAACCCAAAACACCCCAAAAACCCAAAACACCCCAAAGACCCAAAACATCCCAAAGACCCAAAACACCCGGAAGACCCAAAACACCCCGGAGACCCAAAACACCCCGAAGACCCAAAACACCCCGAAGACCCAAAACACCCCAAAGACCCAAAACACCCCGAAGACCCAAGACACCCCGAAGACCCAAAACACCCCGAAGACCCAAAACACCCCGAAGACCCTAAGCACCCCGAACACCCAAAGCACCCCGAAGACCCAAAGCACCCCGAAGACCCAAAGCACCCCGAAGACCCAAAACACCCCGAAGACCCAAAACACCCCGCAGACCCAAACGCCTCTGAAGACACCAAAGACCCAAAATACCCTGAAGACCCCAAAACACCTCAAAGACCCAAAATACCCTTAAAGGCCCAGCGGATCCAAAATACCCTGTAGAACCAAATGGCCCTGAATATCCAAAACACCATGAAGACCCAAAAGACACCGAAATGGTCAAAGATGCCTACCCCTCCGAAACGACGTGTGGTGAGGCGCGCGGAGCGCGCCGAGTCACACTAGTTACTATAATTCACCAAATGTCCATCTGTCCGTTCGAAGGTACCGCAAAAACGGCTCAACCGATCGCAACGATATTTTGGGTGGGTATTCCTGGGACCCCTGGGAGTAACACAGGCTATATTGTTTTTCCAATTTTTCCAAGTTTTCTAATTTTACAGTTTTTCCAAACACGATGGAATAATATTTACCGATATGAACAGTGATGTGGCTTTTGTTGAAATTCTACAAATACTGTTTATTCTACGTACCAGGAGAGAGTAGATCGACTCCTGACGAACTCTTCCTATATAAACGTGCGGCTCCGAAGTAACATGGCAGCGTGTGCAAAGCGACTGAGAAACAGGTGTAGCGGCCGCTTCCGTGTTAGATTTGGCGCGCACTCTTCACACATAAACGTGCGACTGAGAAAGACGTGTAGCAGCCGCTTCCGTTTTGCAGAATTCAATCTTTTTTCAAAATCGGCGCCATGTACTGTTTAGATTTTGATGATTTGCGTGTGATATGATTCAACGGATGTTTATATGAATCGTTTAAAATAAAAATAGCCTTCAATTTCTGATATTTTGCCTTTTCATTTGGGCTTCCCAATTGAAGCCCCGCCCATAGGGCGGGTACCGTTGCTAGTTACTATAATTCACCAAATGTCTGTCTGTCTGTCCGTCCGTCCATTCCCAGGTACTACAAAAACGGCTGAACCGATCGCAACAAAATTTTTGGTGGGTAATCCTGGGACCCCCTGGAGTAAAATAGGCTATATTGTTTTTCCAAAATTTTTTCCCAATTTTCAAATTTTCCAGTTTTTCCAAACAAGATGGAATAATATTGTTGCGGATTCGGGGGTCGGCTCTCCCCTTATCAAGGGGGTGGGGGGTTAATCCCCTTGTCTTTTAAGCTGGCCATCCCCCAATCCTGGAAATTATGACATCACTTCCGGTCGGTGGTAAGTAGGGTTGTAAGCCCAATTAGTCTTATTACCTAAGTACTACCACCGGCCGTAAGCGAAGAGATAACTCCCACCCGAGCCGCAACGGTAATGGATACGCTGATCGAAGTGAGCCGCAACTCGGGCTGTTAACCATAGACTAAACCCGATTAAAGCGGTTCCTATCGTGCCACAGGTACTCAATTGAGAAAAGACGCAAACGATCGAATAAGAGGAAACCCAGAAAATAAGAAGAACAAAGAGTGGGTTTATTAATTATATACAAAAACCCAAAGAAGAAACGAAAGGAATATACAAGAGCAAAAGGACACAGGGCAAGCTTATCTAAACAGTCTTACTTACAACCCCAGGACAAACAGACAGACTCACACGGGATGGTAGCTGGAAGGGGGGGAGGTCCAGGTAGATGGTTCAGGCATTGAGGTCCGGCTCCAGGTGTCGACTCGTACCGTGGCGAAAACCCGGGCAGGCAGCTAGTGCGTATCGTTGGCGCGCGACCGCACCTTACATATGGCGGGGGGGGGGGAGGGGGGGGGAGTCCTTCGCAAGTCCGTATGCACAGTTCCTATGAATTCATATGAATTAGGAGTTCCCCAGCGCAGCTCGTTCCAACGCAGCTCTGTCCATGCCCTCTCTGTTAGTGCGGCTCTCCCACTCACTCTGCTTGTGAACTCCTTCCTCAGCTTCTCTCCCTTCTGGTGTTCTCTCAACAGCAACGGTCCCCTGTGCAGTCGTTTTAGCAGTCCTCGCACTTGCGCTTATATAACGCGCTTAGAAATCAATGCGCGCTTCATCGAGCCATGCCTATCAGTGAGCTTACCTCAGCCCTGATTGGCCAGCGAGGGCTCACCGGCCCCACCCTCGACGGCTCGTGGACGAGGCCACACCTCTTTCTTGGCGCTCCGCCCCCTTCTTCTCCAGCTTGACCGTGTGCGTAATGGCAGCCGGGGCGAGCGCTTAAGGCAGCGATGATGGCTCAATGCAGCGAACGCTGCTGGCAAGCGAAGGCACGTTATAGAATTGGGAGGGACAAGCCCCGACTGTAGGTGGGCATGATGGAGTAGCTTGGAGAGAGAGAGAGGTTCGAATGGGATGAATGGGGCCTACCTTATTTGATTAATCATAATGCAACGCAGATTCGACTACTGGGAACATGGCCTTATTTAAACACATACTAAGGAGATAACTAAAGTCCTATGGTGACCTACGTGTTGCTTATGGACTAGCTATGGGTGCGACCTTATTAAATGCTGGGATATTTACAAGAGTTATTATTTACAAGTATTTACAAGTGAGGGGTTCTCAAAACCGCAACAATATTTACTGATATGAACGGTGATGTGGCTTTTATTGAAATTCTACAAATACTGTTTTTAGATTTTGATGATTTGCGTGTGATACGATTTAACGGATGTTTATATAAGTCGTTTAAAATTTAAAAAAAAGCCTTCAATTTCTGATATTTTGCCTTTTCATTTTGGCCTCCCAATTTAAGCCCCGCCCATAGGGCGGGTACCGTTGCTAGTGTATACAATTTAAAGAGTTTGTATAAATATGATCAATTGAAGAGGCTGAAGAGTCGGTGACTCTGGTGCATGTCTATTACCTGTTTCATTCCAACTCATTGTGGTGATGTAATAAATAATTCTATATAATTTTATAGATTATGAATATTAAAGTTGAAATCACCCATCAATATAATATACACGGTGTTTCTGCATCAAAATACACGATACGTCTGCTTTCTAATTTTCTAGTGTACAAAGGAAACTATTTTGAAACTCAAAAATATCTGTGTTTGGTTTCCTATCTACAACTCCTACAATAACCTTTCTTTTTCCAATTTCTGTCTGGAGCCAAATCGATTGTGCATGCATAACATCACCGTTACAAACTTTATATTTGATATTTAATTGATGGATGAATATAGGCTCCAACACCTCGTCCTGCTCACCTTGCAGCATTACTGCAATTTCATTCCAGTGAGTAACCTCTTAGACATAACATCTTTGGTGATGAAACTTGCCATACTTGTGATGCAATAATGATGTGAAAATCTGTTTCTATACAATATTCTGTTTCTATACAATATTAATACAATAAATCTAAGACCCGCAATGTTTTGATTGAATTATGTTGTATTAATGTGAGAAACACTATTTGAGTGCTGACCTGAGTTGTGTTTGTATGCACAAACCTTTGATCACCTAGTTCAGTATTATCCTCAACACCTGCCACCGCCATACATGTCCTCTCCTTTATTCCTGAAAGTCAGAATATCTATTGATGAGGCACTAGGCTAGGGGGATGGTATTGGGGGTGGAGAGGCGGTTAAGGGGAGGGTAGATAGAGGGTTGAGGATGTGAAAGAAGGAAAAGAGGTTTGGGTGGAGATATTATAGTCGCAGTGAGAGGGAGGAAGGAGCATGTATGGAGCTTATATGGCATTCGAGGGGGGGGCCTACAAAGTGGGTCCCATTAAATATTCTGCCCATTTCAATGTACTTTTAATATTAAAAGGAGTTTCATGGAGCAGTTTTCTCGAATGAGAACAGTTTATTCTTTCTAACACTTATCTGTGACTAGCTAATCTTGGGATTCCGCGATTATAAGGCCGATTGTGCAATTTTAGCGACATTTTGCAATCGCTTTGTGTTTGTACTTTGCAACGCACAATGCTTCGTGCGTAGAATGGACCTCTTGCATGATAAATTGAGAATATATGACACCAAAAGTACTTAAGCCATTAATAATAATCCTTCACACGTAGTTTATGATATAAAAGACCAAGTCAGCGGAAACGAAATGAGATTGTTGTCACTATTTTGCTGAAAGATTGCTTGTGTTGGTGATGTTTTAAATCCTCCGACAGGTGTCTACCTAATGTAACAATCGCTATTCCTTGAAATTGCTGCATTGCTAGCTTTTTGCGAAATAGGTGATCATCTGAGGGGAGGAGTGCGGTTGGATTTGGGGGCTCGTGTGGGAGCGATGAAGCTAAATTTATACGCATAGTCTGTGATGGAGCGACCTTGCTATCAAGGACTCTCCCTGCTCCAAGGAGACAGGTTTCCTGGTTGGCTCGAGAAATATTTCCTAACATGGCCAATCATCCTGCCCTTCGGAATATTCTGCCAAGATTTATAACATTTGATAGATTTGTTTGTGCGTGCAAAGCATACATATTGGCTGTGGGGGGGGGGGAAACTGTAAAACATGTACATGTGTGATGTCCTCTAAATGTCTCTTACAAAATGAAAACGAAGAAAGATGAAGCAATACAAGCAAGCTTTAAAAAATAACCTACAAATACTCATTATTTGGGGAGGTCTTATTCTCATTGAGACATGAATAAAAGAGGCTCAGAGACATTTTCGTGTTAGTGCTTTCAGGTTTGAATTTGATTCTCGAATGTCTCCCGGTTTCCCTTTTGAGTGAAATGCCATCCTTTTGGACGACACCAAGATGGATGTCCCATGTACCCTCACTTTTTTTTTCTTTTTTTTTTTGTATACAAGATCGAGGCTCGTGAAAGAGCTAAGAGCTGAAAGAGCACTTATTTTGGATGTTAAATATCTACTGTACTTTATTCAGTAGAGTCTGTCATTGCGGACTGGTACCTAAGCCACACTCCAAATTCTACACCTGGGAAGAAAATCGATGCTGGATATTTTCCTTGCAATGACATTGCTTCTGCAGCACTCGATCCACAAAAAAGTGGATCGAGGCTCATGGAAAAGCGAGTACATGAACATATCAGGACGTAACAGGACAAAAGGAACAATAGAAGGAGCAGGGGGAAAGCACAGTAGGATTGAAGGCCAAAATAGAGGGAGGCCTGGACAAAAAATGGAAGTGGGGAGGGATGAGGAGTAGTGGAGGATGCATGAGGTGGACAAGATTGATACAGAAGCAGACTCTCAGGAAGGAAAACTGGACATTTGGAAAGAGGTGGTTTTGGGGATGGCAGAGTTTCATGGGGGTGAAAAGATCATGGTTTTGGATGGGGAATGATCTGAGATGGTGGTGAACAGCTGTCTTGAAGATCAGAAGGGAGGAATGCCATTGAAGAGAATGTGGAAGTTGGTTTGACAGGTGGGAAAGAGAAGAACTAATTAGTGGAGGTGCGCAGTTTTTTTTTGTTTGTTTTTTTTGTATACAAGATCGCGGCTCGTGAAAGAGCTAACATTAACCACACAAAAAGTCAAACCGACACACAAAACACAAAATAAGGGGAGCGGTAGACAAGATGGGGAGAGAGGGGGAAGGACACAAACACAACATCTGAGAGCAAGGACATCGAGAGAACCGTGATCCTGGATTTTGGTAGTTTCACGAGAAGGAGGTCGATAGTGGACCATGTGTGCCCTGCAGAAACCTGGGGAAGTGGAGAGGACAAAGCACAGAAAGAGCAGAGGGTGCATGAGTAGAAAGGAGGCGGTAGCAGACAGAGAAACCACTGACCTGTCTCTGATGGCGTGGTGATAAACCCATATACTCATCTTCAGCACAAGAGATTCCAATGATATTAAAGGCCTTCGTTTCCATGGTGTCAGACTGAGCAAGGTGTAAGGCAGGGAAGCTAGCCCATAGGGGAGAGCAGTACTCCATTAAGCTATGGATGAAGGCCTTGTAGGTGGATGTAGTTCAGTGTGCCAAGGAAGGATGATGGAGGATACTCAGTCGGCGACTGGCACCGCATTTGAAATGTGGTTTGTCCAGGAAAGATCATTGCTGATAGTGAGACCCATAAGTTTGAATGACTGAACATCCTCAAACGGATTGTTTAGAAAGTTGATGGGAATTTTGCCAGACGGTCCTTTCAGAGCGATAGTGAGAGTGTGAGATTTGTCAGGATCAGAAGACACATTCAAGTGTTTGACCATCTTGTGATTTTATCAAGGTCTGAAAGGAGGGAAGAGACTGCAGCCTGCTTGTCTGAAGAATGAGGGACATCAAAGCAGAGGGTGGAATCATCAGCAAATAGATGAAGAGGATTTTCATAGTGTCATAGAGATCATTTATGAAGTTGAGGAGGACTGGGCCCAGAACACTTCCTTCGGGCACTCCATCCTTGACAGGGAGAGGGAGATGAAAAGATTCCGTTCGATGCCACACGTCTACGGGAATAGAGGAAGTCAGTAAGTCACGTATGGAGTTGGCCTTGGATGCCATAGGCTGAAAGTTTGGAGAGCAAGGCAGGATGCCTGAGTGTTTTGAAAGTACAAGATGTGTCCCCCCAGAGATTTCACTTCTGGTTCCGTGTTGCTCCACATATAGGTCGAATCCATAGCTTTCCTTCCACCTAAATCAAAGTTTAAAAAATTTCCAACCCGGATCCATCATGTTTTTTCTGTTACATTTTGTCTGTGTGTGCTGTTTGAATTTTCATCGAATATTTTCCTTGATAAATTGTGACTTGTCGATCATTTTTGAATTCGTTTTTTGTGCAGCTTTGGGCTTCTTGAACAGCTGGAACTTAATCAAATTGGTTTTGAGGTTTTTTTTTTTTGGTTTTTTTTGTATACAAGATCGAGGCTCGTGAAAGAGCAAAAGCGTGAAAGACCTTTTGTCATCCTGTTTCTCTCTCTCTCTCTCTTTTTTTTTCCCAGAAACAACCCAAAAAACTCTCACTCAGACACAATCTTATTCTGCCTTATACCTGTACTTCCTGTACATCTCTCCATTTCCTCTATCATTTTCTCATTGTCGTCATTGAAGAAAATGCTTCTTCCTTTAAAAGCTTTTGAAAACGTATTGAAATTCTTAAATTCCCTTATCTATCTAGTAGTAGCATGCCACATGTTCTTCTTCATCACTATCTATTCTTCTTCTGCCTCTTCTGCTTCTTCTTCTCCTTCTGCACAAGGCATATATTTCAAACCTCTCTCTCACGTAAGCGCCTGGCCTGTCATCGATCCTGCGGTTCCTACAGCACGACCTTTCTCCTTGTCTTCAATTTGGCAGTCAACATCTCTCTGGCTATTCTCAAAGCTCTGCCTCAATGCCAGCGAGTCTGGCATTTCACTGAAGTAGGGACTGCAAGCAGCCATTTCTCTACAGGACTGATCTATTAGTCCAGTGAATTTGCTCCCACATTCACCATCTTTGTGCACATTTGGAACAAGTATGAGACTTGGCATATAGTTAGATATAAGCATGCTGAATATTTCTAGTTATGGAAGCAAGTTGGCGATGGCACCTCGTTGCATGTCATGCAATCTGGCACCATCTGTGTGTGATAGAGCAAAGATCATAGACTAAAATGATTCTTGGGTAAAATGCCAGGGGCATAGAAATTGCCCCTTTATATTAGGGTATGTGCCATGTGGCAAAGTATAGAAAAGAAAGGACATTCCATAGCTTGTAGAAAATACCAAACAACACAAAATAACGGGCATTCAAATAATATCGTGTGCATGTTGTACTACCCTTGTGTTCTGAGGAGGAACCGAGTGATGCCCAGAAAAGTTCATATAGAGGGGCACCAATTTGATTCATACAGCTGCATGAAACAGTAAATGTATTTTATTTGCCAGATGTTGGGCACCCCTTTATATGAACTTTTCTAGAGCATTACTATACATGCGTGGTGTTCCTATGGTTAAATTTTGTGTCAATGGGAGCAACGGTTGCAGAGAAAATTAATTTTAAAAATGCAGACACGTACATACGCACGCCACACATACGCCACACATATGCAACCAAATGCCTAACCCTGCTTTTCGCTTCGCGAGCGCTTGGTAACAACTGCAGTCGTAGTTCATTGCTATGGTTAAGCTGGATACTTCAGTACCGGGGAGGGCTTCATTGGGCAGAGCACGGATAAGGAGCTAGCTTGGTCCATGAGTCGTGATTCCGTGCTGTGGTTAATTTGGATGCTGCAGTATTGGGGAGGGCTCCATTGGGTGCAGCACGGATAAGGAGACAGCTTGGTCCATGAGTTGTGATTGCTTGCTGTGGTCAGGTTGATCTCGGTCCCCACACATTATTAAGTCATTATATTTGAAACTATGGTTTTAAGACCCTTAAAAGTTATTATATTTATTTTCATGTCATTAAAAGTTATTGGATTTGGGAATTTGGGAAAGGTGCATACGGAATATGTGCGCAAAGCTACTTGACTTTGACTGGCCACATAGCACAATGTGAGTCCTCGATACGAGATCGGAACTGCTTCATAGCACTGTACATGTCATAGGTTCACTGACCGAGATGGCACAAGCGAGGTACCTGTCCGACACACGAGAAAGAGCCCAGATGCAGACAGACAATGCAGAAACAGTGGATGCCAAACCATGTACCAATACTTTCCACATTTCTGTGCCACCCTCAGTCGAACGTCAGGTATGGACAATCAGTTCGTGAAGGACTTGGGCACAAACTTTCTGCAGCTGACTCAAACAGAAGTAAGATGGGTAATATTTATATGATGTCAATGCATCACTCTGGAACAGTTTACCTGCATCGTGCTTTCCCCTCTATCCCAACCTACCTTAATTCAATAGGAATGTCAATAGATTCCTCCTTTTTGTCTAATGTCTAATATCTATACTTTCCTTTGTGAAGCCCCCACCTTGAGTGGCCTTAAAGGCTTTGTGGTGGGCGATATCTCATTAAAAAAAATAATAGCGAAACTGCAAATGTCGAATCCGTGAATGTCACAAATGGAAACCCCATGTCATTTTCTCATTCTCCTTTAAACTCAATCTCTCTATATTTTCATTCCAAGCAGAATCATTCCAATTACAAGTTAATGTTATACTATACCATCAATATAACAAAATACAATAACAAACACTCGTTAGGTAAACGAAGATAAATGCCGTTCCAACATGATAAACAGTGCAGATTTATTTGCCAGCGAGCAAAGGTGGATAAGTACCACTTTGTACGGGTAGACCCCTCATCATTTCCTCATTCTCTTTTAACCCTGCAGACTGATCAAGAGGAGCTGCAGGACAAAAACCATGATCTAAAAAAAATGCCATGAATAATGTTACATAAAATTACATAAAGCCTGTTGAATATTTACTGTTCATATAAGTTAATTATTTCTTTGTTAATTTAATTTTTCATCATTAAAAAGGGCTCAGTATTTGATAATATGGATATTATGGTGCCCATAATATACACTCGTGAAAGACATAACAAGTTGTTTCTTTTGTAAGGTTTAAAGTTAGATTTGTGAACAAGCTGTCATTAAATGCCATTATTTCTCAAATCCCTTAACCTGCAGGAACCATGTGGATGGTTCAGTACCAGGCAGGGCTCCATTGGCGCAGCATGGATAAGGAGACAGCTTGTTCCATGAGTCATGGTTCCTGGCTGTGGTTGAGCTGGATGATACTTCAGCACCAGGGAGGGCTCTGTTCAGTCTTCGAGACTCGCGAGTGGAGTTGACGACTGGTATGTATATTTATTTATTTATAACGGCAGTCACAGCCCAGACAGCTCTCAACACTCCCTCCACTCGCTCCCAACATAAATAATTATCGTCACCACCAAAGGTGGATGGAGGTTATGTTTTCACCCCTGTCTTTGTTTGTCTGTTAACAAAATATCTCAAAAACTTGTGAACAGATTCGGACGAAATTTGGCAGAGAGATGGTGTATGTGACAAGGACGAAATGATTAGATTTTGGTGAAGATCCAGATTCGGATCCGGCTAGTAGGATTTTTAAAGTGATTCTTCACCATTGGGAGATGGGGCCAAAACAGACATATTAGTCCATGAGCCAGGCCGCTAAATTTTGGCCACTGGTACCATCTGAGGGGAATAATGCTCATAGTGATTTTTGACAAGGTATACACCCCTAGAGCTGGAAAATATGCGATAGCATTGCCACAGTGGTAGCTTTGTGTGTGATATCACCCTTTTTGTAACCCTACCCTAAAATAAACTTTTATGAAATGTGCCGAGCACAAAATAAGACATCCCACTTCAAACTAATGGTTCTCCCTCATTATAGACCATATCTCCTTGCAAATTTTTAGGCATGTACAGTCACGTGAAAAAGTAAGTACACCCCATGTAAAGTTTTGAATTTTTCAACATATTTCAACTCAACATATTTCAACTTACAGCTATTTGATTTTCATTTCAACAATATTGATAGATAAAGGTGATATAATATAACAAATATCATGAAACATTTACATTTTGTAGTCCATTGTATAATTTAAATAAACATAAATGCTCATTTCGCATGTGGAAAAAGTAAGTACACCCTTGGCTCTAATAGGTGGTATTTGGCAGAAACAACCTCAAGTCGGCGTTTCTTATAACTGTCTACCAGTCTCTGACATCGACTGGGAGAAATTTTTGCCCACTCCATGCAGAATTCTTTCAGCTGTGCGATGTTTGAGGGGATTCTTGCATGCACAGCTCGTTTCAAATCCCCCCACAACATCTCGATGGGATTTAGATCCGGGCTTTGACTTGGCCATTCCAGAACCCTCCATTTCTTTCTTTTCAGCCATTCCTTGGTGGATTTACTGGTATGTTTAGGGTCATTGTCATGTTGCAAGGTCCACCTTCGGTTGAGCTTCAACTTTCCGACAGATGGTCTTACATTATCCTCAAGCACCCTCTGGTACAATAAAGAATTAATAGTGGATTCTATGATGGTGAGCTGCCCAGGCCCTGATGCAGCAAAGCTGCCCCAAACCATAATATTTCCACCACCATGCTTTACAGTTGGTATCAGGTTCTTGTGGTCAAATGCTGTCTTTGGTTTTTGCCAAACATGTCTTCTGGTACTGTGGCCAAATAGCTCTACCTTTGACTCATCTGTCCAGAGCACATTGTTCCAGAAGTGCTGGTCTTTGCAGAGGTGTTCATTGGCAAACTTTAGTCTTGCCCTGATGATCTTTCTGGACAGCAAAGGTTTCCTCCTGGCACACCTCCCATGTAGATCAAATTTGTGGAGCCTCTTTCTAATGGTAGACTCGTGCACTTTGACATCAACAGTGGCAAGAGCTACCTGTCGGTCCCGTGATGACATTTTAGGGTTCTTAGAGACTTCTTTCAGCATCTGGCGGTCTGCTCTCGGGCTGAACTTGCTGGGGCGGCCTGGCCTGAACAAGTTGGCAGTTGTTTGGAATCTTCTCCACTTGTAGATGATCTTCCGGACAGTCGAATGATTGATTTCAAATTGTTTGGAGATCTCTTTCAATCCCTTCCCAGACTCGTAGGCATCTATAACCTTCTTTCTGAAGGCCTCAGAGAGCTCTTTTGATCTCGGCATGGTGACGCCGCACACTTCAACAACAAAGAGCAAACCAAACTAAATGTCTGAGGTTCAAATAAGACAGGTTCCTCCAAGATCCTCTCTAACGATGTTCTAATCATTTGCACCTGAGCTGGTGCACCTGATTCTAATTTTAGGTATTTGAAGTAGTGATAAATGTAGGAGTGTGTGGCGACGAATATCTCGGCAATTTCCCGTGTGTGGCGACGAATTTTTAATATATCTCGGCATTTTCCCGTCTGTTATTTCAGGCGGTGTATGACTGACCATGCCGCGATTTAAAAAAAATATATCTCGGCAATTTCCCGTGTGTGGCGACACGTGAACGAAGCTATGCTCCTCTCTCCACATTATTGTGACGACGTATAAATTAAATATTTCATCGTGACTGACGATTGTCATCAAATGGACGAAGTTTTAATATATCTCGGCATTTTCCCGTCTGTTATTTCGGGCGGTGTATGACTGACCATGCCGCGATTTAAACAAAATATATATATCTCGGCATTTTCCCGTCTCTTATTTCGGGCGGTGTATGACTGACCATGCCGCGATTTTAAAAAAAAAATCTCAATGGACTTGAAGTTACAGGCCTTTGAGAATTCATTTCGTTCTATAAAGGGCAACTTTCATCGGATTTTCTTCCCGTTTTTTTTCAACCGAGTCTAAAACTATGTTAGCGACTGTGAAAAATTAAATGATATATCGAATTTGATTTGAAATAAAACTGTGTGAGAGAGGAAGACACCACGGGCCTACAAAACAGGCCTCAAAGCTATGCGAGTTAATAAAATGGTGGATATTTGTTTATATGAAGCCTCTCCCAAAATGGGTGGAGCTATGGTTCCCAGAATGGGTGGAGCTTTGAGGTTTTGGCTTCTCTGCAAGAACAACAAGAAGAAGAAGAACAAGAAGAAGAACAACAGCAACAGCAGAGGGCACTCTATGACCAGCGTCTGTGACGCGTCTAAAAAGGCCATCTCGGAGATTGTCATCAGAAGCAAGGGTGTATGATCCAATTTGCATTTTTCTGTTACAAGGTCAAGTTCCAAAAGCACTCCAAGTCACGTGAAAAGCTTATACAGTCTGTACAACTGAGAGCAGAGCAAACACCAAGACAGTGTGCAATCCAAAAGGTGGATGAAAAGATGTTAGCAGTAACGAGTAGAGACATAGTTGCTGCAGAGGCCCACCATCATGTTTCATGCTACAAGAATTATACACGAGTCAATACTAAGGAACAAGATTATAAAGATAAGAATGAGAAGGAGAATGAAACAGATGGATATAAAATGTATCAAAGGATTGAAAGAGAGGCTTATGCAGACCTTTATGAGTACATCAGAACTGATATCATTCCCAACAAGAAGATTGTACCAATAACTTCTTTGACCACAAAACTGGATCCTTCGTGTTGTCTGGTGGGGTTAAACTCCTGAAGGATTCTACAAGGAGGCACATTCGCAGGAGACTGGAATGCGAGATGGGGGATTCAGTTGATATATTTCCAGATGACAAAGGAAAACTGTTGATGGTCCCTGACAGTGTATCATTAAAGGATGTTGTCTTGGAAAAATCAAACTCTACATAAGGAGCTCCAAGTTTGGAAGGCAAAGTCCACCAATTTCAACAAAATCATAGATCAGACTTCATCACGGATCAGATCAGCCATCAGACAGGACATGACATCCACTCCCTGGCCATACCATCCATGTGATGTGAATGATAGTGCTCACATCTCCATACCAAATCCACTAGAGCGGTTTTTTGTCGGGCTTCTGACTGGAGATCCTGACACCAAGATTCAAGCACACAGAGTCATGACTCTGGTCCAGTCATTTAGCCAGGACATGATCTATGCTGTGACATGTGGACAAATAAGACCACCAAAACATCTCCTGATTCCATATGCAGTAAAAACACTGACTGGAAACATCGAGATAATCCGGACACTGAACAAGTTTTGGCATGGGATGTCTTACTCGCAGCTGGAAGAGAATGATACCGCTCTGTGTCTCCAAAAGTTAGCGACAGGCCTCAACCAGAGAATTGTACTTCCAGCTTCCATCAAGCATTATGTCTTCACCACCCTTGCATGGGACAATATAGATAGATTGGTGGAGTCTGTGAGGGAGTGGTAGAGTTTCCTGACAAGAGTCAATAACAAAAACCAGTCTCATTACCTTCATAGTCAGTGAATGGAGGAAGGCAGAGTGCAGAGAAAATCTACAGGAGAAGGTTCTATATGTGACTGTGAATAACAAGTGCTAGAGAATCACATCTCAGAACAGTGAAGAGGTGCCAGCTCTCGAGTGCCAGCAGGGAGAAGCAGACGGCCACCTACTTCTACATGCTGCCCTTGCTGCTCGAGAGGGCTAGCAGGCCATAGTGATCTGCTCAGAGGACACGGATGTCTTCATCATGTGTATAGCATTCCATGACAAGATACGAGTCCCATTTTTCCAGAAATGTGGCACTAGATCCAGGACAAGGGTAGTTGATATCAGGAAAATCGCTGCCACTGTTGGCGTAGATGTCTCTCGGGCTCTCATCGGATTGCATGCATACACCGGATGTGACACTGTCAGTGTTTTTGCAGGCAAAGGGAAGGCAAAGGCCCTGAAACTCTTGACTAGCAACAGGGAAATCAAGGACACATTCTCAGAGTTGGGTCAGGAATGGGACCTCTCCGAAGAACTGATGGACAAACTAGAGGCATTCACATGCCTCCTCTACGCCCCCAAAGCATGATCCACTAAGGTCAATGATCTCAGGTAGCACCTGTTCTGTGCTAAAAAAAAAAAGGTGAGATAAAGAGTCATAAGCTTCCACCATGCAGGGACTGCTTGGTGAAACATGCACAAAGAGACAACTACCAGGCTGGAGTATGGAGAAGATGTCTGGAACAGGACCTGCAGGTGCCAAGCCCTGTTGGCAGAGGGTGGAAGATTGAGAAGGAAGAAGGAGCTGAACAGTTGGTAGTGCACTGGATGGATGGTCAGCCAGCACCTAAGGCCGTCCTGGATCTACTGGCCTGCAACTGTCCAAGAAAGTGTGAACTGCCAAAATGTGTGTGTATGGTAAATGGACTCGAGTGTACCGATATGTGCAGACTGCCAGACTGTGAGAACCAGGCATCCACATCAGACAATGAGGAAAGTGCAATGAGGATGAGGATGAGCTGCAAAATGATTCTGATTATGATAGTTTCAGCTTGAACAATTTACATTGCTTACACTGAGTGCATATTAAATGAAATGTCGAAAGAAATTATACCATTACACCAATATATACCATTTAGTTATTTTGATTCCTCAATAAATTTTCTACAAACCCATGTAATCATATGTATCCCAGAATTGTTATTACCTTTTCAAAATAAATCATACACAAATACTTTTCCATTTTTTAATTGTTACTTTTTTTTAAACTTTTTTTTAGGATAGGGTTACAAAAAGGGTGATATCACACAAAAAGCTACCACAGCTGCAATGCTATCATATATTTTCCAGCTCTAGGGGTCTATACCTTGCCAAAAATCACTATGAGCATTATTCCCCTTAGATGGTACTGACCAATCCAAGTAGCTCATGGCCTACATAGCAGGATATCTCAAAACGTTGTGGACGGAGTTGGACGAAACTTGGTGGAGATGTTGTATGTGTGACAGGGACTAATCGATTCGATTTTGGTGAAGATCTGAATATGGATTCGGATACGAGAATTATTTAATTCTTAAGTAATTCTTCACCATTGAGAGATCGGGTGAAAAGTGATATACAGTGCGTATCAAAAAAAAGGTAATCCGAATTCAAGGGGTTAATATGCAAAGGTTATTTATTTTGACAATTTAAATGTGGTTTGCTAATTAAGAGGAGATCCTCAGCTTTCCATTGATACCTTCCATGCATCATTGCTGTCACACATGAGCGAGTACATGTTCATTGAAAATGACAAGTTCAAATCGCATTTTTACAAGTTTGGCTAATCGATGCAAGTCAGGATAATTGGTGCAAAATGAACGTCAGATGTGAACTTTTCTCAGGAATGATTGGCCTTTATGCACCCACACCTTCAACATGTCCACCTCCCCTTTTAACACAAAGCTCACAGTGGCGGAGCATGCCCTGAACTGCTCGTCTCACCATAGCCGGGTCATTGCGCAAAGCATCCACTTCATGTCGAATACGGCCCTGCAATTCGTCAAGATCATGGGGAGGAGTTACGAACACCATGTTCTTTAAATGTCCCAAAAGGAAATAATCACATGGTGTGAGGTCAGGTGATCTTGGCGGCCATTCCACTGCATGGTTGAAGGCGATGACTCGGTCTCCAAAGAGTTCCCTCAGTCGATCTCGGACAGCGATAAGATGATGTGCTGGGGCGCCGTCTTGGGCCCACCAGAGATATCTGAAGACACCACGAACCTGTCGCTCAAAGTTCTCCTCCAGCTGCGGTAAAACTTCATCATTGATCATCTGCAGATACATGTTACGATTGACATTCCTTTGAAAGAAAAATGGTCCAATCACCTGACCACTTCCACAAAGTCCCAACCAAACAGTCCACTTTTGTCGATTCATGTTGGTGTCAAAATTAAATTCCGGGGGTTGTCCTGTCGGTGCATATTCAAGAACATTATGGGTATTGACCTTGCCGTCCATGGCAAAAGCAGCTTCGTTGCCGATAACGAGATACCACAGGAAATTGACATCTGCTTCGCAACGTGCTATCAACCATCCGGCAAGCACCAGCCTCCTGGCAAAATCCCCTGGCGTAAGTTGATGCCGGATGTGAATCCGATATGGATGTTGGTGGAGGTCCAGTCTTGTGATTCGGTTGAATGTTGCCGAAGGCAATCCCGTCCCATTTCGTCTTGCGCTGGTATCCCTAGGATGCTCCAAAACTTGCTGCCTTATTGCTGAAATGTTCATTTCCGATCACCCAGTGCACCTCCTACCAGAATTCCCCTCGTTGCGGTTGAGGCTAGTGCCATGCTCTTGGTATTTTCTAACATTCGCCCAGATGGTTTTGGCTGCTGGAGGCGCCCGTTCTGGGAAACGTTCCCTGAACGCATCACGAGTTCGCTGCAAACTTCCAGTTTGGTCAAACGTTGTAACCACGAAGGTCCGCTGTTCAGTCGTAAGTTGAACCATCTTTTCAATGACTCAGACTGTCTCTAAACCCATACACTGTAGGCCTATCTTAAATACCCATCTTAAACAAAGGATGACGCAACCGACGATTACCAGACCAGCTTAACAATTTTACATAATCAACTTGGCAGTCGACAAGTAATGCGTCCATTTAAAACTGTCTTGCACTGATTAGCCAAACTTTTAAAATGCGATTTGAACTTGTCAAAGTCAATGAACATGTACTCAGTCATGTGTGACAGCGATGATGCATGAAAGGCATCAATGGAAAGCTGAGGATCTCCTCATAATTGGTAAACCACATGTAAATTGTCAAACTAAATAACCTTTGCATGTTAACCCCTTGAATTCGGATTACCTTTTTTTTGATACGCACTGTATAACATGATAAAAGTTATGGATGACAAATGACAAGACTAGCTGAATGAGTTGGTTAGGTGACAAGAACAAGCCAATGAGATTTTGGTTCAGGTTCCGAATCCAGATCCGGCCTATCATTGGGATACAAAACAAACTGTTCAGCCTGGTGGAGGTGTGCGCTCTACTGAGTGCCCTTCTTGTATTAAATGTCATCATTTTAAACTTACCCTGTGCATTGACAAGCCAGAGATATGATCTTCCCTCACTGACAGGAAAGGTCGGTTAGAATGTCCAAATCCATAGAAGTTTGCAGTACGGGGTGCTGCAAGATCTCAGCTTTGTGAATGAAGTGAGAAATTTCTCTAACTTTCTTGTTGTGCACAGGTACTGTGCATTCCTTTCCTACAGGTACATTTCCAATTATTTTCGGCTTCTTTTATAAGCTTTGTGAGCCATTTTCGGTCACAATCCTTATCTCGCACACATGATATACTGTACATTGTTGCCCCAAACACACCAGTTTCCTGGGGTTTTTGCGCATGCGCACTGTGCGTTCTGGGGTGGATGATGTCAGTTGAAAGTCCCATATTGCTTGACCGTGGCTTGCGCTTCGCGACATGCGATACCAAGCAAATAAGCAGTTTACACAAGAAAAGTTGAAGCTCACACCATGTGATTAGGCCAACACCAAGAAGAGGGTTGCTGGCAGATCTTGTGTGTCTTGCAGGAATATTTGGGGGGCAGAGCACAGATAGAGCCAGGGGTAGCTAGGCTGGAGAGGTGTCGGTAAAAGACAGAAACACCACCAACCTGCCTGCGATTAGAGTGTGAAAGGTCCTCAGAATAATCTTCATTGCGGGAGATTCCAATGATTCTGAAAGCTTTGGTTTCAACAGCGTGAAGCCGAGCTAGGTGTGAGGCAGGAGCATCAGCCCAGAGAGGAGAGCAGTATTCCATTGAGCTGCGGATGAAAGCCTTGTATGTGGTGAGGAGCTCAGGTGTGCCAAGGAAAGACTTCGCACGACGGAGGATGCCCAGTCGGCGACTGGCTTTGGAGGCCAGCTTGGAAATGTGGTTTTCCCAGAAAGGATTATGGCAGATGGTGAGACCAAAAACCTTGAGTGACAGAACTTCTTGGAGAGGATTATTCAGAAAGTAGATGGGAGGACTGTCCAGTCGGTCTTTTCGGAGAGATAGTAAGAGTGTGAGATTTGTCAGGATTGAAAGACATGTTCCACCTGTTTGACCAGTTTGTGATTTTTGTCCAGGTCTGCAGAGAGTGAAGAGGATGCAGACTGCCAATCTGAGGGATGAGGTATGGTGCGGCAGAGAGTGGAGTCATCAGCAAAGAGATAGAAAAGGATTTTCCAGACAGTAGGAGAGATCATTGATAAAGATAAGGAAAAAACCAGGCCCAGAACACTGCCTTGAGGAACTCCAGCCTGGACAGGAAGAGGAGATGAAAGACTTCATGTTTCACTCAAGTCCAAATGTCAAATGACAGACCGCCACATGATCCACTTGAAATACAGCGGCCCAATATGTTCCAGGGCTGCTCATTTGAGTAGTTTTCATGAGTGAGAAATTATACTTCGGGGGAAATTTCACAACATTTGTGAAGCATTGTGAATGTGAAATGCAACAATAAAATTGGGAAAATTTCATTTGTACTACAATTTCTTTAAAGTAATTTATCCTTCATCCTCACGATGACTTTTCACGTCATCAGACAACTCATCTCCGATAAATAAATAAATAAAACACCTTTAGAGGCCATTTTTCTCTGCTTCAAAAAGGGGTTGGCCAAAAAAGGCCAACCCCTGCTCTGCAATGTTTTACAGCCGGATGCCCTTCCTGCCGCCAACCCTGTTAGTCGCCTCTTGCAACACACAGGGAATTACTAGTGAGCTGGTACTCAATTTGCCGACCTCAGAAGGATGACAGGCTGAGTCAACCACTCTGGTGTTAATTCAGCGATCAACCGGGATTTAGAACCCAGGATCCTAGGATCCCAAGCCAGCACCCTAATCTAAGCCAACACCAAGCTTCAACTCCGATAATGCAAGAGTTTAGCCCCTCATTGTCAACGTTTTAACTGATACAAAACGTGCTGTGCCTAATGGAGCCCTCCCCGGTACTGAAGCATCCAGCTTAACCACAGCAAGGAATCACGACTCATGGACCAAGCTAGCTCCTTATCCATGCTCTGTCCAACGAAGCCCTCCCCGGTACTGAAGTATCCAGTGTAACCATAGCCATGAACTACGACTGCAGTTGTTACCCTGCACTCACGAAGCTTATTTGTAATGTTGCACACCGCTCCTTTCCTATCCCATCTCCAGGCGCTGCATAACGTCATTGCCGGGCAACGAAGGGGGCTCGGCAATGACACACGCTGAAAGGGAGTATTCAGTTTTCACTCTGGTTGTTTGTTTGTTTTCTTGTTTTCTTGTTTGTTTGTCCGGGCGATGTCTCAGCCATCCTTTGATCTAGGAAGCTGAAATTTCGGCACAATAGTGAACAAGTGCTTTTGAAAAAACTGTATTTTTGTTTTTTAAATAAATCAATTAATTGATTAGTTACTTAATTATTATCGATTAATTATGTACTTATTTATTTTCTTTCTCATCTGGGCAATATCTCAGGCACCTTTTGAGTTAGGAAGCTGATATTTGGACATGACAATGACCATGTGATGTTGCTACAAAGGATATTTTTGGTTTGTTGATTAATCAATTCATCGATTAATTATTTAATTAATTAATTTGTTTTAAGTTGCATATTCGGATGAAACGGTCGTGGTTTAGGTGTTATATTAGCCAATTGATTAATTATTTAAGATTATTATTTATTTATTTTCATTATTAATCATTTATTTATTTTCTTTCTCATCTGGGCAATATCTCAGGCACCTTTTGAGTTAGGAAGCTAATATTTGGACATGACAATGACCAAGTGATGTGGCTATAAAGGATATTTTTCATTTATTGATTAATCAATTAATCGATTAATTATTTATTTATAAACAATTGATTATTTAATTTTTTCTATTAATGACTTATTAAATCATTTTCAAAAAGTTACAGCTTCGGATGAAGAACTAGTGGTTTAGGTATGCTATTAGCCAATTGATCAAGAAAATATTTTATGATTATTACTTATTGATTTTAATTATACAATTAATCAATCAATTATTGTACACCTCTCCATCCCAATACAGTCTCTATGAGCTGCACGGCGGTATTGCTGGGAACCTTAGGTGCCCTGGCAATGCCGCACTGGAGGATATTTATTTATTTGGCATGGGGGCTGTGTACTAGGGTGGAGTAAAAATATCATAAAAAAATTTTTTTTTAAGCTAGTATATGGGAAATGTGCAAAATGACCATAGAAACAATCCTGCAAAATTATAATTATTTCTGACCACTCCTTCATCGCCCTCAATCTGATTGAAATTTTGGCATATTATCGTATTTCGACATGTATCGCATTTCGTGATACATGCTTTGATCCGCCATTGACCACTAGGTGACTTGGAGAAGAAGGGGGACGGGGCGCCAGAACAGGGTGTGGCCCACCCCCGCGTCATCAAAGGCGTGGCCACAAAGCCCTCAGCCAGCCAACCAGGGCTGAGGAGCATCACCGACGGGGGTGGTTTGGTGAGCTGCGTAGTGATACGCACCCCGTTTATATTAGCACTGGCTGGGACTATTTATGCCAGATGAGACGATTTGCTGCACTTGGGTGATTGCTGCACTCCTGCCACCCCCCTTAAATTCGTGTGAGTGAGTTCGTGTTGTTTGTGCTGTCTGTCTGTCTGTCTGGGGAACCCTAAGTTAAGCCTGTAATAAGTTGTTTTTGTTTGTTTTCAGAACGATGGCGGTCACAAGAGATCAAGTTACATGCGTGATATTTGGAGCTCCACGAAACATCCAAACTAACGTTCTCCCAACGTACGCTGATGTCATGAAAGGATACCTTCGATCTCGGCAACAGCTTAGGACGGAGAATGGCAAATACCCTTCATTTGGTGACATATCTCACAAACTGTGCTATGAAATTCAAGAGGTATGGGAAACGGCCTCTCTTCCAACGGTATCGCATGCGCAAGCGATTGAAAAACTCAGATCTTTCCATGACAAGTACAACTCAATCCTAAAAGTCTACAAGGGAAGAAAGGATCAAGCCACCTACAAACAACGACTCACAGACTTTCTCGACAAATCTAACAATCTGTTTGATCTTAGCAAATGTAAATGTTCTGACATGGTGTCTAACTGTAACTGCTTGAAAGAACATAAAGTGCCGCAAAAAGAGCGAGAGTTCCTTCAAGACCAGAGAGGACCGAGGAACATGCCATGGTAATTGGCGGAATAGATCAAGAAGAGACATCAAGATTGAAGAGGAAAGCGGAAAGAGAAGAGACCAATCTCAAACGAATGAAAACTCACTACGAAGATGCCAAAAGTCAGATTGCTTCTACGTATGACGAAAGCGAAGAAGACTACGCAGATAGCGCGACTGACGATGAGTATATTTCTGAATCAGTTAATCTCCAGAGCACACCAAAACCGGTTCGACAACAGCAACAAATGACGATCTCACTACCTTCGCTCGCTAAAGCCTGCGACCGAACTGGCGTCTCTGACAGATCAGCTGCTATATTAGCTACATCAGTTCTACACGATCTCAGCGTAGTTTCACCAAAAGACCATTCCAAAATAAATGATCGCAGCAAGATCCGCAGAGAATGTAGCAAAACTCGAGAAGAACTTCAAAGTGATGTCTGCACCGTCATCGAGGGACTATACTTTGATGGCAGGAAGGATAACACCATGACTCAGGTTCACGGCACTGACAACAAGAATCACCGAACAACAGTCAAAGAAGAACACGTCAGCATCATCGCAGAACCCGGTTCATCGTACTTCAGCCACACAACTCCATCATCAGGATCCAGCAAAAGCATTGCAGAGTCTTTAGTCGCTAGTCTGAAGGAACGGAATGTGAAGACAGAGGACATCAATGTAGTCGGGTGTGACGGCACTAACGTGAATACGGGACATACAGGAGGTGTTATACGACAACTGGAAGAAACCTTCAATCGTCCACTGCAGTGGCTGGTATGTCTTCTTCATGCCAATGAACTTCCGCTGCGGCATCTGTTCGAGGAACTCGACGGCACAACTACAGGTCCACGTGGATTCTCAGGACCCATCAGAAAACGTCTATCAACGTGTAACGAACAGCCTGTAACATCGTTTATGCCAGTGAAACTGAGTCAGGCATTGCCGAATGTGGACCCGAGAGACTGGAGTACAGACCAACGATATCTCTTGGAAATGTGCAATGGCATTAGCGAAGGTGAATGCAGCGTCGATCTGGCCCTACGAAACCCTGGATGCCTGAATCACTCTCGGTGGCTTACAACAGCTAATAGAATACTCCGACTGTACGTAAGCGTCAAGACACCACCCGAGAAGTTGAAAACCATGGTGACATATATCATTCGAGTGTATGCTCCAATGTGGTTTTCCATCAAAGTCCACTCGTCATGCAAAGATGGAGCCAGGCACATCCACCAGATGATCGTCAAGTCACGATACCTTAGCGCTAAACACAAGAAGATCGTTGACCCTGTTATGCACCGCAACGCATACTTTGCACATCCGGAAAATATACTCCTGGCCATGATAACTGACCATCGACCTCAAATACGAGAATGGGGCTAGCAGCGAGTGATGAAAGCCAGAGCAATAGACAGACAGCCTACTGGACAGATACGACGGTTCAAGGTCCCCGCTAAACTCAACTTTGACGCAGTGGAGTACTTCGACCTAATTGACTGGGGAGCGTGCGCCATCTCGGAGCCTCCCGTGATCCGAGGCATGTCAGACCCTGAGCTGAAGGAACTTATCACGATGGATGTCACCCCAACTGTCCTCTTCCCTAAATTCCCTTGCCACACACAGGCTGTGGAAAGGACTGTGAAACTCGTGACCGAGGCCGCTCAAGCTGTGTGTGGCAAGAAAAGGCGAGACGGCTTCATCCGTGCCCGTGTCGCCTCGCGACAGATGATGCCATCGTTTGAATCGAAGCGCGACTTCACACACTTCACATTGTAACTGTGTGACTGTAACATTCTGAGACAAACTATAATAGACCTATGATTTGAATGCATCTATGAGCTGTTTTACTATGTTGCATAGTATAGTAAAATAAAAAGTTACTGAGGGAGATCAAAATATTGTTCAATTTTAATACAATTTTAACACAGTGCTCTATAGATGTAATGGCACCTTTTGCCATATCTAGCTAGTTAAAATTCAAAAAACAAATTGGGCTATTTTCACTCCACCCTACTGTGTACTTTGAATGTATCTGTACTTGTTCTTGAAATTGGTGAAAATGCAAACATGTGGGAAGGTGTTTCAAGGTTTGTACGAGCTGAAATTTGAAAGAGCTGCAATCCAGAAGACGTTTATTTCAACCAATGTCCAAAAGCTGCAATCCCGGACTCACACACGGAGCAGTCAAAAGAAGACCTCCCTCTCTGGTGCAACTCTTCATATTAGCATGGTTACGATTTCGCCCAGCTCTCTGCTCTACTCGTGACGTAGCTCCCAGATTGACTGCCGGCTCTGCACAGCCAATCCTCTGCTTCCAACTACACATCAACTACTTCCAAAATACATATTGCTGCTTGTAGGTTTGCAAAAGACCCTCTTGCCTACACACCACATGCTCATGCACCATTTTATCTATAAGCTTCTGGAGCATTGCTTAAACTTAAATATTTCTGAAATAAGTGAATACTATTACAATAACTACTACTCCTACGAATACTATGTTATAGCTCCATTTATTCCCACCATCTTGTGCAGTCAGCCAGGTAAACGTTTTTGTCCCAAATATTTCACAAACTGGTTTGAGATGCCCAACGTTCGACTGGAGTTGATTTTAAGTAGGAATTTGTTATATGGTTTGGGTGACAACTCATCTACTCTTCATGAAAGACGTCAAGGCGTCTTTAGCATTCACCAATTAAAGTTGGATCAAGCACGACGCCCAATATCAATGGACAGTTTATAGACAGGTGGCGAACCCAGACTAGACCTTTTAAAGGTAAGTACATTACCTGTTTGCCATCCCATCGGACTAAATCTGAAGCTGATAATACAATGTTTGTAAAAATGCTAACCTGCTTGCCTGGCATCATATGAACCGTAAATACAAATACTAACCATTGCCAGGGGAAACACACATGCTAGCTCCATCGAGATTGTGAGACTGAGTTATGGGAGGCATTTCAGACAGTTCACAAATATATCATCTCAGTAAACTAAAGATGTGTAAAGAAAAGTAACAAATACAAGGTATTAAAATTGTTTTCTGCCTACAATATGGCCACAGACTAATGATGTCGTAAACTTGTCACTGAGTTATATTAACTACAAAAAAATTTCCTTCCCACCAACCCCCTCCATGTACTCATAAAACAACGTGCTCTCTTCTTGAAATAAAAGTCCAAGTTTTTTTGGTCAGATTTTAATACAGATGTAGAATGTGGTATGAAGGTATTTATGGTGTGCCCCATAGGGAAAAGCCGTCTAGAACAGTGTTTGTCTGTCCGTATGTATTGTTACGTTTGTGGGGGTAGGGATACTTTAGGCCAGGTCGAGTGCATAGGTTAGTGTGCTCCGATTGTTGTGAAGAATAAGAACCACCTCGATGAACTATAAGTAGGGATCCGGTCGACTGTGTGTTCGGATTAAGTGTATCTTCATCCCCATTACGAGGACTGGGGTATGTTAATTAGCTCAGGGATTATGGGTAATTTATCGCTTGTATGTCGTTACCTCTGTAATTTATTTCCTATGTCCTTTAAGGCACCACACCATAGACACTTGCAGAAATCGCCCATTAATCAGCTCACTATTAATAAAAAAACCTACCGGAAGTCATGCATCGACCCTACCGCTGACAACCCCAACTTGGGATGCGCACAGAGCAGGCAGGTTCGTGGGGTCATGCCCCAAAGAGCAGTGATTGGTTAGAGGGAGTGTGAGTCGCTCGGGGATTGGTGGAAGGATGATTTCAGCGAGAACGTTCTGGAGCAGGCGAGTTGGCACGGACTGGTTGGAGGAGGATGACGATGATGTCAGAGCCTGAGTGATAAAAGAACGCGCGAGCGGACACTTTCTCTTCTTCTCATCTCTTCATTCTTCACGCATCTTCTTCACTGTTCTTCTTGGGTTGACGCACTAGCGGACATTCTCTTCTCTCTTCTCCGTGGCTCCTCGCTCTGACTGGCGTTTCCCTCTCGTGTGCCTTGTCGTTCTGGAGATGAAAGCGAAGTGGTGTTGTTGCCGCTCTTACCCTTTCTGATTTGGGTGCCGTCACGAGCGGCAATGTTGGGACATCTTGCTGGTGGTCGTGCAGAGGCACCGCCATGGCTCGGGAACTGCGGTTTTCCGTGCTGAAGACGGGTGGACGAGCACGGTGTAGAAGAGCGGTCTGCATCCAGCCCGTTCGATTCGCGCGGAAGGCCTGTTTTGCGCCAGCGGGCACGGCCTAGTGAATGAGGGCGTACTGAGGCCTAGCAGTGCGGGAGCGAGCTGATTTTCCTGCCAGCACCAGAGCCGCGTCCAGACTGCGTGCTCGGGGCCTGGACGAGTATTGACGAGACGCACCGGTCGAGTGAGGTAAGTGCAATCAAAGTTACAACTTTTATTTTTACATAATTATATTTCCCTTTGTCCGTGTTTGGGTCTGGTGTATTTAGTAAATTAGGGTTAGTAAATTCAAGTTAGGAATTTAGTTTATCGCGCGTTTCTTTGTACCGGCATTTATTTAAATAAACCTGTTATTTTTGTACATTTTAAATCCGTTTTCGTTTCAGTTATTTTTTTGCAGGTTTGAGGACTGCTGATGGGATCCGTGAAGGTAGGCGCTCCAGTTTCTCCCCCTCCCTCTTGTTTCCCCACGTGTATTCTCCGTTGTAATTTTGATTGAACGCCTCGGAGTAACAGCTTGTTCGGCTATTCGTTCCTTGGAAAGATTTCAAGTACCAGGAACAAGATAGTATTATGTCCCTTTCAAACGTACACCAATCAGAGCTGAGGATCTGGCGACATGACAGGGGTGATGTGACCTGATTTTACAGTGTACGATGGCTGACTCCACACACTGCCATTTTGATTTATATGCTGTTCAGGCCGAACATATCGTCAAACCTGTCATATATCACTATCACCATGCTCTACTTTTATGTTTTTCATTAGGTGTGAAACACAAACAAACCGATTCTTCAAATGACCATCAAATATCAAAACTTTTGGTGTTACGGGTCTTCCAACGACACAGTACGTGTAGGATAGGCCTTAGGCGTCATGCCTTCATGTCTCACCTTCAGGCTGCTTTGGACAAATTAACCCAGGTTTTTTAATACAATAGTATATTTTCGTAATAATAATAATTATGTTAATAATAATAATACAGTAAATATAATCTTAATACTTTGATCCCTTTGTGGTGACTGCAAAGTTCCTGGATTGAAGGGTTGTATGGTTGGTTCATTGTTGACTCGAAATATAGAATAAACCAGTGTCTCAATGCAGTCTCTTTGCTTCCTGGTGACAGACAGCTTGGAGACTTAGAGTACTTGAAAAAAATTGATATTTACATTATTTGTTAACTGGTATCCCCACCCAGGTCACACTATTCTCTTCAACTAAATTATCAAACAAGCCCGGTTACACCACTGTTAGACTTTCGGTCTTGTTTTGTCAGATTAGAATACAGATGTAGAATGTGGTGTGAAGGTTTTTTTCAAATCATATTTGAATGCAGATGTAGAATGTGGTGTGAAGGTTTTTTTTGTTATATTTGAATGCAGATGTAGAATGTGGTGTGAAGGTTTTTTTTGTCAGATTGGAATGCAGATGTAGAATGTGGTGTGGAGGTCTTTTTTGTCAGATTGGAATGCAGATGTAGAATGTGGTGTGAAGGTTTTTTTTGTCATATTTGAATGCAGATGTAGAATGTGGTGTGAAGGTTTTTTTTGTCAGATTGGAATGCAGATGTAGAATGTGGTGTGGAGGTCTTTTTTGTCAGATTGGAATGCAGATGTAGAATGTGGTGTGAAGGTTTTTTTTGTCATATTTGAATGCAGATGTAGAATGTGGTGTGAAGGTTTTTTTTGTCAGTTTGGAATGCAGATGTAGAATGTGGTGTGAAGGTTTTTTTTTGTCATATTTGAATGCAGATGTAGAATGTGGTGTGAAGGTTTTTTTTGTCATATTTGAATGCAGATGTAGAATGTGGTATGAAGGTTTTTTTTGTCAGTTTGGAATACAGATGTAGAATGTGGTGTGAAGGTTTTTTTTGTCATATTTGAATGCAGATGTAGAATGTGGTGTGAAGGTTTTTTTTGTCATATTGGAATGCAGATGTAGAATGTGTATGCAGGGTTTTTTTTAGTCATATTTGAATGCAGATGTAGAATGTGGTGTGAAGCTTTTTTGTCAGATTGGAATGCAGATGTAGAATGTGGTATGGTTTTTTTTGTCATATTTGAATGCAGATGTAGAATGTGGTGTGAAGGTTTTTTTTGTCAGTTTGGAATGCAGATGTAGAATGTGGTGTGAAGGTTTTTTTTGTCATATTTGAATGCAGATGTAGAATGTGGTGTGAAGGTTTTTTTTGTCATATTTGAATGCAGATGTAGAATGTGGTATGAAGGTTTTTTTTGTCAGTTTGGAATACAGATGTAGAATGTGGTGTGAAGGTTTTTTTTGTCATATTTGAATGCAGATGTAGAATGTGGTGTGAAGGTTTTTTTTGTCATATTGGAATGCAGATGTAGAATGTGTATGCAGGGTTTTTTTTAGTCATATTTGAATGCAGATGTAGAATGTGGTGTGAAGCTTTTTTGTCAGATTGGAATGCAGACGTAGAATGTGGTGTGAAGGTTTTTTTGTCAGATTCGAATGCAGATGTAGAATGTGGTATGGTTTTTTTTGTCATATTTGAATGCAGACGTAGAATGTGGTGTGAAGGTTTTTTTGTCAGATTGGAATGCAGATGTAGAATGTGGTGTGAAGGTTTTTCTTGTCAGATTTGAATACAGATGTAGAATGTGGTGTGAAGGGTTTTTTGTCAGTTTGGAATGCAGATGTAGAATGTGGTGTGAAGGTTTTTTTTGTCAGATTTGAATGCAGATGTAGAATGTGGTGTGAAGGTTTTTTTTGTCATATTTGAATGCAGATGTAGAATGTGGTGTGAAGGTTTTTTTTGTCATATTTGAATGTAGATGTAGAATGTGGTGTGAAGGTTTTTTTTGTCATATTGGAATGCAGATGTAGAATGTGGTGTGAAGGTTTTTTTTGTCATATTGGAATGCAGATGTAGAATGTGGTGTGAAGGTTGTTTTTTTTGTCATATTTGAATGCAGATGTAGAATGTGTATGAATGTTTTTTTTGTCAGATTGGAATGCAGATGTAGAATGTGGTGTGAAGGTTTTTTGTCAGTTTGGAATGCAGATGTAGAATGTGGTGTGAAGGTTTTTTTTGTCAGATTGGAATACAGATGTAGAATGTGGTGTGAAGGTTTTTTTTTTTGTCATATTTGAATGCAGATGTAGAATGTGTATGAATGTTTTTTTGTCAGATTGGAATGCAGATGTAGAATGTGGTGTGAAGGTTTTTTTGTCAGTTTGGAATGCAGATGTAGAATGTGGTGTGAAGGTTTTTTTTGTCAGATTTGAATACAGATGTAGAATGTGGTGTGAAGGTTATTTTTTGTCATATTTGAATGCAGATGTAGAATGTGCTGTGAAGGTTTTTTTTGTCAGATTGGAATACAGATGTAGAATGTGGTGTGAAGGTTTTTTTTGTCAGATTTGAATACAGATGTAGAATGTGGTGTGAAGGTTATTTTTTGTCATATTTGAATGCAGATGTAGAATGTGTATGAAGGTTTTTTTTGTCAGATTGGAATGCAGATGTAGAATGTGTATGAAGGTTTTTTTTTGTCATATTTGAATGCAGATGTAGAATGTGGTGTGAAGGTTTTTTTGTCAGATTTGAATACAGATGTAGAATGTCGTGTGAAGGTTTTTTTTGTCAGATTTGAATGTAGATGTAGAATGTGGTGTGAAGGTTGTTTTCTTTGTCATATTTGAATGCAGATGTAGAATGTGGTGTGAAGGTTGTTTTTGTCATATTTGAATGCAGATGTAGAATGTGGTGTGAAGGTTTTTTTTGTCATATTTGAATGCAGATGTAGAATGTGGTGTGAAGGTTTTTTTTGTCATATTTGAATACAGATGTAGAATGTGGTGTGAAGGTTTTTTTTGTCATATTTGAATACAGATGGAGAATGTGGTGTGAAGGTTTTTTTTGTCAGATTTGAATACAGATGTAGAATGTGGTGTGAAGGTTTTTTTTGTCAGATTTGAATACAGATGTAGAATGTGGTGTGAAGGTTTTTTTTGTCATATTGGAATGCAGATGTAGAATGTGGTGTGAAGGTTTTTTTTGTCAGATTTGAATGCAGATGTCGAATGTGGTGTGAAGGTTTTTTTTGTCAGATTTGAATGCAGATGTAGAATGTGGTGTGAAGGTTTTTTTGTCATATTTGAATGCAGATTGTCAACCCTCGACTCTGATTCTGCAACTGGACCTGACGGCATCAGCCCACGGGTCCTAAAATCTTGTTCTTCCGCTCTTTCACTCCCTCTCTCTGTTCTCTTCACACTCTCTTTTGCTCAAGGTCATCTGCCATCTGCTTGGAAATCTGCCAACATCACCGCTTTGCACAAAAAAGGTGGAAAAACAGATCCCAGCAACTACAGACCAATCAGCCTTCTCTCAATTATCAGTAAAGTCATGGAATCCATCATTGCTTCAGATATGAAATCTTTCCTCTTCTCCTTAATGGCTTGATCTCTGATCATCAATTTGGTTTCAGACCTGGTCACTCTACTCTGGACATGCTGCTACTGCTTTCTCAGCAATGGATGGAGGTCCTCAATGCCAAACAGGAAATTAGAGCTGTCTCCCTTGACATATCACGTGCCTTCGATACGGTCTGGCATACCGCTCTGCTCACCAAACTCTCCTCTGTTGGTATCGATGGAAATCTCCACGCATGGCTGGCGAACTTCCTCTCTAGTCGTAGTCAACGTGTGGCCCTGAATAGGTTTCTCTCATCTCCTCTTCCTGTTCAGGCTGGAGTTCCCCAAGGCAGTGTTCTGGGCCCTGTGCTTTTTCTGGTCTTCATCAATGATCTCTCCGACTCTCTTGAAAATCCTCTCTATCTCTTTGCTGATGACTCTACTCTCTGTCGCTCCATTCTTCATCCCTCAGATTGGTAGTCTGCAGCCTCCTCACTCTCTGCAGACCTGGAAAAAATAACAGACTGGGCAAACAAGTGGAACATGTCTTTCAATCCTGACAAATCTCACACTCTTACGATGTCTCTCCGAAAAGACCGACTGGACAACCCTCCCATCTACTTTCTGAATAATCCTCTCCAAGAAGTTCTGTCACTCAAACTTTTGGGTCTCACTATCTGCCATGATCTTTCCTGGGAAAACCACATTTCAAATCTGGCCTCCAAAGCCAGTCGCCGACTGGGCATCCTCCGTCGTGCGAAGTCCTTCCTTGGCACACCTGAGCTCCTCACCACGTACAAGGCTTTCATCTGCAGCTCAATGGAATACTGCTCTCCCCTCTGGGCTGGTGCTCCTGCCTCACACCTAGCTCGTCTTCACGCTGTTGAAAGCAAAGCATTCAGAATCATTGGAATCTCCCGCGATGAAGCTAACTCCAAGGGCCTCTCACTCACTCACCGCAGGCAGGTTGGTGGGCTTTCCGTCTTCTACCGACTCCTCTCTGGCCTTGCCCCCCCCCCCCCAGCTCTCTCTTGGCTCTGTCCCTCAAATATTCCTACAGGTCGCACAAGATCTGCCTGCAACCCTCTTATGGTTAAACTGCCAAAATCAAGACTCTCTGCTCACCTTCACTCCTTCATTCCTCTTTTCTCCCGCCTCTGGAACAAACTCCCTCACTCTCTTCAATCCCACTCCACCCTCCAGGTCTTTAAAACAGCTGTTCACCACCATCTCTTATCTTCCCCCATCCAAAACCTTGATCTTTTCTATCCCCGATAATTTCACCCCAATTCCACTTTTTGAAATACCAACGTCTGTCCTGGAAGTCCTTGGTGTCCTTGTGTTTTATACTTCTCCCACCCCCCCCCCTTCCCACGCCTCCTCCCCCCAAGCCCTCTCCCTCCCACACATCTCCCTGCTCTTAAATGTTGTGTGCTCTCAAGTGTTTGCGTGCTTCCCATTCTCTTGTCTTCCGCTCCCTCTTTTTATATATTTTGTTTGTCTGGTTGATTTGTTTGTGAAGTAAATGTCAGCTCTTTCACGAGCCTCGATTCAGTATACAAAAAAAAAAAAAAAAAAAAAAAGATGTAGAACGTGGTGTGAAGGTTTTTTTGTCATATTTGAATGCAGATGTAGAATGTGGTGTGATGGTTTTTTTGTCATATTTGAATGCAGATGTAGAATGTGGTGTGAATGTTTTTTTTGTCATATTTGAATGCAGATGTAGAATGTGGTGTGAAGGTTGTTTTTTTTTTGTCATATTTGAATGCAGATGTAGAATGTGGTGTGAAGGTTTTTTTTGTCAGATTTGAATACAGATGTAGAATGTGGTGTGAAGGTTTTTTTTGTCAGATTTGAGTACAGATGTAGAATGTGGTGTGAATGTTTTTTTTGTCATATTGGAATGCAGATGTAGAATGTGGTGTGAAGGTTGTTTTTTTTTGTCAGATTTGAATACAGATGTAGAATGTGGTGTGAAGGTTTTTTTTTGTCATATTTGAATGCAGATGTAGAATGTGGTGTGAAGGTTTTTTTTGTTATATTTAAATGCAGATGTAGAATGTGGTGTGAAGGTTTTTTTTGTCAGATTGGAATGCAGATGTAGAATGTGGTGTGAAGGTTGTTTTTTTTGTCAGATTGGAATGCAGATGTAGAATGTGGTGTGAAGGTTTTTTTTTGTCATATTTGAATGCAGATGTAGAATGTGGTGTGAAGGTTTAAAAAAAATCATATTTGAATGCAGATGTAGAATGTGGTGCGAAGGTTGTTTTTTTTTGTCATATTTGAATGCAGATGTAGAATGTGGTGTGAAGGTTTTTTTGGTCATATATGACTGCAGATGTAGAATGTGGTGTGAAGGTTTTTTTTGTCATATTGGAATGCAGATGTAGAATGTGGTGTGAAGGTTTTTTAAAATCATATTTGAATGCAGATGTAGAATGTGGTGTGAAGGTTGTTTTTTTTTGTCATATTTGAATGCAGATGTAGAATGTGTATGAAGGTTGTTTTTTTTTTGTCATATTTGAATGCAGATGTAGAATGTGGTGTGAAGGTTTTTTTTTTTGTCATATTTGAATGCAGATGTAGAATGTGGTGTGAAGGTTTTTTTGTCATATTTGAATGCAGATGTAGAATGTGGTGTGAAGGTTTTTTTTTGTTATATTTGAATGCAGATGTAGAATGTGGTGTGAAGGTTTTTTTTGTCAGATTGGAATGCAGATGTAGAATGTGGTGTGGAGGTCTTTTTTGTCAGATTGGAATGCAGATGTAGAATGTGGTGTGAAGGTTTTTTTTGTCATATTTGAATGCAGATGTAGAATGTGGTGTGAAGGTTTTTTTTGTCAGTTTGGAATGCAGATGTAGAATGTGGTGTGAAGGTTTTTTTTGTCATATTTGAATGCAGATGTAGAATGTGGTGTGAAGGTTTTTTTTGTCATATTTGAATGCAGATGTAGAATGTGGTGTGAAGGTTTTTTTTGTCATATTGGAATGCAGATGTAGAATGTGTATGCAGGTTTTTTTTTAGTCATATTTGAATGCAGATGTAGAATGTGGTGTGAAGCTTTTTTGTCAGATTTGAATGCAGATGTAGAATGTGGTGTGAAGGTTTTTTGTCAGATTGGAATGCAGATGTAGAATGTGGTGTGAAGGTTTTTTTGGTCATATATGAATGCAGATGTAGAATGTGGTGTGAAGGTTTTTTTTGTCATATTGGAATGCAGATGTAGAATGTGGTGTGAAGGTTTTTTTTAAATCATATTTGAATGCAGATGTAGAATGTGGTGTGAAGGTATTTTTTGTCATATTGGAATGCAGATGTAGAATGTGGTGTGAAGGGTTTTTTGTCAGTTTGGAATGCAGATGTAGAATGTGGTGTGAAGGTTTTTTTTGTCAGATTTGAATGCAGATGTAGAATGTGGTGTGAAGGTTTTTTTTGTCATATTTGAATGCAGATGTAGAATGTGGTGTGAAGGTATTTTTTGTCATATTGGAATACAGATGTAGAATGTGGTGTGAAGGGTTTTTTGTCAGTTTGGAATGCAGATGTAGAATGTGGTGTGAAGGTTTTTTTTGTCAGATTTGAATGCAGATGTAGAATGTGGTGTGAAGGTTGTTTTTGTCATATTTGAATGCAGATGTAGAATGTGGTGTGAAGGTTTTTTTTGTCATATTTGAATGCAGATGTAGAATGTGGTGTGTTTTTTTTTGTTTTATTTGAATACAGATGTAGAATGTGGTGTGAAGGTTTTTTTTGTCATATTGGAATGCAGATGTAGAATGTGGTGTGAAGGTTTTTTTTGTCAGATTTGAATGCAGATGTAGAATGTGGTGTGAAGGTTTTTTTTGTCATATTGGAATGCAGATGTAGAATGTGGTGTGAAGGTTGTTTTTTTTGTCATATTTGAATGCAGATGTAGAATGTGTATGAATGTTTTTTTTGTCAGATTGGAATGCAGATGTAGAATGTGGTGTGAAGGTTTTTTTGTCAGTTTGGAATGCAGATGTAGAATGTGGTGTGAAGGTTTTTTTTGTCAGATTGGAATACAGATGTAGAATGTGGTGTGAAGGTTTTTTTTGTCAGATTTGAATACAGATGTAGAATGTGGTGTGAAGGTTATTTTTTGTCATATTTGAATGCAGATGTAGAATGTGTATGAAGGTTTTTTTTGTCAGATTGGAATGCAGATGTAGAATGTGTATGAAGGTTTTTTTTTGTCATATTTGAATGCAGATGTAGAATGTGGTGTGAAGGTTTTTTTGTCAGATTTGAATACAGATGTAGAATGTCGTGTGAAGGTTTTTTTTGTCAGATTTGAATGTAGATGTAGAATGTGGTGTGAAGGTTGTTTTCTTTGTCATATTTGAATGCAGATGTAGAATGTGGTGTGAAGGTTGTTTTTGTCATATTTGAATGCAGATGTAGAATGTGGTGTGAAGGTTTTTTTTGTCATATTTGAATGCAGATGTAGAATGTGGTGTGAAGGTTTTTTTTGTCATATTTGAATACAGATGTAGAATGTGGTGTGAAGGTTTTTTTTGTCATATTTGAATACAGATAGAGAATGTGGTGTGAAGGTTTTTTTTGTCAGATTTGAATACAGATGTAGAATGTGGTGTGAAGGTTTTTTTTGTCAGATTTGAATACAGATGTAGAATGTGGTGTGAAGGTTTTTTTTGTCATATTGGAATGCAGATGTAGAATGTGGTGTGAAGGTTTTTTTTGTCATATTGGAATGCAGATGTAGAATGTGGTGTGAAGGTTTTTTTTGTCAGATTTGAATGCAGATGTAGAATGTGGTGTGAAGGTTTTTTTTGTCAGATTTGAATGCAGATGTAGAATGTGGTGTGAAGGTTTTTTTGTCATATTTGAATGCAGATTGTCAACCCTCGACTCTGATTCTGCAACTGGACCTGACGGCATCAGCCCACGGGTCCTAAAATCTTGTTCTTCCGCTCTTTCACTCCCTCTCTCTGTTCTCTTCACACTCTCTTTTGCTCAAGGTCATCTGCCATCTGCTTGGAAATCTGCCAACATCACCGCTTTGCACAAAAAAGGTGCAAAAACAGATCCCAGCAACTACAGACCAATCAGCCTTCTCTCAATTATCAGTAAAGTCATGGAATCCATCATTGCTTCAGATATGAAATCTTTCCTCTTCTCCAATGGCTTGATCTCTGATCATCAATTTGGTTTCAGACCTGGTCACTCTACTCTGGACATGCTGCTACTGCTTTCTCAGCAATGGATGGAGGTCCTCAATGCCAAACAGGAATTAGAGCTGTCTCCCTTGACATATCACGTGCCTTCGATACGGTCTGGCATACCGCTCTGCTCACCAAACTCTCCTCTGTTGGTATCGATGGAAATCTCCACGCATGGCTGGCGGACTTCCTCTCTAGTCGTAGTCAACGTGTGGCCCTGAATAGGTTTCTCTCATCTCCTCTTCCTGTTCAGGCTGGAGTTCCCCAAGGCAGTGTTCTGGGCCCTGTGCTTTTTCTGGTCTTCATCAATGATCTCTCCGACTCTCTTGAAAATCCTCTCTATCTCTTTGCTGATGACTCTACTCTCTGTCGCTCCATTCTTCATCCCTCAGATCGGTAGTCTGCAGCCTCCTCACTCTCTGCAGACCTGGAAAAAATAACAGACTGGGCAAACAAGTGGAACATGTCTTTCAATCCTGACAAATCTCACACTCTTACGATGTCTCTCCGAAAAGACCGACTGGACAACCCTCCCATCTACTTTCTGAATAATCCTCTCCAAGAAGTTCTGTCACTCAAACTTTTGGGTCTCACTATCTGCCATGATCTTTCCTGGGAAAACCACATTTCAAATCTGGCCTCCAAAGCCAGTCGCCGACTGGGCATCCTCCGTCGTGCGAAGTCCTTCCTTGGCACACCTGAGCTCCTCACCACGTACAAGGCTTTCATCTGCAGCTCAATGGAATACTGCTCTCCCCTCTGGGCTGGTGCTCCTGCCTCACACCTAGCTCGTCTTCACGCTGTTGAAAGCAAAGCATTCAGAATCATTGGAATCTCCCGCGATGAAGCTAACTCCAAGGGCCTCTCACTCACTCACCGCAGGCAGGTTGGTGGGCTTTCCGTCTTCTACCGACTCCTCTCTGGCCTTGCCCTCCCCCCCCCAGCTCTCTCTTGGCTCTGTCCCTCAAATATTCCTACAGGTCGCACAAGATCTGCCTGCAACCCTCTTATGGTTAAACTGCCAAAATCAAGACTCTCTGCTCACCTTCACTCCTTCATTCCTCTTTTCTCCCGCCTCTGGAACAAACTCCCTCACTCTCTTCAATCCCACTCCACCCTCCAGGTCTTTAAAACAGCTGTTCACCACCATCTCTTATCTTCCCCCATCCAAAACCTTGATCTTTTCTATCCCCGATAATTTCACCCCAATTCCACTTTTTGAAATACCAACGTCTGTCCTGGAAGTCCTTGGTGTCCTTGTGTTTTATACTTCTCCCACCCCCCCCCCCTTCCCACGCCTCCTCCCCCCAAGCCCTCTCCCTCCCACACATCTCCCTGCTCTTAAATGTTGTGTGCTCTCAAGTGTTTGCGTGCTTCCCATTCTCTTGTCTTCCGCTCCCTCTTTTTATATATTTTGTTTGTCTGGTTGATTTGTTTGTGAAGTAAATGTCAGCTCTTTCACGAGCCTCGATTCAGTATACAAAAAAAAAAAAAAAAAAAAAAAGATGTAGAACGTGGTGTGAAGGTTTTTTTGTCATATTTGAATGCAGATGTAGAATGTGGTGTGATGGTTTTTTTGTCATATTTGAATGCAGATGTAGAATGTGGTGTGAATGTTTTTTTTGTCATATTTGAATGCAGATGTAGAATGTGGTGTGAAGGTTTTTTTTGTCAGATTTGAATACAGATGTAGAATGTGGTGTGAAGGTTTTTTTTGTCAGATTTGAATACAGATGTAGAATGTGGTGTGAATGTTTTTTTTGTCATATTGGAATGCAGATGTAGAATGTGGTGTGAAGGTTGTTTTTTTTTGTCAGATTTGAATACAGATGTAGAATGTGGTGTGAAGGTTTTTTTTTGTCATATTTGAATGCAGATGTAGAATGTGGTGTGAAGGTTTTTTTTGTTATATTTAAATGCAGATGTAGAATGTGGTGTGAAGGTTTTTTTTGTCAGATTGGAATGCAGATGTAAAATGTGGTGTGAAGGTTTTTTTGTCAGATTGGAATGCAGATGTAGAATGTGGTGTGAAGGTTGTTTTTTTTGTCAGATTGGAATGCAGATGTAGAATGTGGTGTGAAGGTTTTTTTTTGTCATATTTGAATGCAGATGTAGAATGTGGTGTGAAGGTTTAAAAAAAATCATATTTGAATGCAGATGTAGAATGTGCTGTGAAGGTTGTTTTTTTTGTCATATTTGAATGCAGATGTAGAATGTGGTGTGAAGGTTTTTTTGGTCATATATGACTGCAGATGTAGAATGTGGTGTGAAGGTTTTTTTTGTCATATTGGAATGCAGATGTAGAATGTGGTGTGAAGGTTTTTTTTGTCATATTGGAATGCAGATGTAGAATGTGGTGTGAAGGTTTTTTTTTATCATATTTGAATGCAGATGTAGAATGTGGTGTGAAGGTTGTTTTTTTTTGTCATATTTGAATGCAGATGTAGAATGTGTATGAAGGTTGTTGTTTTTTTGTCATATTTGAATGCAGATGTAGAATGTGGTGTGAAGGTTTTTTTTTTGTCATATTTGAATGCAGATGTAGAATGTGGTGTGAAGGTTTTTTTGTCATATTTGAATGCAGATGTAGAATGTGGTGTGAAGGTTTTTTTTTGTTATATTTGAATGCAGATGTAGAATGTGGTGTGAAGTTTTTTTTTGTCAGATTGGAATGCAGATGTAGAATGTGGTGTGGAGGTCTTTTTTGTCAGATTGGAATGCAGATGTAGAATGTGGTGTGAAGGTTTTTTTTGTCATATTTGAATGCAGATGTAGAATGTGGTGTGAAGATTTTTTTTGTCAGTTTGGAATGCAGATGTAGAATGTGGTGTGAAGGTTTTTTTTGTCATATTTGAATGCAGATGTAGAATGTGGTGTGAAGGTTTTTTTTGTCATATTTGAATGCAGATGTAGAATGTGGTGTGAAGGTTTTTTTTGTCATATTGGAATGCAGATGTAGAATGTGTATGCAGGTTTTTTTTTAGTCATATTTGAATGCAGATGTAGAATGTGGTGAGAAGCTTTTTTGTCAGATTTGAATGCAGATGTAGAATGTGGTGTGAAGGTTTTTTGTCAGATTGGAATGCAGATGTAGAATGTGGTGTGAAGGTTTTTTTGGTCATATATGAATGCAGATGTAGAATGTGGTGTGAAGGTTTTTTTTGTCATATTGGAATGCAGATGTAGAATGTGGTGTGAAGGTATTTTTTGTCATATTGGAATGCAGATGTAGAATGTGGTGTGAAGGTTTTTTAAAATCATATTTGAATGCAGATGTAGAATGTGGTGTGAAGGTATTTTTTGTCATATTGGAATGCAGATGTAGAATGTGGTGTGAAGGTTTTTTTTGTCATATATGAATGCAGATGTAGAATGTGGTGTGAAGGTTTTTTTTATCATATTTGAATGCAGATGTAGAATGTGGTGTGAAGGTATTTTTTGTCATATTGGAATGCAGATGTAGAATGTGGTGTGAAGGTTTTTTTTTATCATATTTGAATGCAGATGTAGAATGTGGTGTGAAGTTTGTTTTTTTTTGTCATATTTGAATGCAGATGTAGAATGTGTATGAAGGTTGTTTTTTTTTGTCATATTTGAATGCAGATGTAGAATGTGTATGCAGGTTTTTTTTTAGTCATATTTGAATGCAGATGTAGAATGTGGTGTGAAGCTTTTTTGTCAGATTGGAATGCAGATGTAGAATGTGGTGTGAAGGTTTTTTTGGTCATATATGAATGCAGATGTAAAATGTGGTGTGAAGGTTTTTTTTGTCATTTTGGAATGCAGATGTAGAATGTGGTGTGAAGGTTTTTTTTGTCATATTGGAATGCAGATGTAGAATGTGGTGTGAAGGTTTTTTTAAATCATATTTGAATGCAGATGTAGAATGTGGTGTGAAGGTTGTTTTTTTTTGTCATATTTGAATGCAGATGTAGAATGTGTATGAAGGTTGTTTTTTTTTGTCATATTTGAATGCAGATGTAGAATGTGGTGTGAAGGTTTTTTTTTGTCATATTTGAATGCAGATGTAGAATGTGGTGTGAAGGTTTTTTTGTCATATTTGAATGCAGATGTAGAATGTGGTGTGAAGGTTTTTTTTGTTATATTTGAATGCAGATGTAGAATGTGGTGTGAAGGTTTTTTTTGTCAGATTGGAATGCAGATGTAGAATGTGGTGTGGAGGTCTTTTTTGTCAGATTGGAATGCAGATGTAGAATGTGGTGTGAAGGTTTTTTTTGTCAGATTGGAATGCAGATGTAGAATGTGGTGTGAAGGTTTTTTTTGTCAGTTTGGAATGCAGATGTAGAATGTGGTGTGAAGGTTGTTTTTTTTGTCATATTTGAATGCAGATGTAGAATGTGGTGTGAAGGTTTTTTTTGTCATATTGGAATGCAGATGTAGAATGTGTATGCAGGGTTTTTTTTAGTCATATTTGAATGCAGATGTAGAATGTGGTGTGAAGCTTTTTTGTCAGATTTGAATGCAGATGTAGAATGTGGTGTGAAGGTTTTTTTGTCAGATTGGAATGCAGATGTAGAATGTGGTATGGTTTTTTTTGTCATATTTGAATGCAGATGTAGAATGTGGTGTGAAGGTTTTTTTGTCAGATTGGAATGCAGATGTAGAATGTGGTGTGAAGGTTTTTCTTGTCAGATTTGAATACAGATGTAGAATGTGGTGTGAAGGGTTTTTTGCCAGATTGGAATGCAGATGTAGAATGTGGTGTGAAGGTTGTTTTTTTTGTCAGATTGGAATGCAGATGTAGAATGTGGTGTGAAGGTTTTTTTTGTCATATTTGAATGCAGATGTAGAATGTGGTGTGAAGGTTGTTTTTTTTGTCATATTTGAATGCAGATGTAGAATGTGTATGAAGGTTGTTTTTTTTTGTCATATTTGAATGCAGATGTAGAATGTGTATGCAGGTTTTTTTTTTAGTCATATTTGAATGCAGATGTAGAATGTGGTGTGAAGCTTTTTTGTCAGATTGGAATGCAGATGTAGAATGTGGTGTGAAGGTTTTTTTGGTCATATATGAATGCAGATGTAAAATGTGGTGTGAAGGTTTTTTTTGTCATATTGGAATGCAGATGTAGAATGTGGTGTGGTTTTTTTTGTCATATTGGAATGCAGATGTAGAATGTGGTGTGAAGGTTTTTTAAAATCATATTTGAATGCAGATGTAGAATGTGGTGTGAAGGTTTTTTTTTGTTATATTTGAATGCAGATGTAGAATGTGGTGTGAAGGTTTTTTTTGTCAGATTGGAATGCAGATGTAGAATGTGGTGTGGAGGTCTTTTTTGTCAGATTGGAATGCAGATGTAGAATGTGGTGTGAAGGTTTTTTTTGTCATATTTGAATGCAGATGTAGAATGTGGTGTGAAGGTTTTTTTTGTCAGTTTGGAATGCAGATGTAGAATGTGGTGTGAAGGTTTTTTTTGTCATATTTGAATGCAGATGTAGAATGTGGTGTGAAGGTTTTTTTTGTCATATTTGAATGCAGATGTAGAATGTGGTGTGAAGGTTTTTTTTGTCATATTGGAATGCAGATGTAGAATCTGTATGCAGGTTTTTTTTAAGTCATATTTGAATGCAGATGTAGAATGTGGTGTGAATCTTTTTTGTCAGATTTGAATGCAGATGCAGAATGTGGTGTGAAGGTTTTTTGTCAGATTGGAATGCAGATGTAGAATGTGGTGTGAAGGTTTTTTTGGTCATATATGAATGCAGATGTAGAATGTGGTGTGAAGGTTTTTTTTGTCATATTGGAATGCAGATGTAGAATGTGGTGTGAAGGTATTTTTTGTCATATTGGAATGCAGATGTAGAATGTGGTGTGAAGGTTTTTTAAAATCATATTTGAATGCAGATGTAGAATGTGGTGTGAAGGTATTTTTTGTCATATTGGAATGCAGATGTAGAATGTGGTGTGAAGGTTTTTTTTGTCATATATGAATGCAGATGTAGAATGTGGTGTGAAGTTTTTTTAAATCATATTTGAATGCAGATGTAGAATGTGGTGTGAAGGTATTTTTTGTCATATTGGAATGCAGATGTAGAATGTGGTGTGAAGGTTTTTTTTAATCATATTTGAATGCAGATGTAGAATGTGGTGTGAAGGTTGTTTTTTTTTGTCATATTTGAATGCAGATGTAGAATGTGTATGAAGGTTGTTTTTTTTGTCATATTTGAATGCAGATGTAGAATGTGTATGCAGGGTTTTTTTTAGTCATATTTGAATGCAGATGTAGAATGTGGTGTGAAGCTTTTTTGTCAGATTGGAATGCAGATGTAGAATGTGGTGTGAAGGTTTTTTTGGTCATATATGAATGCAGATGTAAAATGTGGTGTGAAGGTTTTTTTTTGTCATATTGGAATGCAGATGTAGAATGTGGTGTGAAGGTTTTTTTTGTCATATTGGAATGCAGATGTAGAATGTGGTGTGAAGGTTGTTTTTTTTTGTCATATTTCAATGCAGATGTAGAATGTGTATGAAGGTTGTTTTTTTTGTCATATTTGAATGCAGATGTAGAATGTGGTGTGAAGGTTTTTTTTTGTCATATTTGAATGCAGATGTAGAATGTGGTGTGAAGGTTTTTTTGTCATATTTGAATGCAGATGTAGAATGTGGTGTGAAGGTTTTTTTGTCATATTTGAATGCAGATGTAGAATGTGGTGTGGAGGTCGTTTTTGTCAGATTGGAATGCAGATGTAGAATGTGGTGTGAAGGTTTTTTTTGTCATATTTGAATGCAGATGTAGAATGTGGTGTGAAGGTTTTTTTGTCAGTTTGGAATGCAGATGTAGAATGTGGTGTGAAGGCTGTTTTTTTTGTCATATTTGAATGCAGATGTAGAATGTGGTGTGAAGGTTTTTTTTGTCATATTGGAATGCAGATGTAGAATGTGTATGCAGGGTTTTTTTTAGTCATATTTGAATGCAGATGTAGAATGTGGTGTGAAGCTTTTTTGTCAGATTTGAATGCAGATGTAGAATGTGGTGTGAAGGTTTTTTTGTCAGATTGGAATGCAGATGTAGAATGTGGTATGGTTTTTTTTGTCATATTTGAATGCAGATGTAGAATGTGGTGTGAAGGTTTTTTTGTCAGATTGGAATGCAGATGTAGAATGTGGTGTGAAGGTTTTTCTTGTCAGATTTGAATACAGATGTAGAATGTGGTGTGAAGGGTTTTTTGCCAGATTGGAATGCAGATGTAGAATGTGGTGTGAAGGTTTTTTTTTTTGTCAGATTGGAATGCAGATGTAGAATGTGGTGTGAAGGTTTTTTTTGTCATATTTGAATGCAGATGTAGAATGTGGTGTGAAGGTTTTTTTGTCATATTTGAATGCAGATGTAGAATGTGGTGTGAAGGTTTTTTTTTGTTATATTTGAATCAGATGTAGAATGTGGTGTGAAGGTTTTTTTTGTCAGATTGGAATGCAGATGTAGAATGTGGTGTGGAGGTCTTTTTTGTCAGATTGGAATGCAGATGTAGAATGTGGTGTGAAGGTTTTTTTTGTCATATTTGAATGCAGATGTAGAATGTGGTGTGAAGGTTTTTTTTGTCAGTTTGGAATGCAGATGTAGAATGTGGTGTGAAGGTTTTTTTTGTCATATTTGAATGCAGATGTAGAATGTGGTGTGAAGGTTTTTTTTGTCATATTTGAATGCAGATGTAGAATGTGGTGTGAAGGTTTTTTTTGTCATATTGGAATGCAGATGTAGAATGTGTATGCAGGTTTTTTTTTAGTCATATTTGAATGCAGATGTAGAATGTGGTGAGAAGCTTTTTTGTCAGATTTGAATGCAGATGTAGAATGTGGTGTGAAGGTTTTTTGTCAGATTGGAATGCAGATGTAGAATGTGGTGTGAAGGTTTTTTTGGTCATATATGAATGCAGATGTAGAATGTGGTGTGAAGGTTTTTTTTGTCATATTGGAATGCAGATGTAGAATGTGGTGTGAAGGTATTTTTTGTCATATTGGAATGCAGATGTAGAATGTGGTGTGAAGGTTTTTTTAAATCATATTTGAATGCAGATGTAGAATGTGGTGTGAAGGTATTTTTTGTCATATTGGAATGCAGATGTAGAATGTGGTGTGAAGGTTTTTTTTGTCATATATGAATGCAGATGTAGAATGTGGTGTGAAGGTTTTTTTAATCATATTTGAATGCAGATGTAGAATGTGGTGTGAAGGTATTTTTTGTCATATTGGAATGCAGATGTAGAATGTGGTGTGAAGGTTTTTTTTTATCATATTTGAATGCAGATGTAGAATGTGGTGTGAAGGTTGTTTTTTTTTGTCATATTTGAATGCAGATGTAGAATGTGTATGAAGGTTGTTTTTTTTTGTCATATTTGAATGCAGATGTAGAATGTGTATGCAGGGTTTTTTTTAGTCATATTTGAATGCAGATGTAGAATGTGGTGTGAAGCTTTTTTGTCAGATTGGAATGCAGATGTAGAATGTGGTGTGAAGGTTTTTTTGGTCATATATGAATGCAGATGTAAAATGTGGTGTGAAGGTTTTTTTTGTCATTTTGGAATGCAGATGTAGAATGTGGTGTGAAGGTTTTTTTTGTCATATTGGAATGCAGATGTAGAATGTGGTGTGAAGGTTTTTTTTAATCATATTTGAATGCAGATGTAGAATGTGGTGTGAAGGTTGTTTTTTTTTGTCATATTTGAATGCAGATGTAGAATGTGTATGAAGGTTTTTTTTTTTTGTCATATTTGAATGCAGATGTAGAATGTGGTGTGAAGGTTTTTTTTTGTCATATTTGAATGCAGATGTAGAATGTGGTGTGAAGGTTTTTTTGTCATATTTGAATGCAGATGTAGAATGTGGTGTGAAGGTTTTTTTTGTTATATTTGAATGCAGATGTAGAATGTGGTGTGAAGGTTTTTTTTGTCAGATTGGAATGCAGATGTAGAATGTGGTGTGGAGGTCTTTTTTGTCAGATTGGAATGCAGATGTAGAATGTGGTGTGAAGGTTTTTTTTGTCAGATTGGAATGCAGACGTAGAATGTGGTGTGAAGGTTTTTTTTGTCAGTTTGGAATGCAGATGTAGAATGTGGTGTGAAGGTTGTTTTTTTTGTCATATTTGAATGCAGATGTAGAATGTGTATGCAGGGTTTTTTTTAGTCATATTTGAATGCAGATGTAGAATGTGGTGTGAAGCTTTTTTGTCAGATTGGAATGCAGATGTAGAATGTGGTGTGAAGGTTTTTTTGGTCATATATGAATGCAGATGTAAAATGTGGTGTGAAGGTTTTTTTTGTCATATTGGAATGCAGATGTAGAATGTGGTGTGAAGGTTTTTTTTGTCATATTGGAATGCAGATGTAGAATGTGGTGTGAAGGTTTTTTAAAATCATATTTGAATGCAGATGTAGAATGTGGTGTGAAGGTTTTTTTTTGTTATATTTGAATGCAGATGTAGAATGTGGTGTGAAGGTTTTTTTTGTCAGATTGGAATGCAGATGTAGAATGTGGTGTGGAGGTCTTTTTTGTCAGATTGGAATGCAGATGTAGAATGTGGTGTGAAGGTTTTTTTTGTCATATTTGAATGCAGATGTAGAATGTGGTGTGAAGGTTTTTTTTGTCAGTTTGGAATGCAGATGTAGAATGTGGTGTGAAGGTTTTTTTTGTCATATTTGAATGCAGATGTAGAATGTGGTGTGAAGGTTTTTTTTGTCATATTTGAATGCAGATGTAGAATGTGGTGTGAAGGTTTTTTTTGTCATATTGGAATGCAGATGTAGAATCTGTATGCAGGTTTTTTTTTAGTCATATTTGAATGCAGATGTAGAATGTGGTGTGAATCTTTTTTGTCAGATTTGAATGCAGATGTAGAATGTGGTGTGAAGGTTTTTTGTCAGATTGGAATGCAGATGTAGAATGTGGTGTGAAGGTTTTTTTGGTCATATATGAATGCAGATGTAGAATGTGGTGTGAAGGTTTTTTTTGTCATATTGGAATGCAGATGTAGAATGTGGTGTGAAGGTATTTTTTGTCATATTGGAATGCAGATGTAGAATGTGGTGTGAAGGTTTTTTAAAATCATATTTGAATGCAGATGTAGAATGTGGTGTGAAGGTATTTTTTGTCATATTGGAATGCAGATGTAGAATGTGGTGTGAAGGTTTTTTTTGTCATATATGAATGCAGATGTAGAATGTGGTGTGAAGTTTTTTTTTATCATATTTGAATGCAGATGTAGAATGTGGTGTGAAGGTATTTTTTGTCATATTGGAATGCAGATGTAGAATGTGGTGTGAAGGTTTTTTAAAATCATATTTGAATGCAGATGTAGAATGTGGTGTGAAGGTTGTTTTTTTTTGTCATATTTGAATGCAGATGTAGAATGTGTATGAAGGTTGTTTTTTTTGTCATATTTGAATGCAGATGTAGAATGTGTATGCAGGTTTTTTTTTAGTCATATTTGAATGCAGATGTAGAATGTGGTGTGAAGCTTTTTTGTCAGATTGGAATGCAGATGTAGAATGTGGTGTGAAGGTTTTTTTGGTCATATATGAATGCAGATGTAAAATGTGGTGTGAAGGTTTTTTTTGTCATATTGGAATGCAGATGTAGAATGTGGTGTGAAGGTTTTTTTTGTCATATTGGAATGCAGATGTAGAATGTGGTGTGAAGGTTGTTTTTTTTGTCATATTTCAATGCAGATGTAGAATGTGTATGAAGGTTGTTTTTTTTGTCATATTTGAATGCAGATGTAGAATGTGGTGTGAAGGTTTTTTTTTGTCATATTTGAATGCAGATGTAGAATGTGGTGTGAAGGTTTTTTTGTCATATTTGAATGCAGATGTAGAATGTGGTGTGAAGGTTTTTTTGTCATATTTGAATGCAGATGTAGAATGTGGTGTGGAGGTCTTTTTTGTCAGATTGGAATGCAGATGTAGAATGTGGTGTGAAGGTTTTTTTTGTCATATTTGAATGCAGATGTAGAATGTGGTGTGAAGGTTTTTTTGTCAGTTTGGAATGCAGATGTAGAATGTGGTGTGAAGGCTGTTTTTTTTGTCATATTTGAATGCAGATGTAGAATGTGGTGTGAAGGTTTTTTTTGTCATATTGGAATGCAGATGTAGAATGTGTATGCAGGGTTTTTTTTAGTCATATTTGAATGCAGATGTAGAATGTGGTGTGAAGCTTTTTTGTCAGATTTGAATGCAGATGTAGAATGTGGTGTGAAGGTTTTTTTGTCAGATTGGAATGCAGATGTAGAATGTGGTATGGTTTTTTTTGTCATATTTGAATGCAGATGTAGAATGTGGTGAGAAGGTTTTTTTGTCAGATTGGAATGCAGATGTAGAATGTGGTGTGAAGGTTTTTCTTGTCAGATTTGAATACAGATGTAGAATGTGGTGTGAAGGGTTTTTTGCCAGATTGGAATGCAGATGTAGAATGTGGTGTGAAGGTTTTTTTTGTCATATTTGAATGCAGATGTAGAATGTGGTGTGAAGGTTGTTTTTTTTGTCAGATTGGAATGCAGATGTAGAATGTGGTGTGAAGGTTTTTTTTGTCATATTTGAATGCAGATGTAGAATGTGGTGTGAAGGTTGTTTTTTTTTGTCATATTTGAATGCAGATGTAGAATGTGTATGAAGGTTGTTTTTTTTTGTCATATTTGAATGCAGATGTAGAATGTGTATGCAGGGTTTTTTTTAGTCATATTTGAATGCAGATGTAGAATGTGGTGTGAAGCTTTTTTGTCAGATTGGAATGCAGATGTAGAATGTGGTGTGAAGGTTTTTTTGGTCATATATGAATGCAGATGTAAAATGTGGTGTGAAGGTTTTTTTTGTCATATTGCAATGCAGATGTAGAATGTGGTGTGAAGGTTTTTTTTGTCATATTGGAATGCAGATGTAGAATGTGGTGTGAAGGTTTTTTTTAATCATATTTGAATGCAGATGTAGAATGTGGTGTGAAGGTTGTTTTTTTTGTCATATTTGAATGCAGATGTAGAATGTGTATGAAGGTTGTGTTTTTTTTGTCATATTTGAATGCAGATGTAGAATGTGGTGTGAAGGTTTTTTTTTGTCATATTTGAATGCAGATGTAGAATGTGGTGTGAAGGTTTTTTTGTCATATTTGAATGCAGATGTAGAATGTGGTGTGAAGGTTTTTTTTGTTATATTTGAATGCAGATGTAGAATGTGGTGTGAAGGTTTTTTTTGTCAGATTGGAATGCAGATGTAGAATGTGGTGTGGAGGTCTTTTTTGTCAGATTGGAATGCAGATGTAGAATGTGGTGTGAAGGTTTTTTTTGTCATATTTGAATGCAGATGTAGAATGTGGTGTGAAGGTTTTTTTTGTCAGTTTGGAATGCAGATGTAGAATGTGGTGTGAAGGTTGTTTTTTTTGTCATATTTGAATGCAGATGTAGAATGTGGTGTGAAGGTTTTTTTTTGTCATATTGGAATGCAGATGTAGAATGTGTATGCAGGGTTTTTTTTAGTCATATTTGAATGCAGATGTAGAATGTGGTGTGAAGCTTTTTTGTCAGATTTGAATGCAGATGTAGAATGTGGTGTGAAGGTTTTTTTGTCAGATTGGAATGCAGATGTAGAATGTGGTATGGTTTTTTTTGTCATATTTGAATGCAGATGTAGAATGTGGTGTGAAGGTTTTTTTGTCAGATTGGAATGCAGATGTAGAATGTGGTGTGAAGGTTTTTCTTGTCAGATTTGAATACAGATGTAGAATGTGGTGTGAAGGGTTTTTTGCCAGATTGGAATGCAGATGTAGAATGTGGTGTGAAGGTTGTTTTTTTTGTCAGATTGGAATGCAGATGTAGAATGTGGTGTGAAGGTTTTTTTTGTCATATTTGAATGCAGATGTAGAATGTGGTGTGAAGGTTGTTTTTTTGTCATATTTGAATGCAGATGTAGAATGTGTATGAAGGTTTTTTTTTGTCAGATTGGAATGCAGATGTAGAATGTGGTGTGAAGGTTTTTTTGTCAGTTTGGCATGCAGATGTAGAATGTGGTGTGAAGGTTTTTTTTGTCAGATTGGAATACAGATGTAGAATGTGGTGTGAAGGTTTTTTTTGTCAGATTTGAATACAGATGTAGAATGTGGTGTGAAGGTTTTTTTTGTCATATTGGAATGCAGATGTAGAATCTGTATGCAGGTTTTTTTTAAGTCATATTTGAATGCAGATGTAGAATGTGGTGTGAATCTTTTTTGTCAGATTTGAATGCAGATGCAGAATGTGGTGTGAAGGTTTTTTGTCAGATTGGAATGCAGATGTAGAATGTGGTGTGAAGGTTTTTTTGGTCATATATGAATGCAGATGTAGAATGTGGTGTGAAGGTTTTTTTTGTCATATTGGAATGCAGATGTAGAATGTGGTGTGAAGGTATTTTTTGTCATATTGGAATGCAGATGTAGAATGTGGTGTGAAGGTTTTTTAAAATCATATTTGAATGCAGATGTAGAATGTGGTGTGAAGGTATTTTTTGTCATATTGGAATGCAGATGTAGAATGTGGTGTGAAGGTTTTTTTTGTCATATATGAATGCAGATGTAGAATGTGGTGTGAAGTTTTTTTAAATCATATTTGAATGCAGATGTAGAATGTGGTGTGAAGGTATTTTTTGTCATATTGGAATGCAGATGTAGAATGTGGTGTGAAGGTTTTTTTTAATCATATTTGAATGCAGATGTAGAATGTGGTGTGAAGGTTGTTTTTTTTTGTCATATTTGAATGCAGATGTAGAATGTGTATGAAGGTTGTTTTTTTTGTCATATTTGAATGCAGATGTAGAATGTGTATGCAGGGTTTTTTTTAGTCATATTTGAATGCAGATGTAGAATGTGGTGTGAAGCTTTTTTGTCAGATTGGAATGCAGATGTAGAATGTGGTGTGAAGGTTTTTTTGGTCATATATGAATGCAGATGTAAAATGTGGTGTGAAGGTTTTTTTTTGTCATATTGGAATGCAGATGTAGAATGTGGTGTGAAGGTTTTTTTTGTCATATTGGAATGCAGATGTAGAATGTGGTGTGAAGGTTGTTTTTTTTTGTCATATTTCAATGCAGATGTAGAATGTGTATGAAGGTTGTTTTTTTTGTCATATTTGAATGCAGATGTAGAATGTGGTGTGAAGGTTTTTTTTTGTCATATTTGAATGCAGATGTAGAATGTGGTGTGAAGGTTTTTTTGTCATATTTGAATGCAGATGTAGAATGTGGTGTGAAGGTTTTTTTGTCATATTTGAATGCAGATGTAGAATGTGGTGTGGAGGTCGTTTTTGTCAGATTGGAATGCAGATGTAGAATGTGGTGTGAAGGTTTTTTTTGTCATATTTGAATGCAGATGTAGAATGTGGTGTGAAGGTTTTTTTGTCAGTTTGGAATGCAGATGTAGAATGTGGTGTGAAGGCTGTTTTTTTTGTCATATTTGAATGCAGATGTAGAATGTGGTGTGAAGGTTTTTTTTGTCATATTGGAATGCAGATGTAGAATGTGTATGCAGGGTTTTTTTTAGTCATATTTGAATGCAGATGTAGAATGTGGTGTGAAGCTTTTTTGTCAGATTTGAATGCAGATGTAGAATGTGGTGTGAAGGTTTTTTTGTCAGATTGGAATGCAGATGTAGAATGTGGTATGGTTTTTTTTGTCATATTTGAATGCAGATGTAGAATGTGGTGTGAAGGTTTTTTTGTCAGATTGGAATGCAGATGTAGAATGTGGTGTGAAGGTTTTTCTTGTCAGATTTGAATACAGATGTAGAATGTGGTGTGAAGGGTTTTTTGCCAGATTGGAATGCAGATGTAGAATGTGGTGTGAAGGTTTTTTTTTTTGTCAGATTGGAATGCAGATGTAGAATGTGGTGTGAAGGTTTTTTTTGTCATATTTGAATGCAGATGTAGAATGTGGTGTGAAGGTTTTTTTGTCATATTTGAATGCAGATGTAGAATGTGGTGTGAAGGTTTTTTTTTGTTATATTTGAATCAGATGTAGAATGTGGTGTGAAGGTTTTTTTTGTCAGATTGGAATGCAGATGTAGAATGTGGTGTGGAGGTCTTTTTTGTCAGATTGGAATGCAGATGTAGAATGTGGTGTGAAGGTTTTTTTTGTCATATTTGAATGCAGATGTAGAATGTGGTGTGAAGGTTTTTTTTGTCAGTTTGGAATGCAGATGTAGAATGTGGTGTGAAGGTTTTTTTTGTCATATTTGAATGCAGATGTAGAATGTGGTGTGAAGGTTTTTTTTGTCATATTTGAATGCAGATGTAGAATGTGGTGTGAAGGTTTTTTTTGTCATATTGGAATGCAGATGTAGAATGTGTATGCAGGTTTTTTTTTAGTCATATTTGAATGCAGATGTAGAATGTGGTGAGAAGCTTTTTTGTCAGATTTGAATGCAGATGTAGAATGTGGTGTGAAGGTTTTTTGTCAGATTGGAATGCAGATGTAGAATGTGGTGTGAAGGTTTTTTTGGTCATATATGAATGCAGATGTAGAATGTGGTGTGAAGGTTTTTTTTGTCATATTGGAATGCAGATGTAGAATGTGGTGTGAAGGTATTTTTTGTCATATTGGAATGCAGATGTAGAATGTGGTGTGAAGGTTTTTTTAAATCATATTTGAATGCAGATGTAGAATGTGGTGTGAAGGTATTTTTTGTCATATTGGAATGCAGATGTAGAATGTGGTGTGAAGGTTTTTTTTGTCATATATGAATGCAGATGTAGAATGTGGTGTGAAGGTTTTTTTTATCATATTTGAATGCAGATGTAGAATGTGGTGTGAAGGTATTTTTTGTCATATTGGAATGCAGATGTAGAATGTGGTGTGAAGGTTTTTTTTTATCATATTTGAATGCAGATGTAGAATGTGGTGTGAAGGTTGTTTTTTTTTGTCATATTTGAATGCAGATGTAGAATGTGTATGAAGGTTGTTTTTTTTTGTCATATTTGAATGCAGATGTAGAATGTGTATGCAGGGTTTTTTTTAGTCATATTTGAATGCAGATGTAGAATGTGGTGTGAAGCTTTTTTGTCAGATTGGAATGCAGATGTAGAATGTGGTGTGAAGGTTTTTTTGGTCATATATGAATGCAGATGTAAAATGTGGTGTGAAGGTTTTTTTTGTCATTTTGGAATGCAGATGTAGAATGTGGTGTGAAGGTTTTTTTTGTCATATTGGAATGCAGATGTAGAATGTGGTGTGAAGGTTTTTTTTAATCATATTTGAATGCAGATGTAGAATGTGGTGTGAAGGTTGTTTTTTTTTGTCATATTTGAATGCAGATGTAGAATGTGTATGAAGGTTTTTTTTTTTTGTCATATTTGAATGCAGATGTAGAATGTGGTGTGAAGGTTTTTTTTTGTCATATTTGAATGCAGATGTAGAATGTGGTGTGAAGGTTTTTTTGTCATATTTGAATGCAGATGTAGAATGTGGTGTGAAGGTTTTTTTTGTTATATTTGAATGCAGATGTAGAATGTGGTGTGAAGGTTTTTTTTGTCAGATTGGAATGCAGATGTAGAATGTGGTGTGGAGGTCTTTTTTGTCAGATTGGAATGCAGATGTAGAATGTGGTGTGAAGGTTTTTTTTGTCAGATTGGAATGCAGACGTAGAATGTGGTGTGAAGGTTTTTTTTGTCAGTTTGGAATGCAGATGTAGAATGTGGTGTGAAGGTTGTTTTTTTTGTCATATTTGAATGCAGATGTAGAATGTGTATGCAGGGTTTTTTTTAGTCATATTTGAATGCAGATGTAGAATGTGGTGTGAAGCTTTTTTGTCAGATTGGAATGCAGATGTAGAATGTGGTGTGAAGGTTTTTTTGGTCATATATGAATGCAGATGTAAAATGTGGTGTGAAGGTTTTTTTTGTCATATTGGAATGCAGATGTAGAATGTGGTGTGAAGGTTTTTTTTGTCATATTGGAATGCAGATGTAGAATGTGGTGTGAAGGTTTTTTAAAATCATATTTGAATGCAGATGTAGAATGTGGTGTGAAGGTTTTTTTTTGTTATATTTGAATGCAGATGTAGAATGTGGTGTGAAGGTTTTTTTTGTCAGATTGGAATGCAGATGTAGAATGTGGTGTGGAGGTCTTTTTTGTCAGATTGGAATGCAGATGTAGAATGTGGTGTGAAGGTTTTTTTTGTCATATTTGAATGCAGATGTAGAATGTGGTGTGAAGGTTTTTTTTGTCAGTTTGGAATGCAGATGTAGAATGTGGTGTGAAGGTTTTTTTTGTCATATTTGAATGCAGATGTAGAATGTGGTGTGAAGGTTTTTTTTGTCATATTTGAATGCAGATGTAGAATGTGGTGTGAAGGTTTTTTTTGTCATATTGGAATGCAGATGTAGAATCTGTATGCAGGTTTTTTTTTAGTCATATTTGAATGCAGATGTAGAATGTGGTGTGAATCTTTTTTGTCAGATTTGAATGCAGATGTAGAATGTGGTGTGAAGGTTTTTTGTCAGATTGGAATGCAGATGTAGAATGTGGTGTGAAGGTTTTTTTGGTCATATATGAATGCAGATGTAGAATGTGGTGTGAAGGTTTTTTTTATCATATTTGAATGCAGATGTAGAATGTGGTGTGAAGGTATTTTTTGTCATATTGGAATGCAGATGTAGAATGTGGTGTGAAGGTTTTTTAAAATCATATTTGAATGCAGATGTAGAATGTGGTGTGAAGGTTGTTTTTTTTTGTCATATTTGAATGCAGATGTAGAATGTGTATGAAGGTTGTTTTTTTTGTCATATTTGAATGCAGATGTAGAATGTGTATGCAGGTTTTTTTTTAGTCATATTTGAATGCAGATGTAGAATGTGGTGTGAAGCTTTTTTGTCAGATTGGAATGCAGATGTAGAATGTGGTGTGAAGGTTTTTTTGGTCATATATGAATGCAGATGTAAAATGTGGTGTGAAGGTTTTTTTTGTCATATTGGAATGCAGATGTAGAATGTGGTGTGAAGGTTTTTTTTGTCATATTGGAATGCAGATGTAGAATGTGGTGTGAAGGTTGTTTTTTTTGTCATATTTCAATGCAGATGTAGAATGTGTATGAAGGTTGTTTTTTTTGTCATATTTGAATGCAGATGTAGAATGTGGTGTGAAGGTTTTTTTTTGTCATATTTGAATGCAGATGTAGAATGTGGTGTGAAGGTTTTTTTGTCATATTTGAATGCAGATGTAGAATGTGGTGTGAAGGTTTTTTTGTCATATTTGAATGCAGATGTAGAATGTGGTGTGGAGGTCTTTTTTGTCAGATTGGAATGCAGATGTAGAATGTGGTGTGAAGGTTTTTTTTGTCATATTTGAATGCAGATGTAGAATGTGGTGTGAAGGTTTTTTTGGTCATATATGAATGCAGATGTAAAATGTGGTGTGAAGGTTTTTTTTGTCATATTGGAATGCAGATGTAGAATGTGGTGTGAAGGTTTTTTTTGTCATATTGGAATGCAGATGTAGAATGTGGTGTGAAGGTTTTTTTTGTCATATTGGAATGCAGATGTAGAATGTGTATGCAGGGTTTTTTTTAGTCATATTTGAATGCAGATGTAGAATGTGGTGTGAAGCTTTTTTGTCAGATTTGAATGCAGATGTAGAATGTGGTGTGAAGGTTTTTTTGTCAGATTGGAATGCAGATGTAGAATGTGGTATGGTTTTTTTTGTCATATTTGAATGCAGATGTAGAATGTGGTGTGAAGGTTTTTTTGTCAGATTGGAATGCAGATGTAGAATGTGGTGTGAAGGTTTTTCTTGTCAGATTTGAATACAGATGTAGAATGTGGTGTGAAGGGTTTTTTGCCAGATTGGAATGCAGATGTAGAATGTGGTGTGAAGGTTTTTTTTTTTGTCAGATTGGAATGCAGATGTAGAATGTGGTGTGAAGGTTTTTTTTGTCATATTTGAATGCAGATGTAGAATGTGGTGTGAAGGTTTTTTTGTCATATTTGAATGCAGATGTAGAATGTGGTGTGAAGGTTTTTTTTTGTTATATTTGAATCAGATGTAGAATGTGGTGTGAAGGTTTTTTTTGTCAGATTGGAATGCAGATGTAGAATGTGGTGTGGAGGTCTTTTTTGTCAGATTGGAATGCAGATGTAGAATGTGGTGTGAAGGTTTTTTTTGTCATATTTGAATGCAGATGTAGAATGTGGTGTGAAGGTTTTTTTTGTCAGTTTGGAATGCAGATGTAGAATGTGGTGTGAAGGTTTTTTTTGTCATATTTGAATGCAGATGTAGAATGTGGTGTGAAGGTTTTTTTTGTCATATTTGAATGCAGATGTAGAATGTGGTGTGAAGGTTTTTTTTGTCATATTGGAATGCAGATGTAGAATGTGTATGCAGGTTTTTTTTTAGTCATATTTGAATGCAGATGTAGAATGTGGTGAGAAGCTTTTTTGTCAGATTTGAATGCAGATGTAGAATGTGGTGTGAAGGTTTTTTGTCAGATTGGAATGCAGATGTAGAATGTGGTGTGAAGGTTTTTTTGGTCATATATGAATGCAGATGTAGAATGTGGTGTGAAGGTTTTTTTTGTCATATTGGAATGCAGATGTAGAATGTGGTGTGAAGGTATTTTTTGTCATATTGGAATGCAGATGTAGAATGTGGTGTGAAGGTTTTTTTAAATCATATTTGAATGCAGATGTAGAATGTGGTGTGAAGGTATTTTTTGTCATATTGGAATGCAGATGTAGAATGTGGTGTGAAGGTTTTTTTTGTCATATATGAATGCAGATGTAGAATGTGGTGTGAAGGTTTTTTTTATCATATTTGAATGCAGATGTAGAATGTGGTGTGAAGGTATTTTTTGTCATATTGGAATGCAGATGTAGAATGTGGTGTGAAGGTTTTTTTTTATCATATTTGAATGCAGATGTAGAATGTGGTGTGAAGGTTGTTTTTTTTTGTCATATTTGAATGCAGATGTAGAATGTGTATGAAGGTTGTTTTTTTTTGTCATATTTGAATGCAGATGTAGAATGTGTATGCAGGGTTTTTTTTAGTCATATTTGAATGCAGATGTAGAATGTGGTGTGAAGCTTTTTTGTCAGATTGGAATGCAGATGTAGAATGTGGTGTGAAGGTTTTTTTGGTCATATATGAATGCAGATGTAAAATGTGGTGTGAAGGTTTTTTTTGTCATTTTGGAATGCAGATGTAGAATGTGGTGTGAAGGTTTTTTTTGTCATATTGGAATGCAGATGTAGAATGTGGTGTGAAGGTTTTTTTTAATCATATTTGAATGCAGATGTAGAATGTGGTGTGAAGGTTGTTTTTTTTTGTCATATTTGAATGCAGATGTAGAATGTGTATGAAGGTTTTTTTTTTTTGTCATATTTGAATGCAGATGTAGAATGTGGTGTGAAGGTTTTTTTTTGTCATATTTGAATGCAGATGTAGAATGTGGTGTGAAGGTTTTTTTGTCATATTTGAATGCAGATGTAGAATGTGGTGTGAAGGTTTTTTTTGTTATATTTGAATGCAGATGTAGAATGTGGTGTGAAGGTTTTTTTTGTCAGATTGGAATGCAGATGTAGAATGTGGTGTGGAGGTCTTTTTTGTCAGATTGGAATGCAGATGTAGAATGTGGTGTGAAGGTTTTTTTTGTCAGATTGGAATGCAGACGTAGAATGTGGTGTGAAGGTTTTTTTTGTCAGTTTGGAATGCAGATGTAGAATGTGGTGTGAAGGTTGTTTTTTTTGTCATATTTGAATGCAGATGTAGAATGTGTATGCAGGGTTTTTTTTAGTCATATTTGAATGCAGATGTAGAATGTGGTGTGAAGCTTTTTTGTCAGATTGGAATGCAGATGTAGAATGTGGTGTGAAGGTTTTTTTGGTCATATATGAATGCAGATGTAAAATGTGGTGTGAAGGTTTTTTTTGTCATATTGGAATGCAGATGTAGAATGTGGTGTGAAGGTTTTTTTTGTCATATTGGAATGCAGATGTAGAATGTGGTGTGAAGGTTTTTTAAAATCATATTTGAATGCAGATGTAGAATGTGGTGTGAAGGTTTTTTTTTGTTATATTTGAATGCAGATGTAGAATGTGGTGTGAAGGTTTTTTTTGTCAGATTGGAATGCAGATGTAGAATGTGGTGTGGAGGTCTTTTTTGTCAGATTGGAATGCAGATGTAGAATGTGGTGTGAAGGTTTTTTTTGTCATATTTGAATGCAGATGTAGAATGTGGTGTGAAGGTTTTTTTTGTCAGTTTGGAATGCAGATGTAGAATGTGGTGTGAAGGTTTTTTTTGTCATATTTGAATGCAGATGTAGAATGTGGTGTGAAGGTTTTTTTTGTCATATTTGAATGCAGATGTAGAATGTGGTGTGAAGGTTTTTTTTGTCATATTGGAATGCAGATGTAGAATCTGTATGCAGGTTTTTTTTTAGTCATATTTGAATGCAGATGTAGAATGTGGTGTGAATCTTTTTTGTCAGATTTGAATGCAGATGTAGAATGTGGTGTGAAGGTTTTTTGTCAGATTGGAATGCAGATGTAGAATGTGGTGTGAAGGTTTTTTTGGTCATATATGAATGCAGATGTAGAATGTGGTGTGAAGGTTTTTTTTATCATATTTGAATGCAGATGTAGAATGTGGTGTGAAGGTATTTTTTGTCATATTGGAATGCAGATGTAGAATGTGGTGTGAAGGTTTTTTAAAATCATATTTGAATGCAGATGTAGAATGTGGTGTGAAGGTTGTTTTTTTTTGTCATATTTGAATGCAGATGTAGAATGTGTATGAAGGTTGTTTTTTTTGTCATATTTGAATGCAGATGTAGAATGTGTATGCAGGTTTTTTTTTAGTCATATTTGAATGCAGATGTAGAATGTGGTGTGAAGCTTTTTTGTCAGATTGGAATGCAGATGTAGAATGTGGTGTGAAGGTTTTTTTGGTCATATATGAATGCAGATGTAAAATGTGGTGTGAAGGTTTTTTTTGTCATATTGGAATGCAGATGTAGAATGTGGTGTGAAGGTTTTTTTTGTCATATTGGAATGCAGATGTAGAATGTGGTGTGAAGGTTGTTTTTTTTGTCATATTTCAATGCAGATGTAGAATGTGTATGAAGGTTGTTTTTTTTGTCATATTTGAATGCAGATGTAGAATGTGGTGTGAAGGTTTTTTTTTGTCATATTTGAATGCAGATGTAGAATGTGGTGTGAAGGTTTTTTTGTCATATTTGAATGCAGATGTAGAATGTGGTGTGAAGGTTTTTTTGTCATATTTGAATGCAGATGTAGAATGTGGTGTGGAGGTCTTTTTTGTCAGATTGGAATGCAGATGTAGAATGTGGTGTGAAGGTTTTTTTTGTCATATTTGAATGCAGATGTAGAATGTGGTGTGAAGGTTTTTTTGTCAGTTTGGAATGCAGATGTAGAATGTGGTGTGAAGGCTGTTTTTTTTGTCATATTTGAATGCAGATGTAGAATGTGGTGTGAAGGTTTTTTTTGTCATATTGGAATGCAGATGTAGAATGTGTATGCAGGGTTTTTTTTAGTCATATTTGAATGCAGATGTAGAATGTGGTGTGAAGCTTTTTTGTCAGATTTGAATGCAGATGTAGAATGTGGTGTGAAGGTTTTTTTGTCAGATTGGAATGCAGATGTAGAATGTGGTATGGTTTTTTTTGTCATATTTGAATGCAGATGTAGAATGTGGTGAGAAGGTTTTTTTGTCAGATTGGAATGCAGATGTAGAATGTGGTGTGAAGGTTTTTCTTGTCAGATTTGAATACAGATGTAGAATGTGGTGTGAAGGGTTTTTTGCCAGATTGGAATGCAGATGTAGAATGTGGTGTGAAGGTTTTTTTTGTCATATTTGAATGCAGATGTAGAATGTGGTGTGAAGGTTGTTTTTTTTGTCAGATTGGAATGCAGATGTAGAATGTGGTGTGAAGGTTTTTTTTGTCATATTTGAATGCAGATGTAGAATGTGGTGTGAAGGTTGTTTTTTTTTGTCATATTTGAATGCAGATGTAGAATGTGTATGAAGGTTGTTTTTTTTTGTCATATTTGAATGCAGATGTAGAATGTGTATGCAGGGTTTTTTTTAGTCATATTTGAATGCAGATGTAGAATGTGGTGTGAAGCTTTTTTGTCAGATTGGAATGCAGATGTAGAATGTGGTGTGAAGGTTTTTTTGGTCATATATGAATGCAGATGTAAAATGTGGTGTGAAGGTTTTTTTTGTCATATTGCAATGCAGATGTAGAATGTGGTGTGAAGGTTTTTTTTGTCATATTGGAATGCAGATGTAGAATGTGGTGTGAAGGTTTTTTTTAATCATATTTGAATGCAGATGTAGAATGTGGTGTGAAGGTTGTTTTTTTTGTCATATTTGAATGCAGATGTAGAATGTGTATGAAGGTTGTTTTTTTTTTGTCATATTTGAATGCAGATGTAGAATGTGGTGTGAAGGTTTTTTTTTGTCATATTTGAATGCAGATGTAGAATGTGGTGTGAAGGTTTTTTTGTCATATTTGAATGCAGATGTAGAATGTGGTGTGAAGGTTTTTTTTGTTATATTTGAATGCAGATGTAGAATGTGGTGTGAAGGTTTTTTTTGTCAGATTGGAATGCAGATGTAGAATGTGGTGTGGAGGTCTTTTTTGTCAGATTGGAATGCAGATGTAGAATGTGGTGTGAAGGTTTTTTTTGTCATATTTGAATGCAGATGTAGAATGTGGTGTGAAGGTTTTTTTTGTCAGTTTGGAATGCAGATGTAGAATGTGGTGTGAAGGTTGTTTTTTTTGTCATATTTGAATGCAGATGTAGAATGTGGTGTGAAGTTTTTTTTTTGTCATATTGGAATGCAGATGTAGAATGTGTATGCAGGGTTTTTTTTAGTCATATTTGAATGCAGATGTAGAATGTGGTGTGAAGCTTTTTTGTCAGATTTGAATGCAGATGTAGAATGTGGTGTGAAGGTTTTTTTGTCAGATTGGAATGCAGATGTAGAATGTGGTATGGTTTTTTTTGTCATATTTGAATGCAGATGTAGAATGTGGTGTGAAGGTTTTTTTGTCAGATTGGAATGCAGATGTAGAATGTGGTGTGAAGGTTTTTCTTGTCAGATTTGAATACAGATGTAGAATGTGGTGTGAAGGGTTTTTTGCCAGATTGGAATGCAGATGTAGAATGTGGTGTGAAGGTTGTTTTTTTTGTCAGATTGGAATGCAGATGTAGAATGTGGTGTGAAGGTTTTTTTTGTCATATTTGAATGCAGATGTAGAATGTGGTGTGAAGGTTGTTTTTTTGTCATATTTGAATGCAGATGTAGAATGTGTATGAAGGTTTTTTTTTGTCAGATTGGAATGCAGATGTAGAATGTGGTGTGAAGGTTTTTTTGTCAGTTTGGCATGCAGATGTAGAATGTGGTGTGAAGGTTTTTTTTGTCAGATTGGAATACAGATGTAGAATGTGGTGTGAAGGTTTTTTTTGTCAGATTTGAATACAGATGTAGAATGTGGTGTGAAGGTTATTTTTTGTTATATTTGAATGCAGATGTAGAATGTGTATGAAGGTTTTTTTTGTCAGATTGGAATGCAGATGTAGAATGTGTATGAAGGTTTTTTTTTGTCATATTTGAATGCAGATGTAGAATGTGGTGTGAAGGTTTTTTTGTCACATTTGAATACAGATGTAGAATGTGGTGTGAAGGTTTTTTTGTCAGATTTGAATACAGATGTAGAATGTGTATGAAGGTTTTTTTTGTCATATTGGAATGCAGATGTAGAATGTCGTGTGAAGATTTTTTTTGTCACATTTGAATGTAGATGTAGAATGTGGTGTGAAGGTTGTTTTTTTTGTCATATTTGAATGCAGATGTAGAATGTGGTGTGAAGGTTGTTTTTGTCATATTTGAATGCAGATGTAGAATGTGGTGTGAAGGTTTTTTTTGTCATATTTGAATGCAGATGTAGAATGTGGTGTGAATGTTTTTTTTGTCATATTTGAAAACAGATGTAGAATGTGTTGTGAATGTTTTTTTTGTCATATTTGAATGCAGATGTAGAATGTGGTGTGAAGGTTTTTTTTGTCATATTGGAATGCAGATGTAGAATGTGGTGTGAAGGTTTTTTTTGTCAGATTTGAATACAGATGTAGAATGTGGTGTGAAGGTTTTTTTTGTCATATTTGAATAAAGATGTAGAATGTGGTGTGAAGGTTTTTTTTGTCATATTGGAATGCAGATGTAGAATGTGGTGTGAAGGTTTTTTTTGTCAGATTTGAATACAGATGTAGAATGTGGTGTGAAGGTTTTTTTTGTCATATTTGAATAAAGATGTAGAATGTGGTGTGAAGGTTTTTTTTGTCATATTTGAATACAGATGTAGAATGTGGTGTGAAGGTTTTTTTTGTCAGATTTGAATGCAGATGTAGAATGTGGTGTGAAGGTTGTTTTTTTTGTCATATTTGAATGCAGATGTAGAATGTGGTGTGAAGGTTTTTTTGTCATATTTGAATGCAGATTGTCAACCCTCGACTCTGATTCTGCAACTGGACCTGACGGCATCAGCCCACGGGTCCTAAAATCTTGTTCTTCCGCTCTTTCACTCCCTCTCTCTGTTCTCTTCACACTCTCTTTTGCTCAAGGTCATCTGCCATCTGCTTGGAAATCTGCCAACATCACCGCTTTGCAAAAAAAAGGTGCAAAAACAGATCCCAGCAACTACAGACCAATCAGCCTTCTCTCAATTATCAGTAAAGTCATGGAATCCATCATTGCTTCAGATATGAAATCTTTCCTCTTCTCCAATGGCTTGATCTCTGATCATCAATTTGGTTTCAGACCTGGTCACTCTACTCTGGACATGCTGCTACTGCTTTCTCAGCAAAGGATGGAGGTCCTCAATGCCAAATAGGAAATTAGAGCTGTCTCCCTTGACATATCACGTGCCTTCGATACGGTCTGGCATACCGCTCTGCTCACCAAACTCTCCTCTGTTGATATCGATGGAAATCTCCACGCATGGCTGGCGGACTTCCTCTCTAGTCGTAGTCAACGTGTGGCCCTGAATAGGTTTCTCTCATCTCCTCTTCCTGTTCAGGCTGGAGTTCCCCAAGGCAGTGTTCTGGGCCCTGTGCTTTTTCTGGTCTTCATCAATGATCTCTCCGACTCTCTTGAAAATCCTCTCTATCTCTTTGCTGATGACTCTACTCTCTGTCGCTCCATTCTTCATCCCTCAGATCGGCAGTCTGCAGCCTCCTCACTCTCTGCAGACCTGGAAAAAATAACAGACTGGGCAAACAAGTGGAACATGTCTTTCAATCCTGACAAATCTCACACTCTAACGATGTCTCTCCGAAAAGACCGACTGGATAACCCTCCCATCTACTTTCTGAATAATCCTCTCCAAGAAGTTCTGTCACTCAAACTTTTGGGTCTCACTATCTGCCATGATCTTTCCTGGGAAAACCACATTTCAAATCTGCCCTCCAAAGCCAGTCGCCGACTGGGCATCCTCCGTCGTGCGAAGTCCTTCCTTGGCACACCTGAGCTCCTCACCACGTACAAGGCTTTCATCTGCAGCTCAATGGAATACTGCTCTCCCCTCTGGGCTGGTGCTCCTGCCTCACACCTAGCTCGTCTTCACGCTGTTGAAAGCAAAGCATTCAGAATCATTGGAATCTCCCGCGATGAAGCTAACTCCAAGGGCCTCTCACTCACTCACTGCAGGCAGGTTGGTGGGCTTTCCGTCTTCTACCGACTCCTCTCTGGCCTTGCCCCCCCCCCAGCTCTCTCTGGGCTCTGTCCCACAAATATTCCTACAGGTCGCACAAGATCTGCCTGCAACCCTCTTATGGTTAAACTGCCAAAATCAAGACTCTCTGCTCACCTTCACTCCTTCACTCCTCTTTTCTCCCACCTCTGGAACAAACTCCCTCACTCTCTTCAATCCGACTCCTCCCTCCAGGTCTTTAAAACAGCTGTTCACCACCATCTCTTATCTTCCCCCATCCAAAACCTTGATCTTTTCTATCCCCGATAATTTCACCCCAATTCCACTTTTTGAAATACCAACTTCTGTCCTGGAAGTCCTTGGTGTCCTTGTGTTTTATACTTCTCCCACCCCCCCCCCCTTCCCACGCCTCCTCCCCCCAAGCCCTCTCCCTCCCACACATCTCCCTGCTCTTAAATGTTGTGTGCTCTCAAGTGTTTGCGTGCTTCCCATTCTCTTGTCTTCCGCTCCCTCTTTTTATATATTTTGTTTGTCTGGTTGATTTGTTTGTGAAGTAAATGTCAGCTCTTTCACGAGCCTCGATTCAGTATACAAAAAAAAAGAAAAAAAAAAGATGTAGAATGTGGTGTGAAGGTTTTTTTTGTCATATTTGAATGCAGATGTAGAATGTGGTGTGAAGGTTTTTTTTGTCATATTTGAATGCAGATGTAGAATGTGGTGTGAAGGTTTTTTTTTGTCATATTTGAATGCAGATGTAGAATGTGGTGTGAAGGTTTTTTTTGTCATATTTGAATGCAGATGTAGAATGTGGTGTGAAGGTTTTTTTTGTCAGATTTGAATACAGATGTAGAATGTGGTGTGAAGGTTTTTTTTGTCAGATTTGAGTACAGATGTAGAATGTGGTGTGAATGTTTTTTTTTTTGTCATATTTGAATACAGATGTAGAATGTGGTGTGGAGGTTTTTTTTGTCAGATTTGAGTACAGATGTAGAATGTGGTGTGAATGTTTTTTTTTTTGTCATATTTGAATGCAGATGTAGAATGTGGTGTGGAGGTTTTTTTTGTCAGATTTGAGTACAGATGTAGAATGTGGTGTGAATGTTTTTTTTTTTGTCATATTTGAATGCAGATGTAGAATGTGGTGTGAATGTTTTTTTTTTTGTCATATTTGAATACAGATGGAGAATGTGGTGTGAATGTTTTTTTTTTTGTCATATTTGAATGCAGATGTAGAATGTGGTGTGGTTTTTTTTGTCCGATTTGAATACAGATGTAGAATGTGGTGTGAAGGTTTTTTTTGTCAGATTTGAATACAGATGTAGAATGTGGTGTGAATGTTTTTTTTGTCAGATTTGAATACAGATGTAGAATGTGGTGTGAATGTTTTTTTTTTTTGTCATATTTGAATACAGATGTAGAATGTGGTGTGGTTTTTTTTTGTCATATTTGAATACAGATGTAGAATGTGGTGTGAAGGTTTTTTTTTGTCATATTGGAATGCAGATGTAGAATGTGGTGTGAAGGTTGTTTTTTTTGTCATATTTGAATGCAGATGTAGAATGTGGTGTGGTTATTTTTGTCATATTTGAATATAGATGTAGAATGTGGTGTGAAGGTTTTTTTTGTCAGATTTGAATACAGATGTAGAATGTGGTGTGAATGTTTTTTTTGTCAGATTTGAATACAGATGTAGAATGTGGTGTGAATGTTTGTTTTTTTGTCATATTTGAATGCAGATGTAGAATGTGGTGTGGTTTTTTTTGTCATATTTGAATACAGATGTAGAATGTGGTGTGAAGGTTTTTTTTGTCATATTGGAATGCAGATGTAGAATGTGGTGTGAAGGTTGTTTTTTTTGTCATATTTGAATGCAGATGTAGAATGTGGTGTGGTTATTTTTGTCATATTTGAATACAGATGTAGAATGTGGTGTGAAGGTTTTTTTTGTCATATTGGAATGCAGATGTAGAATGTGGTGTGAAGGTTGTTTTTGTCAGATTTGAATACAGATGTAGAATGTGGTGTGAATGTTTTTTTTGTCATATTTGAATACAGATGTAGAATGTGGTGTGAAGGTTTTTTTTATCAGATTTGAATGCAGATGTAGAATGTGGTGTGAAGGTTGTTTTTTTTTGTCATATTTGAATACAGATGTAGATTGTGGTGTGAAGGTTTTTTTTGTCATATTGGAATGCAGATGTAGAATGTGGTGTGAAGGTTGTTTTTTTTTGTCATATTTCAATGCAGATGTAGAATGTGTATGAAGGTTGTTTTTTTTGTCATATTTGAATGCAGATGTAGAATGTGGTGTGAAGGTTTTTTTTTGTCATATTTGAATGCAGATGTAGAATGTGGTGTGAAGGTTTTTTTGTCATATTTGAATGCAGATGTAGAATGTGGTGTGAAGGTTGTTTTTTTTTGTCATATTTGAATGCAGATGTAGAATGTGTATGAAGGTTGTTTTTTTTTGTCATATTTGAATGCAGATGTAGAATGTGTATGCAGGTTTTTTTTTAGTCATATTTGAATGCAGATGTAGAATGTGGTGTGAAGCTTTTTTGTCAGATTGGAATGCAGATGTAGAATGTGGTGTGAAGGTTTTTTTGGTCATATATGAATGCAGATGTAAAATGTGGTGTGAAGGTTTTTTTTGTCATATTGGAATGCAGATGTAGAATGTGGTGTGAAGGTTTTTTTTGTCATATTGGAATGCAGATGTAGAATGTGGTGTGAAGGTTTTTTTAAATCATATTTGAATGCAGATGTAGAATGTGGTGTGAAGGTTGTTTTTTTTGTCATATTTGAATGCAGATGTAGAATGTGTATGAAGGTTGTTTTTTTTTGTCATATTTGAATGCAGATGTAGAATGTGGTGTGAAGGTTTTTTTTTGTCATATTTGAATGCAGATGTAGAATGTGGTGTGAAGGTTTTTTTGTCATATTTGAATGCAGATGTAGAATGTGGTGTGAAGGTTTTTTTTGTTATATTTGAATGCAGATGTAGAATGTGGTGTGAAGGTTTTTTTTGTCAGATTGGAATGCAGATGTAGAATGTGGTGTGGAGGTCTTTTTTGTCAGATTGGAATGCAGATGTAGAATGTGGTGTGAAGGTTTTTTTTGTCATATTTGAATGCAGATGTAGAATGTGGTGTGAAGGTTTTTTTTGTCAGTTTGGAATGCAGATGTAGAATGTGGTGTGAAGGTTGTTTTTTTTGTCATATTTGAATGCAGATGTAGAATGTGGTGTGAAGGTTTTTTTTTATCATATTGGAATGCAGATGTAGAATGTGTATGCAGGTTTTTTTTTAGTCATATTTGAATGCAGATGTAGAATGTGGTGTGAAGCTTTTTTGTCAGATTTGAATGCAGATGTAGAATGTGGTGTGAAGGTTTTTTTGTCAGATTGGAATGCAGATGTAGAATGTGGTATGGTTTTTTTTGTCATATTTGAATGCAGATGTAGAATGTGGTGTGGTTTTTTTTGTCAGATTTGAATACAGATGTAGAATGTGGTGTGAAGGTTTTTTTTGTCAGATTTGAGTACAGATGTAGAATGTGGTGTGAATGTTTTTTTTTTTGTCATATTTGAATACAGATGTAGAATGTGGTGTGGAGGTTTTTTTTGTCAGATTTGAGTACAGATGTAGAATGTGGTGTGAATGTTTTTTTTTTGTCATATTTGAATGCAGATGTAGAATGTGGTGTGGAGGTTTTTTTTGTCAGATTTGAGTACAGATGTAGAATGTGGTGTGAATGTTTTTTTTTTTGTCATATTTGAATGCAGATGTAGAATGTGGTGTGAATGTTTTTTTTTTGTCATATTTGAATACAGATGGAGAATGTGGTGTGAATGTTTTTTTTTTGTCATATTTGAATGCAGATGTAGAATGTGGTGTGGTTTTTTTTGTCAGATTTGAATACAGATGTAGAATGTGGTGTGAAGGTTTTTTTTGTCAGATTTGAATACAGATGTAGAATGTGGTGTGAAGGTTTTTTTTGTCAGATTTGAGTACAGATGTAGAATGTGGTGTGAATGTTTTTTTTGTCAGATTTGAATACAGATGTAGAATGTGGTGTGAATGTTTTTTTTTTTTGTCATATTTGAATACAGATGTAGAATGTGGTGTGGTTTTTTTTTGTCATATTTGAATACAGATGTAGAATGTGGTGTGAAGGTTTTTTTTTATCATATTGGAATGCAGATGTAGAATGTGGTGTGAAGGTTGTTTTTTTTGTCATATTTGAATGCAGATGTAGAATGTGGTGTGGTTATTTTTGTCATATTTGAATATAGATGTAGAATGTGGTGTGAAGGTTTTTTTTGTCAGATTTGAATACAGATGTAGAATGTGGTGTGAATGTTTTTTTTGTCAGATTTGAATACAGATGTAGAATGTGGTGTGAATGTTTGTTTTTTTGTCATATTTGAATGCAGATGTAGAATGTGGTGTGGTTTTTTTTGTCATATTTGAATACAGATGTAGAATGTGGTGTGAAGGTTTTTTTTGTCATATTGGAATGCAGATGTAGAATGTGGTGTGAAGGTTGTTTTTTTTGTCATATTTGAATGCAGATGTAGAATGTGGTGTGGTTATTTTTGTCATATTTGAATACAGATGTAGAATGTGGTGTGAAGGTTTTTTTTGTCATATTGGAATGCAGATGTAGAATGTGGTGTGAAGGTTGTTTTTGTCAGATTTGAATACAGATGTAGAATGTGGTGTGAATGTTTTTTTTGTCATATTTGAATACAGATGTAGAATGTGGTGTGAAGGTTTTTTTTATCAGATTTGAATGCAGATGTAGAATGTGGTGTGAAGGTTGTTTTTTTTTGTCATATTTGAATACAGATGTAGATTGTGGTGTGAAGGTTTTTTTTGTCATATTGGAATGCAGATGTAGAATGTGGTGTGAAGGTTGTTTTTTTTTGTCATATTTCAATGCAGATGTAGAATGTGTATGAAGGTTGTTTTTTTTGTCATATTTGAATGCAGATGTAGAATGTGGTGTGAAGGTTTTTTTTTGTCATATTTGAATGCAGATGTAGAATGTGGTGTGAAGGTTTTTTTGTCATATTTGAATGCAGATGTAGAATGTGGTGTGAAGGTTGTTTTTTTTTGTCATATTTGAATGCAGATGTAGAATGTGTATGAAGGTTGTTTTTTTTTGTCATATTTGAATGCAGATGTAGAATGTGTATGCAGGTTTTTTTTTAGTCATATTTGAATGCAGATGTAGAATGTGGTGTGAAGCTTTTTTGTCAGATTGGAATGCAGATGTAGAATGTGGTGTGAAGGTTTTTTTGGTCATATATGAATGCAGATGTAAAATGTGGTGTGAAGGTTTTTTTTTGTCATATTGGAATGCAGATGTAGAATGTGGTGTGAAGGTTTTTTTTGTCATATTGGAATGCAGATGTAGAATGTGGTGTGAAGGTTTTTTTAAATCATATTTGAATGCAGATGTAGAATGTGGTGTGAAGGTTGTTTTTTTTGTCATATTTGAATGCAGATGTAGAATGTGTATGAAGGTTGTTTTTTTTTTGTCATATTTGAATGCAGATGTAGAATGTGGTGTGAAGGTTTTTTTTTGTCATATTTGAATGCAGATGTAGAATGTGGTGTGAAGGTTTTTTTGTCATATTTGAATGCAGATGTAGAATGTGGTGTGAAGGTTTTTTTTGTTATATTTGAATGCAGATGTAGAATGTGGTGTGAAGGTTTTTTTTGTCAGATTGGAATGCAGATGTAGAATGTGGTGTGGAGGTCTTTTTTGTCAGATTGGAATGCAGATGTAGAATGTGGTGTGAAGGTTTTTTTTGTCAGTTTGGAATGCAGATGTAGAATGTGGTGTGAAGGTTGTTTTTTTTGTCATATTTGAATGCAGATGTAGAATGTGGTGTGAAGGTTTTTTTTTGTCATATTGGAATGCAGATGTAGAATGTGTATGCAGGGTTTTTTTTAGTCATATTTGAATGCAGATGTAGAATGTGGTGTGAAGCTTTTTTGTCAGATTTGAATGCAGATGTAGAATGTGGTGTGAAGGTTTTTTTGTCAGATTGGAATGCAGATGTAGAATGTGGTATGGTTTTTTTTGTCATATTTGAATGCAGATGTAGAATGTGGTGTGAAGGTTTTTTTGTCAGATTGGAATGCAGATGTAGAATGTGGTGTGAAGGTTTTTCTTGTCAGATTGGAATGCAGATGTAGAATGTGGTGTGAAGGTTGTTTTTTTTGTCAGATTGGAATGCAGATGTAGAATGTGGTGTGAAGGTTTTTTTTGTCATATTTGAATGCAGATGTAGAATGTGGTGTGAAGGTTGTTTTTTTGTCATACTTGAATGCAGATGTAGAATGTGTATGAAGGTTTTTTTTTGTCAGATTGGAATGCAGATGTAGAATGTGGTGTGAAGGTTTTTTTGTCAGTTTGGCATGCAGATGTAGAATGTGGTGTGAAGGTTTTTTTTGTCAGATTGGAATACAGATGTAGAATGTGGTGTGAAGGTTTTTTTTGTCAGATTTGAATACAGATGTAGAATGTGGTGTGAAGGTTTTTTTGTCAGTTTGGCATGCAGATGTAGAATGTGGTGTGAAGGTTTTTTTTGTCAGATTGGAATGCAGATGTAGAATGTGTATGAAGGTTTTTTTTTGTCATATTTGAATGCAGATGTAGAATGTGGTGTGAAGGTTTTTTTGTCACATTTGAATACAGATGTAGAATGTGGTGTGAAGGTTTTTTTGTCAGATTTGAATACAGATGTAGAATGTGTATGAAGGTTTTTTTTGTCATATTGGAATGCAGATGTAGAATGTCATGTGAAGATTTTTTTTGTCACATTTGAATGTAGATGTAGAATGTGGTGTGAAGGTTGTTTTTTTTGTCATATTTGAATGCAGATGTAGAATGTGGTGTGAAGGTTGTTTTTGTCATATTTGAATGCAGATGTAGAATGTGGTGTGAAGTTTTTTTTTGTCATATTTGAATGCAGATGTAGAATGTGGTGTGAATGTTTTTTTTGTCATATTTGAAAACAGATGTAGAATGTGTTGTGAATGTTTTTTTTGTCATATTTGAATGCAGATGTAGAATGTGGTGTGAAGGTTTTTTTGGTCATATATGAATGCAGATGTAGAATGTGGTGTGAAGGTTTTTTTTGTCATATTGGAATGCAGATGTAGAATGTGGTGTGAAGGTATTTTTTGTCATATTGGAATGCAGATGTAGAATGTGGTGTGAAGGTTTTTTTAAATCATATTTGAATGCAGATGTAGAATGTGGTGTGAAGGTATTTTTTGTCATATTGGAATGCAGATGTAGAATGTGGTGTGAAGGTTTTTTTTGTCATATATGAATGCAGATGTAGAATGTGGTGTGGTTTTTTTTAATCATATTTGAATGCAGATGTAGAATGTGGTGTGAAGGTATTTTTTGTCATATTGGAATGCAGATGTAGAATGTGGTGTGAAGGTTTTTTTTTATCATATTTGAATGCAGATGTAGAATGTGGTGTGAAGGTTGTTTTTTTTTGTCATATTTGAATGCAGATGTAGAATGTGTATGAAGGTTGTTTTTTTTGTCATATTTGAATGCAGATGTAGAATGTGTATGCAGGTTTTTTTTTAGTCATATTTGAATGCAGATGTAGAATGTGGTGTGAAGCTTTTTTGTCAGATTGGAATGCAGATGTAGAATGTGGTGTGAAGGTTTTTTTGGTCATATATGAATGCAGATGTAAAATGTGGTGTGAAGGTTTTTTTTTGTCATATTGGAATGCAGATGTAGAATGTGGTGTGAAGGTTTTTTTTGTCATATTGGAATGCAGATGTAGAATGTGGTGTGAAGGTTGTTTTTTTTTGTCATATTTCAATGCAGATGTAGAATGTGTATGAAGGTTGTTTTTTTTGTCATATTTGAATGCAGATGTAGAATGTGGTGTGAAGGTTTTTTTTTTGTCATATTTGAATGCAGATGTAGAATGTGGTGTGAAGGTTTTTTTGTCATATTTGAATGCAGATGTAGAATGTGGTGTGAAGGTTTTTTTGTCATATTTGAATGCAGATGTAGAATGTGGTGTGGAGGTCGTTTTTGTCAGATTGGAATGCAGATGTAGAATGTGGTGTGAAGGTTTTTTTTGTCATATTTGAATGCAGATGTAGAATGTGGTGTGAAGGTTTTTTTGTCAGTTTGGAATGCAGATGTAGAATGTGGTGTGAAGGCTGTTTTTTTTATCATATTTGAATGCAGATGTAGAATGTGGTGTGAAGGTTTTTTTTGTCATATTGGAATGCAGATGTAGAATGTGTATGCAGGGTTTTTTTTAGTCATATTTGAATGCAGATGTAGAATGTGGTGTGAAGCTTTTTTGTCAGATTTGAATGCAGATGTAGAATGTGGTGTGAAGGTTTTTTTGTCAGATTGGAATGCAGATGTAGAATGTGGTATGGTTTTTTTTGTCATATTTGAATGCAGATGTAGAATGTGGTGTGAAGGTTTTTTTGTCAGATTGGAATGCAGATGTAGAATGTGGTGTGAAGGTTTTTCTTGTCAGATTTGAATACAGATGTAGAATGTGGTGTGAAGGGTTTTTTGCCAGATTGGAATGCAGATGTAGAATGTGGTGTGAAGGTTTTTTTTTTTGTCAGATTGGAATGCAGATGTAGAATGTGGTGTGAAGGTTTTTTTTGTCATATTTGAATGCAGATGTAGAATGTGGTGTGAAGGTTTTTTTGTCATATTTGAATGCAGATGTAGAATGTGGTGTGAAGGTTTTTTTTTGTTATATTTGAATGCAGATGTAGAATGTGGTGTGAAGGTTTTTTTTGTCAGATTGGAATGCAGATGTAGAATGTGGTGTGGAGGTCTTTTTTGTCAGATTGGAATGCAGATGTAGAATGTGGTGTGAAGGTTTTTTTTGTCATATTTGAATGCAGATGTAGAATGTGGTGTGAAGGTTTTTTTTGTCAGTTTGGAATGCAGATGTAGAATGTGGTGTGAAGGTTTTTTTTGTCATATTTGAATGCAGATGTAGAATGTGGTGTGAAGGTTTTTTTTGTCATATTTGAATGCAGATGTAGAATGTGGTGTGAAGGTTTTTTTTGTCATATTGGAATGCAGATGTAGAATGTGTATGCAGGTTTTTTTTTAGTCATATTTGAATGCAGATGTAGAATGTGGTGAGAAGCTTTTTTGTCAGATTTGAATGCAGATGTAGAATGTGGTGTGAAGGTTTTTTGTCAGATTGGAATGCAGATGTAGAATGTGGTGTGAAGGTTTTTTTGGTCATATATGAATGCAGATGTAGAATGTGGTGTGAAGGTTTTTTTTGTCATATTGGAATGCAGATGTAGAATGTGGTGTGAAGGTATTTTTTGTCATATTGGAATGCAGATGTAGAATGTGGTGTGAAGGTTTTTTTAAATCATATTTGAATGCAGATGTAGAATGTGGTGTGAAGGTATTTTTTGTCATATTGGAATGCAGATGTAGAATGTGGTGTGAAGGTTTTTTTTGTCATATATGAATGCAGATGTAGAATGTGGTGTGAAGGTTTTTTTTATCATATTTGAATGCAGATGTAGAATGTGGTGTGAAGGTATTTTTTGTCATATTGGAATGCAGATGTAGAATGTGGTGTGAAGGTTTTTTTTTATCATATTTGAATGCAGATGTAGAATGTGGTGTGAAGGTTGTTTTTTTTTGTCATATTTGAATGCAGATGTAGAATGTGTATGAAGGTTGTTTTTTTTGTCATATTTGAATGCAGATGTAGAATGTGTATGCAGGGTTTTTTTTAGTCATATTTGAATGCAGATGTAGAATGTGGTGTGAAGCTTTTTTGTCAGATTGGAATGCAGATGTAGAATGTGGTGTGAAGGTTTTTTTGGTCATATATGAATGCAGATGTAAAATGTGGTGTGAAGGTTTTTTTTGTCATTTTGGAATGCAGATGTAGAATGTGGTGTGAAGGTTTTTTTTGTCATATTGGAATGCAGATGTAGAATGTGGTGTGAAGGTTTTTTTTAATCATATTTGAATGCAGATGTAGAATGTGGTGTGAAGGTTGTTTTTTTTTGTCATATTTGAATGCAGATGTAGAATGTGTATGAAGGTTTGTTTTTTTTGTCATATTTGAATGCAGATGTAGAATGTGGTGTGAAGGTTTTTTTTTGTCATATTTGAATGCAGATGTAGAATGTGGTGTGAAGGTTTTTTTGTCATATTTGAATGCAGATGTAGAATGTGGTGTGAAGGTTTTTTTTGTTATATTTGAATGCAGATGTAGAATGTGGTGTGAAGGTTTTTTTTGTCAGATTGGAATGCAGATGTAGAATGTGGTGTGGAGGTCTTTTTTGTCAGATTGGAATGCAGATGTAGAATGTGGTGTGAAGGTTTTTTTTGTCAGATTGGAATGCAGACGTAGAATGTGGTGTGAAGGTTTTTTTTTGTCAGTTTGGAATGCAGATGTAGAATGTGGTGTGAAGGTTGTTTTTTTTGTCATATTTGAATGCAGATGTAGAATGTGTATGCAGGGTTTTTTTTAGTCATATTTGAATGCAGATGTAGAATGTGGTGTGAAGCTTTTTTGTCAGATTGGAATGCAGATGTAGAATGTGGTGTGAAGGTTTTTTTGGTCATATATGAATGCAGATGTAAAATGTGGTGTGAAGGTTTTTTTTGTCATATTGGAATGCAGATGTAGAATGTGGTGTGAAGGTTTTTTTTGTCATATTGGAATGCAGATGTAGAATGTGGTGTGAAGGTTTTTTAAAATCATATTTGAATGCAGATGTAGAATGTGGTGTGAAGGTTTTTTTTTGTTATATTTGAATGCAGATGTAGAATGTGGTGTGAAGGTTTTTTTTGTCAGATTGGAATGCAGATGTAGAATGTGGTGTGGAGGTCTTTTTTGTCAGATTGGAATGCAGATGTAGAATGTGGTGTGAAGGTTTTTTTTGTCATATTTGAATGCAGATGTAGAATGTGGTGTGAAGGTTTTTTTTGTCAGTTTGGAATGCAGATGTAGAATGTGGTGTGAAGGTTTTTTTTGTCATATTTGAATGCAGATGTAGAATGTGGTGTGAAGGTTTTTTTTGTCATATTTGAATGCAGATGTAGAATGTGGTGTGAAGGTTTTTTTTGTCATATTGGAATGCAGATGTAGAATCTGTATGCAGGTTTTTTTTTAGTCATATTTGAATGCAGATGTAGAATGTGGTGTGAATCTTTTTTGTCAGATTTGAATGCAGATGTAGAATGTGGTGTGAAGGTTTTTTGTCAGATTGGAATGCAGATGTAGAATGTGGTGTGAAGGTTTTTTTGGTCATATATGAATGCAGATGTAGAATGTGGTGTGAAGGTTTTTTTTGTCATATTGGAATGCAGATGTAGAATGTGGTGTGAAGGTATTTTTTGTCATATTGGAATGCAGATGTAGAATGTGGTGTGAAGGTTTTTTAAAATCATATTTGAATGCAGATGTAGAATGTGGTGTGAAGGTATTTTTTGTCATATTGGAATGCAGATGTAGAATGTGGTGTGAAGGTTTTTTTTGTCATATATGAATGCAGATGTAGAATGTGGTGTGAAGTTTTTTTTTATCATATTTGAATGCAGATGTAGAATGTGGTGTGAAGGTATTTTTTGTCATATTGGAATGCAGATGTAGAATGTGGTGTGAAGGTTTTTTAAAATCATATTTGAATGCAGATGTAGAATGTGGTGTGAAGGTTGTTTTTTTTTGTCATATTTGAATGCAGATGTAGAATGTGTATGAAGGTTGTTTTTTTTGTCATATTTGAATGCAGATGTAGAATGTGTATGCAGGTTTTTTTTTAGTCATATTTGAATGCAGATGTAGAATGTGGTGTGAAGCTTTTTTGTCAGATTGGAATGCAGATGTAGAATGTGGTGTGAAGGTTTTTTTGGTCATATATGAATGCAGATGTAAAATGTGGTGTGAAGGTTTTTTTTGTCATATTGGAATGCAGATGTAGAATGTGGTGTGAAGGTTTTTTTTGTCATATTGGAATGCAGATGTAGAATGTGGTGTGAAGGTTGTTTTTTTTGTCATATTTCAATGCAGATGTAGAATGTGTATGAAGGTTGTTTTTTTTGTCATATTTGAATGCAGATGTAGAATGTGGTGTGAAGGTTTTTTTTTGTCATATTTGAATGCAGATGTAGAATGTGGTGTGAAGGTTTTTTTGTCATATTTGAATGCAGATGTAGAATGTGGTGTGAAGGTTTTTTTGTCATATTTGAATGCAGATGTAGAATGTGGTGTGGAGGTCTTTTTTGTCAGATTGGAATGCAGATGTAGAATGTGGTGTGAAGGTTTTTTTTGTCAGATTGGAATGCAGATGTAGAATGTGGTGTGAAGGTTTTTTTTGTCATATTTGAATGCAGATGTAGAATGTGGTGTGAAGGTTTTTTTTGTCAGTTTGGAATGCAGATGTAGAATGTGGTGTGAAGGTTGTTTTTGTCATATTGGAATGCAGATGTAGAATGTGGTGTGAAGGTTTTTTTGTCAGATTGGAATGCAGATGTAGAATGTGGTATGGTTTTTTTTGTCATATTTGAATGCAGATGTAGAATGTGGTGAGAAGGTTTTTTTGTCAGATTGGAATGCAGATGTAGAATGTGGTGTGAAGGTTTTTCTTGTCAGATTTGAATACAGATGTAGAATGTGGTGTGAAGGGTTTTTTGCCAGATTGGAATGCAGATGTAGAATGTGGTGTGAAGGTTTTTTTTGTCATATTTGAATGCAGATGTAGAATGTGGTGTGAAGGTTGTTTTTTTTGTCAGATTGGAATGCAGATGTAGAATGTGGTGTGAAGGTTTTTTTTGTCATATTTGAATGCAGATGTAGAATGTGGTGTGAAGGTTGTTTTTTTTTGTCATATTTGAATGCAGATGTAGAATGTGTATGAAGGTTGTTTTTTTTTGTCATATTTGAATGCAGATGTAGAATGTGTATGCAGGTTTTTTTTTAGTCATATTTGAATGCAGATGTAGAATGTGGTGTGAAGCTTTTTTGTCAGATTGGAATGCAGATGTAGAATGTGGTGTGAAGGTTTTTTTGGTCATATATGAATGCAGATGTAAAATGTGGTGTGAAGGTTTTTTTTGTCATATTGGAATGCAGATGTAGAATGTGGTGTGAAGGTTTTTTTTGTCATATTGGAATGCAGATGTAGAATGTGGTGTGAAGGTTTTTTTAAATCATATTTGAATGCAGATGTAGAATGTGGTGTGAAGGTTGTTTTTTTTGTCATATTTGAATGCAGATGTAGAATGTGTATGAAGGTTGTTTTTTTTTTTGTCATATTTGAATGCAGATGTAGAATGTGGTGTGAAGGTTTTTTTTTGTCATATTTGAATGCAGATGTAGAATGTGGTGTGAAGGTTTTTTTGTCATATTTGAATGCAGATGTAGAATGTGGTGTGAAGGTTTTTTTTGTTATATTTGAATGCAGATGTAGAATGTGGTGTGAAGGTTTTTTTTGTCAGATTGGAATGCAGATGTAGAATGTGGTGTGGAGGTCTTTTTTGTCAGATTGGAATGCAGATGTAGAATGTGGTGTGAAGGTTTTTTTTGTCATATTTGAATGCAGATGTAGAATGTGGTGTGAAGGTTTTTTTTGTCAGTTTGGAATGCAGATGTAGAATGTGGTGTGAAGGTTGTTTTTTTTGTCATATTTGAATGCAGATGTAGAATGTGGTGTGAAGGTTTTTTTTTGTCATATTGGAATGCAGATGTAGAATGTGTATGCAGGGTTTTTGTTAGTCATATTTGAATGCAGATGTAGAATGTGGTGTGAAGCTTTTTTGTCAGATTTGAATGCAGATGTAGAATGTGGTGTGAAGGTTTTTTTGTCAGATTGGAATGCAGATGTAGAATGTGGTATGGTTTTTTTTGTCATATTTGAATGCAGATGTAGAATGTGGTGTGAAGGTTTTTTTGTCAGATTGGAATGCAGATGTAGAATGTGGTGTGAAGGTTTTTCTTGTCAGATTTGAATACAGATGTAGAATGTGGTGTGAAGGGTTTTTTGCCAGATTGGAATGCAGATGTAGAATGTGGTGTGAAGGTTGTTTTTTTTGTCAGATTGGAATGCAGATGTAGAATGTGGTGTGAAGGTTTTTTTTGTCATATTTGAATGCAGATGTAGAATGTGGTGTGAAGGTTGTTTTTTTGTCATATTTGAATGCAGATGTAGAATGTGTATGAAGGTTTTTTTTGTCAGATTGGAATGCAGATGTAGAATGTGGTGTGAAGGTTTTTTTGTCAGTTTGGCATGCAGATGTAGAATGTGGTGTGAAGGTTTTTTTTGTCAGATTGGAATACAGATGTAGAATGTGGTGTGAAGGTTTTTTTTGTCAGATTTGAATACAGATGTAGAATGTGGTGTGAAGGTTATTTTTTGTTATATTTGAATGCAGATGTAGAATGTGTATGAAGGTTTTTTTTGTCAGATTGGAATGCAGATGTAGAATGTGTATGAAGGTTTTTTTTTGTCATATTTGAATGCAGATGTAGAATGTGGTGTGAAGGTTTTTTTGTCACATTTGAATACAGATGTAGAATGTGGTGTGAAGGTTTTTTTGTCAGATTTGAATACAGATGTAGAATGTGTATGAAGGTTTTTTTTGTCATATTGGAATGCAGATGTAGAATGTCGTGTGAAGATTTTTTTTGTCACATTTGAATGTAGATGTAGAATGTGGTGTGAAGGTTGTTTTTTTTGTCATATTTGAATGCAGATGTAGAATGTGGTGTGAAGGTTGTTTTTGTCATATTTGAATGCAGATGTAGAATGTGGTGTGAAGGTTTTTTTTGTCATATTTGAATGCAGATGTAGAATGTGGTGTGAATGTTTTTTTTGTCATATTTGAAAACAGATGTAGAATGTGTTGTGAATGTTTTTTTTGTCATATTTGAATGCAGATGTAGAATGTGGTGTGAAGGTTTTTTTTGTCATATTGGAATGCAGATGTAGAATGTGGTGTGAAGGTTTTTTTTGTCAGATTTGAATACAGATGTAGAATGTGGTGTGAAGGTTTTTTTTGTCATATTTGAATAAAGATGTAGAATGTGGTGTGAAGGTTTTTTTTGTCATTTTGGAATGCAGATGTAGAATGTGGTGTGAAGGTTTTTTTTGTCAGATTTGAATGCAGATGTAGAATGTGGTGTGAAGGTTGTTTTTTTTGTCATATTTGAATGCAGATGTAGAATGTGGTGTGAAGGTTTTTTTGTCATATTTGAATGCAGATTGTCAACCCTCGACTCTGATTCTGCAACTGGACCTGACGGCATCAGCCCACGGGTCCTAAAATCTTGTTCTTCCGCTCTTTCACTCCCTCTCTCTGTTCTCTTCACACTCTCTTTTGCTCAAGGTCATCTGCCATCTGCTTGGAAATCTGCCAACATCACCGCTTTGCAAAAAAAAGGTGCAAAAACAGATCCCAGCAACTACAGACCAATCAGCCTTCTCTCAATTATCAGTAAAGTCATGGAATCCATCATTGCTTCAGATATGAAATCTTTCCTCTTCTCCAATGGCTTGATCTCTGATCATCAATTTGGTTTCAGACCTGGTCACTCTACTCTGGACATGCTGCTACTGCTTTCTCAGCAAAGGATGGAGGTCCTCAATGCCAAATAGGAAATTAGAGCTGTCTCCCTTGACATATCACGTGCCTTCGATACGGTCTGGCATACCGCTCTGCTCACCAAACTCTCCTCTGTTGATATCGATGGAAATCTCCACGCATGGCTGGCGGACTTCCTCTCTAGTCGTAGTCAACGTGTGGCCCTGAATAGGTTTCTCTCATCTCCTCTTCCTGTTCAGGCTGGAGTTCCCCAAGGCAGTGTTCTGGGCCCTGTGCTTTTTCTGGTCTTCATCAATGATCTCTCCGACTCTCTTGAAAATCCTCTCTATCTCTTTGCTGATGACTCTACTCTCTGTCGCTCCATTCTTCATCCCTCAGATCGGCAGTCTGCAGCCTCCTCACTCTCTGCAGACCTGGAAAAAATAACAGACTGGGCAAACAAGTGGAACATGTCTTTCAATCCTGACAAATCTCACACTCTAACGATGTCTCTCCGAAAAGACCGACTGGATAACCCTCCCATCTACTTTCTGAATAATCCTCTCCAAGAAGTTCTGTCACTCAAACTTTTGGGTCTCACTATCTGCCATGATCTTTCCTGGGAAAACCACATTTCAAATCTGCCCTCCAAAGCCAGTCGCCGACTGGGCATCCTCCGTCGTGCGAAGTCCTTCCTTGGCACACCTGAGCTCCTCACCACGTACAAGGCTTTCATCTGCAGCTCAATGGAATACTGCTCTCCCCTCTGGGCTGGTGCTCCTGCCTCACACCTAGCTCGTCTTCACGCTGTTGAAAGCAAAGCATTCAGAATCATTGGAATCTCCCGCGATGAAGCTAACTCCAAGGGCCTCTCACTCACTCACTGCAGGCAGGTTGGTGGGCTTTCCGTCTTCTACCGACTCCTCTCTGGCCTTGCCCCCCCCCCCCCCCCAGCTCTCTCTGGGCTCTGTCCCACAAATATTCCTACAGGTCGCACAAGATCTGCCTGCAACCCTCTTATGGTTAAACTGCCAAAATCAAGACTCTCTGCTCACCTTCACTCCTTCACTCCTCTTTTCTCCCACCTCTGGAACAAACTCCCTCACTCTCTTCAATCCCACTCCACCCTCCAGGTCTTTAAAACAGCTGTTCACCACCATCTCTTATCTTCCCCCATCCAAAACCTTGATCTTTTCTATCCCCGATAATTTCACCCCAATTCCACTTTTTGAAATACCAACTTCTGTCCTGGAAGTCCTTGGTGTCCTTGTGTTTTATACTTCTCCCACCCCCCCCCCCTTCCCACGCCTCCTCCCCCCAAGCCCTCTCCCTCCCACACATCTCCCTGCTCTTAAATGTTGTGTGCTCTCAAGTGTTTGCGTGCTTCCCATTCTCTTGTCTTCCGCTCCCTCTTTTTATATATTTTGTTTGTCTGGTTGATTTGTTTGTGAAGTAAATGTCAGCTCTTTCACGAGCCTCGATTCAGTATACAAAAAAAAAAAAAAAAAAAAGATGTAGAATGTGGTGTGAAGGTTTTTTTTGTCATATTTGAATGCAGATGTAGAATGTGGTGTGAAGGTTTTTTTTGTCATATTTGAATGCAGATGTAGAATGTGGTGTGAAGGTTTTTTTTGTCATATTTGAATGCAGATGTAGAATGTGGTGTGAAGGTTTTTTTTGTCATATTTGAATGCAGATGTAGAATGTGGTGTGAAGGTTTTTTTTGTCAGATTTGAATACAGATGTAGAATGTGGTGTGAAGGTTTTTTTTGTCAGATTTGAGTACAGATGTAGAATGTGGTGTGAATGTTTTTTTTTTTGTCATATTTGAATACAGATGTAGAATGTGGTGTGGAGGTTTTTTTTGTCAGATTTGAGTACAGATGTAGAATGTGGTGTGAATGTTTTTTTTTTTGTCATATTTGAATGCAGATGTAGAATGTGGTGTGGAGGTTTTTTTTGTCAGATTTGAGTACAGATGTAGAATGTGGTGTGAATGTTTTTTTTTTTGTCATATTTGAATGCAGATGTAGAATGTGGTGTGGAGGTTTTTTTTGTCAGATTTGAGTACAGATGTAGAATGTGGTGTGAATGTTTTTTTTTTTGTCATATTTGAATGCAGATGTAGAATGTGGTGTGAATGTTTTTTTTTTTGTCATATTTGAATACAGATGGAGAATGTGGTGTGAATGTTTTTTTTTTTGTCATATTTGAATGCAGATGTAGAATGTGGTGTGGTTTTTTTTGTCAGATTTGAATACAGATGTAGAATGTGGTGTGAAGGTTTTTTTTGTCAGATTTGAATACAGATGTAGAATGTGGTGTGAAGGTTTTTTTTGTCAGATTTGAGTACAGATGTAGAATGTGGTGTGAATGTTTTTTTTGTCAGATTTGAATACAGATGTAGAATGTGGTGTGAATGTTTTTTTTTTTTGTCATATTTGAATACAGATGTAGAATGTGGTGTGGTTTTTTTTTGTCATATTTGAATACAGATGTAGAATGTGGTGTGAAGGTTTTTTTTTGTCATATTGGAATGCAGATGTAGAATGTGGTGTGAAGGTTGTTTTTTTTGTCATATTTGAATGCAGATGTAGAATGTGGTGTGGTTATTTTTGTCATATTTGAATATAGATGTAGAATGTGGTGTGAAGGTTTTTTTTGTCAGATTTGAATACAGATGTAGAATGTGGTGTGAATGTTTTTTTTGTCAGATTTGAATACAGATGTAGAATGTGGTGTGAATGTTTGTTTTTTTGTCATATTTGAATGCAGATGTAGAATGTGGTGTGGTTTTTTTTGTCATATTTGAATACAGATGTAGAATGTGGTGTGAAGGTTTTTTTTGTCATATTGGAATGCAGATGTAGAATGTGGTGTGAAGGTTGTTTTTTTTGTCATATTTGAATGCAGATGTAGAATGTGGTGTGGTTATTTTTGTCATATTTGAATACAGATGTAGAATGTGGTGTGAAGGTTTTTTTTGTCATATTGGAATGCAGATGTAGAATGTGGTGTGAAGGTTGTTTTTGTCAGATTTGAATACAGATGTAGAATGTGGTGTGAATGTTTTTTTTGTCATATTTGAATACAGATGTAGAATGTGGTGTGAAGGTTTTTTTTATCAGATTTGAATGCAGATGTAGAATGTGGTGTGAAGGTTGTTTTTTTTTGTCATATTTGAATACAGATGTAGATTGTGGTGTGAAGGTTTTTTTTGTCATATTGGAATGCAGATGTAGAATGTGGTGTGAAGGTTGTTTTTTTTTGTCATATTTCAATGCAGATGTAGAATGTGTATGAAGGTTGTTTTTTTTGTCATATTTGAATGCAGATGTAGAATGTGGTGTGAAGGTTTTTTTTTGTCATATTTGAATGCAGATGTAGAATGTGGTGTGAAGGTTTTTTTGTCATATTTGAATGCAGATGTAGAATGTGGTGTGAAGGTTGTTTTTTTTTGTCATATTTGAATGCAGATGTAGAATGTGTATGAAGGTTGTTTTTTTTTGTCATATTTGAATGCAGATGTAGAATGTGTATGCAGGTTTTTTTTTAGTCATATTTGAATGCAGATGTAGAATGTGGTGTGAAGCTTTTTTGTCAGATTGGAATGCAGATGTAGAATGTGGTGTGAAGGTTTTTTTGGTCATATATGAATGCAGATGTAAAATGTGGTGTGAAGGTTTTTTTTGTCATATTGGAATGCAGATGTAGAATGTGGTGTGAAGGTTTTTTTTGTCATATTGGAATGCAGATGTAGAATGTGGTGTGAAGGTTTTTTTAAATCATATTTGAATGCAGATGTAGAATGTGGTGTGAAGGTTGTTTTTTTTGTCATATTTGAATGCAGATGTAGAATGTGTATGAAGGTTGTTTTTTTTTTGTCATATTTGAATGCAGATGTAGAATGTGGTGTGAAGGTTTTTTTTTGTCATATTTGAATGCAGATGTAGAATGTGGTGTGAAGGTTTTTTTGTCATATTTGAATGCAGATGTAGAATGTGGTGTGAAGGTTTTTTTTGTTATATTTGAATGCAGATGTAGAATGTGGTGTGAAGGTTTTTTTTGTCAGATTGGAATGCAGATGTAGAATGTGGTGTGGAGGTCTTTTTTGTCAGATTGGAATGCAGATGTAGAATGTGGTGTGAAGGTTTTTTTTGTCATATTTGAATGCAGATGTAGAATGTGGTGTGAAGGTTTTTTTTGTCAGTTTGGAATGCAGATGTAGAATGTGGTGTGAAGGTTGTTTTTTTTGTCATATTTGAATGCAGATGTAGAATGTGGTGTGAAGGTTTTTTTTTGTCATATTGGAATGCAGATGTAGAATGTGTATGCAGGGTTTTTTTTAGTCATATTTGAATGCAGATGTAGAATGTGGTGTGAAGCTTTTTTGTCAGATTTGAATGCAGATGTAGAATGTGGTGTGAAGGTTTTTTTGTCAGATTGGAATGCAGATGTAGAATGTGGTATGGTTTTTTTTGTCATATTTGAATGCAGATGTAGAATGTGGTGTGAAGGTTTTTTTTGTCAGATTTGAATACAGATGTAGAATGTGGTGTGGAGGTTTTTTTTGTCAGATTTGAGTACAGATGTAGAATGTGGTGTGAATGTTTTTTTTTTTGTCATATTTGAATGCAGATGTAGAATGTGGTGTGGAGGTTTTTTTTGTCAGATTTGAGTACAGATGTAGAATGTGGTGTGAATGTTTTTTTTTTTGTCATATTTGAATGCAGATGTAGAATGTGGTGTGAATGTTTTTTTTTTGTCATATTTGAATACAGATGGAGAATGTGGTGTGAATGTTTTTTTTTTGTCATATTTGAATGCAGATGTAGAATGTGGTGTGGTTTTTTTTGTCAGATTTGAATACAGATGTAGAATGTGGTGTGAAGGTTTTTTTTGTCAGATTTGAATACAGATGTAGAATGTGGTGTGAAGGTTTTTTTTGTCAGATTTGAGTACAGATGTAGAATGTGGTGTGAATGTTTTTTTTGTCAGATTTGAATACAGATGTAGAATGTGGTGTGAATGTTTTTTTTTTTTGTCATATTTGAATACAGATGTAGAATGTGGTGTGGTTTTTTTTTGTCATATTTGAATACAGATGTAGAATGTGGTGTGAAGGTTTTTTTTTATCATATTGGAATGCAGATGTAGAATGTGGTGTGAAGGTTGTTTTTTTTGTCATATTTGAATGCAGATGTAGAATGTGGTGTGGTTATTTTTGTCATATTTGAATATAGATGTAGAATGTGGTGTGAAGGTTTTTTTTGTCAGATTTGAATACAGATGTAGAATGTGGTGTGAATGTTTTTTTTGTCAGATTTGAATACAGATGTAGAATGTGGTGTGAATGTTTGTTTTTTTGTCATATTTGAATGCAGATGTAGAATGTGGTGTGGTTTTTTTTGTCATATTTGAATACAGATGTAGAATGTGGTGTGAAGGTTTTTTTTGTCATATTGGAATGCAGATGTAGAATGTGGTGTGAAGGTTGTTTTTTTTGTCATATTTGAATGCAGATGTAGAATGTGGTGTGGTTATTTTTGTCATATTTGAATACAGATGTAGAATGTGGTGTGAAGGTTTTTTTTGTCATATTGGAATGCAGATGTAGAATGTGGTGTGAAGGTTGTTTTTGTCAGATTTGAATACAGATGTAGAATGTGGTGTGAATGTTTTTTTTGTCATATTTGAATACAGATGTAGATTGTGGTGTGAAGGTTTTTTTTGTCATATTGGAATGCAGATGTAGAATGTGGTGTGAAGGTTGTTTTTTTTTGTCATATTTCAATGCAGATGTAGAATGTGTATGAAGGTTGTTTTTTTTGTCATATTTGAATGCAGATGTAGAATGTGGTGTGAAGGTTTTTTTTTGTCATATTTGAATGCAGATGTAGAATGTGGTGTGAAGGTTTTTTTGTCATATTTGAATGCAGATGTAGAATGTGGTGTGAAGGTTGTTTTTTTTTGTCATATTTGAATGCAGATGTAGAATGTGTATGAAGGTTGTTTTTTTTTGTCATATTTGAATGCAGATGTAGAATGTGTATGCAGGTTTTTTTTTAGTCATATTTGAATGCAGATGTAGAATGTGGTGTGAAGCTTTTTTGTCAGATTGGAATGCAGATGTAGAATGTGGTGTGAAGGTTTTTTTGGTCATATATGAATGCAGATGTAAAATGTGGTGTGAAGGTTTTTTTTGTCATATTGGAATGCAGATGTAGAATGTGGTGTGAAGGTTTTTTTTGTCAAATTGGAATGCAGATGTAGAATGTGGTGTGAAGGTTTTTTTAAATCATATTTGAATGCAGATGTAGAATGTGGTGTGAAGGTTGTTTTTTTGTCATATTTGAATGCAGATGTAGAATGTGTATGAAGGTTGTTTTTTTTTTTGTCATATTTGAATGCAGATGTAGAATGTGGTGTGAAGGTTTTTTTTTGTCATATTTGAATGCAGATGTAGAATGTGGTGTGAAGGTTTTTTTGTCATATTTGAATGCAGATGTAGAATGTGGTGTGAAGGTTTTTTTTGTTATATTTGAATGCAGATGTAGAATGTGGTGTGAAGGTTTTTTTTGTCAGATTGGAATGCAGATGTAGAATGTGGTGTGGAGGTCTTTTTTGTCAGATTGGAATGCAGATGTAGAATGTGGTGTGAAGGTTTTTTTTGTCATATTTGAATGCAGATGTAGAATGTGGTGTGAAGGTTTTTTTTGTCAGTTTGGAATGCAGATGTAGAATGTGGTGTGAAGGTTGTTTTTTTTGTCATATTTGAATGCAGATGTAGAATGTGGTGTGAAGGTTTTTTTTTGTCATATTGGAATGCAGATGTAGAATGTGTATGCAGGGTTTTTTTTAGTCATATTTGAATGCAGATGTAGAATGTGGTGTGAAGCTTTTTTGTCAGATTTGAATGCAGATGTAGAATGTGGTGTGAAGGTTTTTTTGTCAGATTGGAATGCAGATGTAGAATGTGGTATGGTTTTTTTTGTCATATTTGAATGCAGATGTAGAATGTGGTGTGAAGGTTTTTTTGTCAGATTGGAATGCAGATGTAGAATGTGGTGTGAAGGTTTTTCTTGTCAGATTGGAATGCAGATGTAGAATGTGGTGTGAAGGTTGTTTTTTTTGTCAGATTGGAATGCAGATGTAGAATGTGGTGTGAAGGTTTTTTTTGTCATATTTGAATGCAGATGTAGAATGTGGTGTGAAGGTTGTTTTTTTGTCATACTTGAATGCAGATGTAGAATGTGTATGAAGGTTTTTTTTTGTCAGATTGGAATGCAGATGTAGAATGTGGTGTGAAGGTTTTTTTGTCAGTTTGGCATGCAGATGTAGAATGTGGTGTGAAGGTTTTTTTTGTCAGATTGGAATACAGATGTAGAATGTGGTGTGAAGGTTTTTTTTGTCAGATTTGAATACAGATGTAGAATGTGGTGTGAAGGTTTTTTTGTCAGTTTGGCATGCAGATGTAGAATGTGGTGTGAAGGTTTTTTTTGTCAGATTGGAATGCAGATGTAGAATGTGTATGAAGGTTTTTTTTTGTCATATTTGAATGCAGATGTAGAATGTGGTGTGAAGGTTTTTTTGTCACATTTGAATACAGATGTAGAATGTGGTGTGAAGGTTTTTTTGTCAGATTTGAATACAGATGTAGAATGTGTATGAAGGTTTTTTTTGTCATATTGGAATGCAGATGTAGAATGTCGTGTGAAGATTTTTTTTGTCACATTTGAATGTAGATGTAGAATGTGGTGTGAAGGTTGTTTTTTTTGTCATATTTGAATGCAGATGTAGAATGTGGTGTGAAGGTTGTTTTTGTCATATTTGAATGCAGATGTAGAATGTGGTGTGAAGTTTTTTTTTGTCATATTTGAAAACAGATGTAGAATGTGTTGTGAATGTTTTTTTTGTCATATTTGAATGCAGATGTAGAATGTGGTGTGAAGGTTTTTTTTGTCATATTGGAATGCAGATGTAGAATGTGGTGTGAAGGTTTTTTTTGTCATATTTGAATAAAGATGTAGAATGTGGTGTGAAGGTTTTTTTTGTCATATTGGAATACAGATGTAGAATGTGGTGTGAAGGTTTTTTTTGTCATATTTGAATAAAGATGTAGAATGTGGTGTGAAGGTTTTTTTTGTCATTTTGGAATGCAGATGTAGAATGTGGTGTGAAGGTTTTTTTTGTCAGATTTGAATGCAGATGTAGAATGTGGTGTGAAGGTTGTTTTTTTTGTCATATTTGAATGCAGATGTAGAATGTGGTGTGAAGGTTTTTTTGTCATATTTGAATGCAGATTGTCAACCCTCGACTCTGATTCTGCAACTGGACCTGACGGCATCAGCCCACGGGTCCTAAAATCTTGTTCTTCCGCTCTTTCACTCCCTCTCTCTGTTCTCTTCACACTCTCTTTTGCTCAAGGTCATCTGCCATCTGCTTGGAAATCTGCCAACATCACCGCTTTGCACAAAAAAGGTGCAAAAACAGATCCCAGCAACTACAGACCAATCAGCCTTCTCTCAATTATCAGTAAAGTCATGGAATCCATCATTGCTTCAGATATGAAATCTTTCCTCTTCTCCAATGGCTTGATCTCTGATCATCAATTTGGTTTCAGACCTGGTCACTCTACTCTGGACATGCTGCTACTGCTTTCTCAGCAAAGGATGGAGGTCCTCAATGCCAAATAGGAAATTAGAGCTGTCTCCCTTGACATATTACGTGCCTTCGATACGGTCTGGCATACCGCTCTGCTCACCAAACTCTCCTCTGTTGATATCGATGGAAATCTCCACGCATGGCTGGCGGACTTCCTCTCTAGTCGTAGTCAACGTGTGGCCCTGAATAGGTTTCTCTCATCTCCTCTTCCTGTTCAGGCTGGAGTTCCCCAAGGCAGTGTTCTGGGCCCTGTGCTTTTTCTGGTCTTCATCAATGATCTCTCCGACTCTCTTGAAAATCCTCTCTATCTCTTTGCTGATGACTCTACTCTCTGTCGCTCCATTCTTCATCCCTCAGATCGGCAGTCTGCAGCCTCCTCACTCTCTGCAGACCTGGAAAAAATAACAGACTGGGCAAACAAGTGGAACATGTCTTTCAATCCTGACAAATCTCACACTCTAACGATGTCTCTCCGAAAAGACCGACTGGATAACCCTCCCATCTACTTTCTGAATAATCCTCTCCAAGAAGTTCTGTCACTCAAACTTTTGGGTCTCACTATCTGCCATGATCTTTCCTGGGAAAACCACATTTCAAATCTGCCCTCCAAAGCCAGTCGCCGACTGGGCATCCTCCGTCGTGCGAAGTCCTTCCTTGGCACACCTGAGCTCCTCACCACGTACAAGGCTTTCATCTGCAGCTCAATGGAATACTGCACTCCCCTCTGGGCTGGTGCTCCTGCCTCACACCTAGCTCGTCTTCACGCTGTTGAAAGCAAAGCATTCAGAATCATTGGAATCTCCCGCGATGAAGCTAACTCCAAGGGCCTCTCACTCACTCACTGCAGGCAGGTTGGTGGGCTTTCCGTCTTCTACCGACTCCTCTCTGGCCTTGCCCCCCCCCCCCCCAGCTCTCTCTGGGCTCTGTCCCACAAATATTCCTACAGGTCGCACAAGATCTGCCTGCAACCCTCTTATGGTTAAACTGCCAAAATCAAGACTCTCTGCTCACCTTCACTCCTTCACTCCTCTTTTCTCCCACCTCTGGAACAAACTCCCTCACTCTCTTCAATCCCACTCCACCCTCCAGGTCTTTAAAACAGCTGTTCACCACCATCTCTTATCTTCCCCCATCCAAAACCTTGATCTTTTCTATCCCCGATAATTTCACCCCAATTCCACTTTTTGAAATACCAACTTCTGTCCTGGAAGTCCTTGGTGTCCTTGTGTTTTATACTTCTCCCACCCCCCCCCCCCTTCCCACGCCTCCTCCCCCCAAGCCCTCTCCCTCCCACACATCTCCCTGCTCTTAAATGTTGTGTGCTCTCAAGTGTTTGCATGCTTCCCATTCTCTTGTCTTCCGCTCCCTCTTTTTATATATTTTGTTTGTCTGGTTGATTTGTTTGTGAAGTAAATGTCAGCTCTTTCACGAGCCTCGATTCAGTATACAAAAAAAAAGAAAAAAAAGAAAAAAAAAGATGTAGAATGTGGTGTGAAGGTTTTTTTTGTCATATTTGAATGCAGATGTAGAATGTGGTGTGAAGGTTTTTTTTGTCAGATTGGAATGCAGATGTAGAATGTGGTGTGGAGGTCTTTTTTGTCAGATTGGAATGCAGATGTAGAATGTGGTGTGAAGGTTTTTTTTGTCATATTTGAATGCAGATGTAGAATGTGGTGTGAAGGTTTTTTTTGTCAGTTTGGAATGCAGATGTAGAATGTGGTGTGAAGGTTGTTTTTTTTGTCATATTTGAATGCAGATGTAGAATGTGGTGTGAAGGTTTTTTTTTGTCATATTGGAATGCAGATGTAGAATGTGTATGCAGGGTTTTTTTTAGTCATATTTGAATGCAGATGTAGAATGTGGTGTGAAGCTTTTTTGTCAGATTTGAATGCAGATGTAGAATGTGGTGTGAAGGTTTTTTTGTCAGATTGGAATGCAGATGTAGAATGTGGTATGGTTTTTTTTGTCATATTTGAATGCAGATGTAGAATGTGGTGTGAAGGTTTTTTTGTCAGATTGGAATGCAGATGTAGAATGTGGTGTGAAGGTTTTTCTTGTCAGATTGGAATGCAGATGTAGAATGTGGTGTGAAGGTTGTTTTTTTTGTCAGATTGGAATGCAGATGTAGAATGTGGTGTGAAGGTTTTTTTTGTCATATTTGAATGCAGATGTAGAATGTGGTGTGAAGGTTGTTTTTTTGTCATACTTGAATGCAGATGTAGAATGTGTATGAAGGTTTTTTTTTGTCAGATTGGAATGCAGATGTAGAATGTGGTGTGAAGGTTTTTTTGTCAGTTTGGCATGCAGATGTAGAATGTGGTGTGAAGGTTTTTTTTGTCAGATTGGAATACAGATGTAGAATGTGGTGTGAAGGTTTTTTTTGTCAGATTTGAATACAGATGTAGAATGTGGTGTGAAGGTTATTTTTTGTTATATTTGAATGCAGATGTAGAATGTGTATGAAGGTTTTTTTTGTCAGATTGGAATGCAGATGTAGAATGTGTATGAAGGTTTTTTTTTGTCATATTTGAATGCAGATGTAGAATGTGGTGTGAAGGTTTTTTTGTCACATTTGAATACAGATGTAGAATGTGGTGTGAAGGTTTTTTTGTCAGATTTGAATACAGATGTAGAATGTGTATGAAGGTTTTTTTTGTCATATTGGAATGCAGATGTAGAATGTCGTGTGAAGATTTTTTTTGTCACATTTGAATGTAGATGTAGAATGTGGTGTGAAGGTTGTTTTTTTTGTCATATTTGAATGCAGATGTAGAATGTGGTGTGAAGGTTGTTTTTGTCATATTTGAATGCAGATGTAGAATGTGGTGTGAAGTTTTTTTTTGTCATATTTGAATGCAGATGTAGAATGTGGTGTGAATGTTTTTTTTGTCATATTTGAAAACAGATGTAGAATGTGTTGTGAATGTTTTTTTTGTCATATTTGAATGCAGATGTAGAATGTGGTGTGAAGGTTTTTTTTGTCATATTGGAATGCAGATGTAGAATGTGGTGTGAAGGTTTTTTTTGTCAGATTTGAATACAGATGTAGAATGTGGTGTGAAGGTTTTTTTTGTCATATTTGAATAAAGATGTAGAATGTGGTGTGAAGGTTTTTTTTGTCATTTTGGAATGCAGATGTAGAATGTGGTGTGAAGGTTTTTTTTGTCAGATTTGAATGCAGATGTAGAATGTGGTGTGAAGGTTGTTTTTTTTGTCATATTTGAATGCAGATGTAGAATGTGGTGTGAAGGTTTTTTTGTCATATTTGAATGCAGATTGTCAACCCTCGACTCTGATTCTGCAACTGGACCTGACGGCATCAGCCCACGGGTCCTAAAATCTTGTTCTTCCGCTCTTTCACTCCCTCTCTCTGTTCTCTTCACACTCTCTTTTGCTCAAGGTCATCTGCCATCTGCTTGGAAATCTGCCAACATCACCGCTTTGCACAAAAAAGGTGCAAAAACAGATCCCAGCAACTACAGACCAATCAGCCTTCTCTCAATTATCAGTAAAGTCATGGAATCCATCATTGCTTCAGATATGAAATCTTTCCTCTTCTCCAATGGCTTGATCTCTGATCATCAATTTGGTTTCAGACCTGGTCACTCTACTCTGGACATGCTGCTACTGCTTTCTCAGCAAAGGATGGAGGTCCTCAATGCCAAATAGGAAATTAGAGCTGTCTCCCTTGACATATTACGTGCCTTCGATACGGTCTGGCATACCGCTCTGCTCACCAAACTCTCCTCTGTTGATATCGATGGAAATCTCCACGCATGGCTGGCGGACTTCCTCTCTAGTCGTAGTCAACGTGTGGCCCTGAATAGGTTTCTCTCATCTCCTCTTCCTGTTCAGGCTGGAGTTCCCCAAGGCAGTGTTCTGGGCCCTGTGCTTTTTCTGGTCTTCATCAATGATCTCTCCGACTCTCTTGAAAATCCTCTCTATCTCTTTGCTGATGACTCTACTCTCTGTCGCTCCATTCTTCATCCCTCAGATCGGCAGTCTGCAGCCTCCTCACTCTCTGCAGACCTGGAAAAAATAACAGACTGGGCAAACAAGTGGAACATGTCTTTCAATCCTGACAAATCTCACACTCTAACGATGTCTCTCCGAAAAGACCGACTGGATAACCCTCCCATCTACTTTCTGAATAATCCTCTCCAAGAAGTTCTGTCACTCAAACTTTTGGGTCTCACTATCTGCCATGATCTTTCCTGGGAAAACCACATTTCAAATCTGCCCTCCAAAGCCAGTCGCCGACTGGGCATCCTCCGTCGTGCGAAGTCCTTCCTTGGCACACCTGAGCTCCTCACCACGTACAAGGCTTTCATCTGCAGCTCAATGGAATACTGCTCTCCCCTCTGGGCTGGTGCTCCTGCCTCACACCTAGCTCGTCTTCACGCTGTTGAAAGCAAAGCATTCAGAATCATTGGAATCTCCCGCGATGAAGCTAACTCCAAGGGCCTCTCACTCACTCACTGCAGGCAGGTTGGTGGGCTTTCCGTCTTCTACCGACTCCTCTCTGGCCTTGCCCCCCCCCCCCCCCCAGCTCTCTCTGGGCTCTGTCCCACAAATATTCCTACAGGTCGCACAAGATCTGCCTGCAACCCTCTTATGGTTAAACTGCCAAAATCAAGACTCTCTGCTCACCTTCACTCCTTCACTCCTCTTTTCTCCCACCTCTGGAACAAACTCCCTCACTCTCTTCAATCCCACTCCACCCTCCAGGTCTTTAAAACAGCTGTTCACCACCATCTCTTATCTTCCCCCATCCAAAACCTTGATCTTTTCTATCCCCGATAATTTCACCCCAATTCCACTTTTTGAAATACCAACTTCTGTCCTGGAAGTCCTTGGTGTCCTTGTGTTTTATACTTCTCCCACCCCCCCCCCCCCTTCCCACGCCTCCTCCCCCCAAGCCCTCTCCCTCCCACACATCTCCCTGCTCTTAAATGTTGTGTGCTCTCAAGTGTTTGCGTGCTTCCCATTCTCTTGTCTTCCGCTCCCTCTTTTTATATATTTTGTTTGTCTGGTTGATTTGTTTGTGAAGTAAATGTCAGCTCTTTCACGAGCCTCGATTCAGTATACAAAAAAAAAGAAAAAAAAGAAAAAAAAAGATGTAGAATGTGGTGTGAAGGTTTTTTTTGTCATATTTGAATGCAGATGTAGAATGTGGTGTGAAGGTTTTTTTTGTCATATTTCAATGCAGATGTAGAATGTGGTGTGAAGGTTTTTTTTGTCAGATTTGAATACAGATGTAGAATGTGGTGTGAAGGTTTTTTTTGTCAGATTTGAGTACAGATGTAGAATGTGGTGTGAATGTTTTTTTTTTTGTCATATTTGAATACAGATGTAGAATGTGGTGTGGAGGTTTTTTTTGTCAGATTTGAGTACAGATGTAGAATGTGGTGTGAATGTTTTTTTTTTTGTCATATTTGAATGCAGATGTAGAATGTGGTGTGAATGTTTTTTTTTTTGTCATATTTGAATACAGATGGAGAATGTGGTGTGAATGTTTTTTTTTTTGTCATATTTGAATGCAGATGTAGAATGTGGTGTGGTTTTTTTTGTCAGATTTGAATACAGATGTAGAATGTGGTGTGAAGGTTTTTTTTGTCAGATTTGAATACAGATGTAGAATGTGGTGTGAAGGTTTTTTTTGTCAGATTTGAGTACAGATGTAGAATGTGGTGTGAATGTTTTTTTTGTCAGATTTGAATACAGATGTAGAATGTGGTGTGAATGTTTTTTTTTTTTTGTCATATTTGAATACAGATGTAGAATGTGGTGTGGTTTTTTTTTGTCATATTTGAATACAGATGTAGAATGTGGTGTGAAGGTTTTTTTTTGTCATATTGGAATGCAGATGTAGAATGTGGTGTGAAGGTTGTTTTTTTTGTCATATTTGAATGCAGATGTAGAATGTGGTGTGAATGTTTTTTTTGTCAGATTTGAATACAGATGTAGAATGTGGTGTGAATGTTTGTTTTTTTGTCATATTTGAATGCAGATGTAGAATGTGGTGTGAAGGTTTTTTTTGTCAGATTTGAATACAGATGTAGAATGTGGTGTGAATGTTTTTTTTGTCAGATTTGAATACAGATGTAGAATGTGGTGTGAATGTTTGTTTTTTTGTCATATTTGAATGCAGATGTAGAATGTGGTGTGGTTTTTTTTGTCATATTTGAATACAGATGTAGAATGTGGTGTGAAGGTTTTTTTTGTCATATTGGAATGCAGATGTAGAATGTGGTGTGAAGGTTGTTTTTTTTGTCATATTTGAATGCAGATGTAGAATGTGGTGTGGTTATTTTTGTCATATTTGAATACAGATGTAGAATGTGGTGTGAAGGTTTTTTTTGTCATATTGGAATGCAGATGTAGAATGTGGTGTGAAGGTTGTTTTTGTCAGATTTGAATACAGATGTAGAATGTGGTGTGAATGTTTTTTTTGTCATATTTGAATACAGATGTAGAATGTGGTGTGAAGGTTTTTTTTATCAGATTTGAATGCAGATGTAGAATGTGGTGTGAAGGTTGTTTTTTTTTGTCATATTTGAATACAGATGTAGATTGTGGTGTGAAGGTTTTTTTTGTCATATTGGAATGCAGATGTAGAATGTGGTGTGAACGTTGTTTTTTTTTGTCATATTTGAATACAGATGTAGAATGTGGTGTGAATGTTTTTTTTGTCAGATTTGAATACAGATGTAGAATGTGGTGTGAATGTTTTTTTTGTCATATTTGAATGCAGATGTAGAATGTGGTGTGAAGGTTTTTTTTTGTCATATTTGAATGCAGATGTAGAATGTGGTGTGAAGGTTGTTTTTTTTTGTCATATTTGAATGCAGATGTAGAATGTGGTGTGAAGTTTTTTTTTTGTCATATTTGAATGCAGATGTAGAATGTGGTGTGAAGGTTTTTTTTGTCATATTTTAATGCAGATGTAGAATGTGGTGTGAAGGTTTTTTTTTCAGATTTGAATACAGATGTAGAATGTGGTGTGAATGTTTTTTTTTTGTCATATTTGAATGCAGATGTAGAATGTGGTGTTTTTTTTTTTGTCAGATTTGAATGCAGATGTAGAATGTGGTGTGGTTTTTTTTGTCATATTTGAATACAGATGTAGAATGTGGTGTGAATGTTTTTTTTTTGTCATATTTGAATACAGATGTAGAATGTGGTGTGAATGTTTTTTTTTTGTCATATTTGAATGCAGATGTAGAATGTGGTGTGAAGGTTTTTTTTGTCATATTTGAATGCAGATGTAGAATGTGGTGTGAAGGTTTTTTTTGTCATATTTGAATGCAGATGTAGAATGTGGTGTGAAGGTTTTTTTTGTCATATTTGAATGCAGATGTAGAATGTGGTGTGAAGGTTTTTTTTGTCATATTTGAATGCAGATGTAGAATGTGGTGTGAAGGTTTTTTTTGTCATATTTGAATGCAGATGTAGAATGTGGTGTGAAGGTTTTTTTTGTCAGATTTGAATACAGATGTAGAATGTGGTGTGAAGGTTTTTTTTGTCAGATTTGAGTACAGATGTAGAATGTGGTGTGAATGTTTTTTTTTTGTCATATTTGAATACAGATGTAGAATGTGGTGTGAATGTTTTTTTTTTGTCATATTTGAATGCAGATGTAGAATGTGGTGTGAAGGTTTTTTTTGTCATATTTGAATGCAGATGTAGAATGTGGTGTGAAGGTTTTTTTTGTCATATTTGAATGCAGATGTAGAATGTGGTGTGAAGGTTTTTTTTGTCATATTTGAATGCAGATGTAGAATGTGGTGTGAAGGTTTTTTTTGTCATATTTGAATGCAGATGTAGAATGTGGTGTGAAGGTTTTTTTTGTCATATTTGAATGCAGATGTAGAATGTGGTGTGAAGGTTTTTTTTGTCAGATTTGAATACAGATGTAGAATGTGGTGTGAATGTTTTTTTTTTTGTCATATTTGAATACAGATGTAGAATGTGGTGTGGAGGTTTTTTTTGTCAGATTTGAGTACAGATGTAGAATGTGGTGTGAATGTTTTTTTTTTTGTCATATTTGAATGCAGATGTAGAATGTGGTGTGGAGGTTTTTTTTGTCAGATTTGAGTACAGATGTAGAATGTGGTGTGAATGTTGTTTTTTTTGTCATATTTGAATGCAGATGTAGAATGTGGTGTGAATGTTTTTTTTTTTGTCATATTTGAATACAGATGGAGAATGTGGTGTGAATGTTTTTTTTTTTGTCATATTTGAATGCAGATGTAGAATGTGGTGTGGTTTTTTTTGTCAGATTTGAATACAGATGTAGAATGTGGTGTGAAGGTTTTTTTTGTCAGATTTGAATACAGATGTAGAATGTGGTGTGTTGTTTTTTGTTGTTTTTTTGGTGTGAATGTGGTGTGAATGTTGTTTTTTTTGTCATATTTGAATGCAGATGTAGAATGTGGTGTGAATGTTGTTTTTTTTGTCATATTTGAATACAGATGGAGAATGTGGTGTGAATGTTTTTTTTTTTTGTCATATTTGAATGCAGATGTAGAATGTGGTGTGGTTTTTTTTGTCAGATTTGAATACAGATGTAGAATGTGGTGTGAAGGTTTTTTTTGTCAGATTTGAATACAGATGTAGAATGTGGTGTGAAGGTTTTTTTTGTCAGATTTGAGTACAGATGTAGAATGTGGTGTGAATGTTTTTTTTGTCAGATTTGAATACAGATGTAGAATGTGGTGTGAATGTTTTTTTTTTTTGTCATATTTGAATACAGATGTAGAATGTGGTGTGGTTTTTTTTTGTCATATTTGAATACAGATGTAGAGTGTGGTGTGAAGGTTTTTTTTTTGTCATATTGGAATGCAGATGTAGAATGTGGTGTGAAGGTTGTTTTTTTTGTCATATTTGAATGCAGATGTAGAATGTGGTGTGGTTATTTTTGTCATATTTGAATACAGATGTAGAATGTGGTGTGAAGGTTTTTTTTGTCAGATTTGAATACAGATGTAGAATGTGGTGTGAATGTTTTTTTTTGTCAGATTTGAATACAGATGTAGAATGTGGTGTGAATGTTTGTTTTTTTGTCATATTTGAATGCAGATGTAGAATGTGGTGTGGTTTTTTTTGTCATATTTGAATACAGATGTAGAATGTGGTGTGAAGGTTTTTTTTGTCATATTGGAATGCAGATGTAGAATGTGGTGTGAAGGTTGTTTTTTTTGTCATATTTGAATGCAGATGTAGAATGTGGTGTGGTTATTTTTGTCATATTTGAATACAGATGTAGAATGTGGTGTGAAGGTTTTTTTTGTCATATTGGAATGCAGATGTAGAATGTGGTGTGAAGGTTGTTTTTGTCAGATTTGAATACAGATGTAGAATGTGGTGTGAATGTTTTTTTTGTCATATTTGAATACAGATGTAGAATGTGGTGTGAAGGTTTTTTTTATCAGATTTGAATGCAGATGTAGAATGTGGTGTGAAGGTTGTTTTTTTTTGTCATATTTGAATACAGATGTAGATTGTGGTGTGAAGGTTTTTTTTGTCATATTGGAATGCAGATGTAGAATGTGGTGTGAAGGTTGTTTTTTTTTGTCATATTTGAATGCAGATATAGAATGTGGTGTGAATGTTTTTTTTGTCAGATTTGAATACAGATGTAGAATGTGGTGTGAATGTTTTTTTTGTCATATTTGAATGCAGATGTAGAATGTGGTGTGAAGGTTTTTTTTTGTCATATTTGAATGCAGATGTAGAATGTGGTGTGAAGGTTGTTTTTTTTTGTCATATTTGAATGCAGATGTAGAATGTGGTGTGAAGTTTTTTTTTTGTCATATTTGAATGCAGATGTAGAATGTGGTGTGAAGGTTTTTTTTGTCATATTTTAATGCAGATGTAGAATGTGGTGTGAAGGTTTTTTTTGTCAGATTTGAATACAGATGTAGAATGTGGTGTGAATGTTTTTTTTGTCAGATTTGAGTACAGATGTAGAATGTGGTGTGAATGGTTTTTTTTTTGTCATATTTGAATACAGATGTAGAATGTGGTGTGAAGGTTTTTTTTGTCAGATTTGAGTACAGATGTAGAATGTGGTGTGAATGTTTTTATTTTTGTCATATTTGAATACAGATGTAGAATGTGGTGTGAATGTTTTTTTTTTGTCATATTTGAATGCAGATGTAGAATGTGGTGTGTTTTTTTTTTGTCAGATTTGAATGCAGATGTAGAATGTGGTGTGGTTTTTTTTGTCATATTTGAATACAGATGTAGAATGTGGTGTGAATGTTTTTTTTTTGTCATATTTGAATACAGATGTAGAATGTGGTGTGAATGTTTTTTTTTTGTCATATTTGAATGCAGATGTAGAATGTGGTGTGAAGGTTTTTTTTGTCATATTTGAATGCAGATGTAGAATGTGGTGTGAAGGTTTTTTTTGTCAGATTTGAGTACAGATGTAGAATGTGGTGTGAAGGTTTTTTTTGTCAGATTTGAGTACAGATGTAGAATGTGGTGTGAAGGTTGTTTTTTTTGTCATATTGGAATGCAGATGTAGAATGTGGTGTGAAGGTTGTTTTTTTTTGTCATATTGGAATGCAGATGTAGAATGTGGTGTGAAGGTTGTTTTTTTTGTCATATTGGAATGCAGATGTAGAATGTGGTGTGGTTTTTTTTGTCATATTTGAATACAGATGTAGAATGTGGTGTGAAGGTTTTTTTTGTCATATTGGAATGCAGATGTAGAATGTGGTGTGAAGGTTTTTTTTGTCATATTGGAATGCAGATGTAGAATGTGGTGTGAAGGTTGTTTTTTTTGTCATATTTGAATGCAGATGTAGAATGTGGTGTGGTTATTTTTGTCATATTTCAATACAGATGTAGAATGTGGTGTGAAGGTTTTTTTGTCATATTGGAATGCAGATGTAGAATGTGGTTTGAAGGTTGTTTTTTTTGTCATATTTGAATGCAGATGTAGAATGTGGTGTGGTTATTTTTGTCATATTTCAATACAGATGTAGAATGTGGTGTGAAGGTTGTTTTTTTTGGTCATATTTGAATACAGATGTAGATTGTGGTGTGAAGGTTTTTTTTGTCATATTCGAATGCAGATGTGGAATGTGGTGTGAAGGTTGTTTTTTTTTTTGTCATATTTGAATACAGATGTAGATTGTGGTGTGAAGGTTTTTTTTGTCATATTGGAATGCAGATGTAGAATGTGGTGTGAAGGTTGTTTTTGTCATATTTGAATACAGATGTAGAATGTGGTGTGAATGTTTTTTTTGTCATATTGGAATGCAGATGTAGAATGTGGTGTGAAGGTTGTTTTTTTTGTCATATTGGAATGCAGATGTAGAATGTGGTGTGAAGGTTGTTTTTTTTGTCATATTTGAATGCAGATGTAGAATGTGGTGTGGTTATTTTTGTCATATTTCAATACAGATGTAGAATGTGGTGTGAAGGTTTTTTTTGTCATATTGGAATGCAGATGTAGAATGTGGTGTGAAGGTTGTTTTTTTTGTCATATTTGAATACAGATGTAGATTGTGGTGTGAAGGTTTTTTTTGTCATATTGGAATGCAGATGTAGAATGTGGTGTGAAGGTTGTTTTTTTTTTTGTCATATTTGAATACAGATGTAGAATGTGGTGTGAAGGTTTTTTTTGTCATATTTGAATGTAGATGTAGAATGTGGTGTGAAGGTTGTTTTTGTCATATTTGAATACAGATGTAGAATGTGGTGTGAATGTTTTTTTTTTGTCATATTTGAATGCAGATGTAGAATGTGGTGTGAAGGTTTTTTTTGTCATATTTGAATGCAGATGTAGAATGTGGTGTGAAGGTTTTTTTTGTCAGATTTGAGTACAGATGTAGAATGTGGTGTGAAGGTTTTTTTTGTCAGATTTGAGTACAGATGTAGAATGTGGTGTGAAGGTTGTTTTTTTTGTCATATTGGAATGCAGATGTAGAATGTGGTGTGAAGGTTGTTTTTTTTGTCATATTGGAATGCAGATGTAGAATGTGGTGTGAAGGTTGTTTTTTTTGTCATATTGGAATGCAGATGTAGAATGTGGTGTGGTTTTTTTTGTCATATTTGAATACAGATGTAGAATGTGGTGTGAAGGTTTTTTTTGTCATATTGGAATGCAGATGTAGAATGTGGTGTGAAGGTTGTTTTTTTTGTCATATTGGAATGCAGATGTAGAATGTGGTGTGAAGGTTGTTTTTTTTGTCATATTTGAATGCAGATGTAGAATGTGGTGTGGTTATTTTTGTCATATTTCAATACAGATGTAGAATGTGGTGTGAAGGTTTTTTTGTCATATTGGAATGCAGATGTAGAATGTGGTGTGAAGGTTGTTTTTTTTGTCATATTTGAATGCAGATGTAGAATGTGGTGTGGTTATTTTTGTCATATTTCAATACAGATGTAGAATGTGGTGTGAAGGTTGTTTTTTTTTTGTCATATTTGAATACAGATGTAGATTGTGGTGTGAAGGTTTTTTTTGTCATATTCGAATGCAGATGTAGAATGTGGTGTGAAGGTTGTTTTTTTTTTGTCATATTTGAATACAGATGTAGATTGTGGTGTGAAGGTTTTTTTTGTCATATTGGAATGCAGATGTAGAATGTGGTGTGAAGGTTGTTTTTGTCATATTTGAATACAGATGTAGAATGTGGTGTGAATGTTTTTTTTGTCATATTGGAATGCAGATGTAGAATGTGGTGTGAAGGTTGTTTTTTTTGTCATATTGGAATGCAGATGTAGAATGTGGTGTGAAGGTTGTTTTTTTTGTCATATTTGAATGCAGATGTAGAATGTGGTGTGGTTATTTTTGTCATATTTCAATACAGATGTAGAATGTGGTGTGAAGGTTTTTTTTGTCATATTGGAATGCAGATGTAGAATGTGGTGTGAAGGTTGTTTTTTTTTTTGTCATATTTGAATACAGATGTAGAATGTGGTGTGAAGGTTTTTTTTGTCATATTTGAATGTAGATGTAGAATGTGGTGTGAAGGTTGTTTTTGTCATATTTGAATACAGATGTAGAATGTGGTGTGAAGGTTTTTTTTGTCAGATTTTAGTACAGATGTAGAATGTGGTGTGAAGGTTTTTTTTGTCAGATTTGAATACAGATGTAGAATGTGGTGTGAATGTTTTTTTTGTCATATTTGAATGTAGATGTAGAATGTGGTGTGAAGGTTGTTTTTGTCAGATTTTAGTACAGATGTAGAATGTGGTGTGAAGGTTTTTTTTGTCATATTGGAATGCAGATGTAGAATGTGGTGTGAAGGTTTTTTTTGTCATATTTGAATGTAGATGTAGAATGTGGTGTGAAGGTTTTTTTTGTCATATTGGAATGCAGATGTAGAATGTGGTGTGAAGGTTTTTTTTGTCATATTTGAATGCAGATGTAGAATGTGGTGTGAAGGTTGTTTTTTTTTTGTCATATTTGAATACAGATGTAGAATGTGGTGTGAAGGTTTTTTTTGTCATATTGGAATGCAGATGTAGAATGTGGTGTGAAGGTTTTTTTTGTCATATTGGAATGCAGATGTAGAATGTGGTGTGAAGGTTTTTTTTGTCATATTGGAATGCAGATGTAGAATGTGGTGTGAAGGTTTTTTTTTGTCATATTGGAATGCAGATGTAGAATGTGGTGTGAAGGTTGTTTTTTTTGTCATATTTGAATACAGATGTATATTGTGGTGTGAAGGTTTTTTTTTGTCATATTGGAATGCAGATGTAGAATGTGGTGTGAATGTTTTTTTTGTCAGATTTGAATACAGATGTAGAATGTGGTGTGAATGTTGTTTTTGTCATATTTGAATGCAGATGTAGAATGTGGTGTGAAGGTTTTTTTTTGTCATATTTGAATGCAGATGTAGAATGTGGTGTGAAGGTTTTTTTTGTCATATTTGAATGCAGATATAGAATGTGGTGTGAAGGTTGTTTTTTTTTGTCATATTGGAATGCAGATGTAGATTGTGGTGTGAAGGTTTTTTTTGTCATATTGGAATACAGATGTAGATTGTGGTGGGAAGGTTTTTTTTGTCATATTGGAATACAGATGTAGAATGTGGTGTGAAGGTTGTTTTTTTTTGTCATATTTGAATACAGATGTAGATTGTGGTGTGAAGGTTTTTTTTGTCATATTGGAATGCAGATGTAGAATGTGGTGTGAAGGTTGTTTTTTTTTGTCATATTTGAATGCAGATGTAGAATGTGGTGTGAAGGTTTTTTTTGTCATATTTGAATGCAGATGTAGAATGTGGTGTGAAGGTTGTTTTTTTTTTTGTCATATTGGAATGCAGATGTAGATTGTGGTGTGAAGGTTTTTTTTGTCATATTGGAATACAGATGTAGAATGTGGTGTGAAGGTTTTTTTTTGTCATATTGGAATGCAGATGTAGAATGTGGTGTGAAGGTTTTTTTTGTCATATTTGAATGCAGATGTAGAATGTGGTGTGAAGGTTTTTTTTGTCATATTGGAATGCAGATGTAGAATGTGGTGTGAAGGTTGTTTTTTTTTTGTCATATTTGAATACAGATGTAGATTGTGGTGTGAAGGTTTTTTTTTGTCAGATTGGAATGCAGATGTAGAATGTGGTGTGAATGTTTTTTTTGTCATATTGGAATGCAGATGTAGAATGTGGTGTGAAGGTTTTTTTTGTCAGATTTGAGTACAGATGTAGAATGTGGTGTGAATGTTTGTTTTTTTGTCATATTTGAATACAGATGTAGAATGTGGTGTGAATGTTTTTTTTTTTTGTCATATTTGAATACAGATGTAGAATGTGGTGTGAATGTTTTTTTTTTTTGTCATATTTGAATACAGATGTAGAATGTGGTGTGAATGTTTGTTTTTTTGTCATATTTGAATACAGATGTAGAATGTGGTGTGAATGTTTTTTTTTTTGTCATATTGGAATGCAGATGTAGAATGTGGTGTGAATGTTTTTTTTTTTTGTCATATTTGAATGCAGATGTAGAATGTGGTGTGGTTTTTTTTGTCACATTTGAATATAGATGTAGAATGTGGTGTGAATGTTGTTTTTTTTGTCATATTTGAATACAGATGTAGAATGTGGTGTGAAGGTTTTTTTTGTCAGATTTGAGTACAGATGTAGAATGTGGTGTGAAGGTTTTTTTTGTCAGATTTGAGTACAGATGTAGAATGTGGTGTGAAGGTTTTTTTTGTCATATTGGAATGCAGATGTAGAATGTGGTGTGAAGGATGTTTTTTTTGTCATATTGGAATGCAGATGTAGAATGTGGTGTGTTATTTTTGTCATATTTCAATACAGATGTAGAATGTGGTGTGAAGGTTTTTTTTGTCATATTGGAATGCAGATGTAGAATGTGGTGTGAATGTTGTTTTTTTTGTCATATTTGAATGCAGATGTAGAATGTGGTGTGGTTTTTTTTGTCACATTTGAATACAGATGTAGAATGTGGTGTGAATGTTGTTGTTTTTGTCATATTTGAATACAGATGTAGAATGTGGTGTGAAGGTTTTTTTTGTCAGATTTGAGTACAGATGTAGAATGTGGTGTGAAGGTTTTTTTTGTCATATTGGAATGCAGATGTAGATTGTGGTGTGAAGGTTTTTTTTGTCATATTGGAATACAGATGTAGAATGTGGTGTGAAGGTTTTTTTTGTCATATTGGAATGCAGATGTAGAATGTGGTGTGAAGGTTTTTTTTGTCATATTTGAATGCAGATGTAGAATGTGGTGTGAAGGTTTTTTTTGTCATATTGGAATGCAGATGTAGAATGTGGTGTGAAGGTTGTTTTTTTTTGTCATATTTGAATACAGATGTAGATTGTGGTGTGAAGGTTTTTTTTTGTCAGATTGGAATGCAGATGTAGAATGTGGTGTGAATGTTTTTTTTGTCATATTGGAATGCAGATGTAGAATGTGGTGTGAAGGTTTTTTTTGTCAGATTTGAGTACAGATGTAGAATGTGGTGTGAATGTTTGTTTTTTTGTCATATTTGAATACAGATGTAGAATGTGGTGTGAATGTTTTTTTTTTTTGTCATATTTGAATACAGATGTAGAATGTGGTGTGAATGTTTTTTTTTTTTGTCATATTTGAATACAGATGTAGAATGTGGTGTGAATGTTTGTTTTTTTGTCATATTTGAATACAGATGTAGAATGTGGTGTGAATGTTTTTTTTTTGTCATATTGGAATGCAGATGTAGAATGTGGTGTGGAGGTTTTTTTTTTTGTCATATTTGAATACAGATGTAGAATGTGGTGTGAATGTTTTTTTTTTTGTCATATTTGAATGCAGATGTAGAATGTGGTGTGGTTTTTTTTGTCACATTTGAATATAGATGTAGAATGTGGTGTGAATGTTGTTTTTTTTGTCATATTTGAATACAGATGTAGAATGTGGTGTGAAGGTTTTTTTTGTCAGATTTGAGTACAGATGTAGAATGTGGTGTGAAGGTTTTTTTTGTCAGATTTGAGTACAGATGTAGAATGTGGTGTGAAGGTTTTTTTTGTCATATTGGAATGCAGATGTAGAATGTGGTGTGTTATTTTTGTCATATTTCAATACAGATGTAGAATGTGGTGTGAAGGTTTTTTTTGTCATATTGGAATGCAGATGTAGAATGTGGTGTGAATGTTGTTTTTTTTGTCATATTTGAATGCAGATGTAGAATGTGGTGTGGTTTTTTTTGTCACATTTGAATACAGATGTAGAATGTGGTGTGAATGTTGTTGTTTTTGTCATATTTGAATACAGATGTAGAATGTGGTGTGAAGGTTTTTTTTGTCAGATTTGAGTACAGATGTAGAATGTGGTGTGAAGGTTTTTTTTGTCATATTGGAATGCAGATGTAGAATGTGGTGTGAAGGATGTTTTTTTTGTCATATTGGAATGCAGATGTAGAATGTGGTGTGTTATTTTTGTCATATTTCAATACAGATGTAGAATGTGGTGTGAAGGTTTTTTTTGTCATATTGGAATGCAGATGTAGAATGTGGTGTGAAGGTTGTTTTTTTGTCATATTTGAATACAGATGTAGAATGTGGTGTGAAGGTTTTTTTTGTCATATTTGAATACAGATGTAGAATGTGGTGTGAAGGTTTTTTTTGTCATATTGGAATGCAGATGTAGAATGTGGTGTGAAGGTTTTTTTTTTTTGTCATATTTGAATACAGATGTAGAATGTGGTGTGAAGGTTTTTTTTGTCATATTTGAATGTAGATGTAGAATGTGGTGTGAAGGTTGTTTTTGTCATATTTGAATACAGATGTAGAATGTGGTGTGAAGGTTTTTTTTGTCAGATTTGAATACAGATGTAGAATGTGGTGTGAAGGTTTTTTTTGTCAGATTTGAATACAGATGTAGAATGTGGTGTGAAGGTTGTTTTTGTCATATTTGAATACAGATGTAGAATGTGGTGTGAAGGTTTTTTTTGTCAGATTTGAATGCAGATGTAGAATGTGGTGTGAAGGTTTTTTTTGTCAGATTTGAATACAGATGTAGAATGTGGTGTGAAGGTTTTTTTTGTCATATTGGAATGCAGATGTAGAATGTGGTGTGAAGGTTTTTTTTGTCAGATTTGAATACAGATGTAGAATGTGGTGTGAAGGTTGTTTTTGTCATATTGGAATGCAGATGTAGAATGTGGTGTGAAGGTTGTTTTTGTCATATTGGAATGCAGATGTAGAATGTGGTGTGAAGGTTTTTTTTGTCAGATTTGAGTACAGATGTAGATTGTGGTGTGAAGGTTTTTTTTGTCATATTGGAATGCAGATGTAGAATGTGGTGTGAAGGTTGTTTTTGTCATATTGGAATGCAGATGTAGAATGTGGTGTGAAGGTTTTTTTTGTCATATTGGAATGCAGATGTAGAATGTGGTGTGAAGGTTTTTTTTGTCATATTGGAATGCAGATGTAGAATGTGGTGTGAAGGTTGTTTTTTTTGTCATATTGGAATGCAGATGTAGAATGTGGTGTGAAGGTTGTTTTTTTTGTCATATTGGAATGCAGATGTAGAATGTGGTGTGAAGGTTTTTTTTGTCAGATTTGAGTACAGATGTAGATTGTGGTGTGAAGGTTTTTTTTGTCATATTGGAATGCAGATGTAGAATGTGGTGTGAAGGTTGTTTTTGTCATATTGGAATGCAGATGTAGAATGTGGTGTGAAGGTTTTTTTTGTCATATTGGAATGCAGATGTAGAATGTGGTGTGAAGGTTGTTTTTTTTGTCATATTTGAATGCAGATGTAGAATGTGGTGTGAAGGTTGTTTTTTTTGTCATATTGGAATGCAGATGGAGAATGTGGTGTGAAGGTTTTTTTTGTCATATTGGAATGCAGATGTAGAATGTGGTGTGAAGGTTTTTTTTGTCATATTGGAATGCAGATGTAGAATGTGGTGTGAAGGTTTTTTTTGTCATATTGGAATGCAGATGTAGAATGTGGTGTGAAGGTTTTTTTTGTCAGATTTGAGTACAGATGTAGATTGTGGTGTGAAGGTTTTTTTTGTCATATTTCAATACAGATGTAGAATGTGCTGTGAAGGTTTTTTTTTTGTCATATTTGAATACAGATGTAGAATGTGGTGTGAAGGTTTTTTTTGTCATATTTGAATGCAGATGTAGAATGTGGTGTGGTTTTTTTTGTCATATTTCAATACAGATGTAGAATGTGGTGTGAAGGTTTTTTTTGTCATATTGGAATGCAGATGTAGAATGTGGTGTGAATGTTGTTTTTTTTGTCATATTTGAATGCAGATGTAGAATGTGGTGTGGTTTTTTTTGTCACATTTGAATACAGATGTAGAATGTGGTGTGAATGTTGTTGTTTTTGTCATATTTGAATACAGATGTAGAATGTGGTGTGAAGGTTTTTTTTGTCAGATTTGAGTACAGATGTAGAATGTGGTGTGAAGGTTTTTTTTGTCATATTGGAATGCAGATGTAGATTGTGGTGTGAAGGTTTTTTTTGTCATATTGGAATACAGATGTAGAATGTGGTGTGAAGGTTTTTTTTGTCATATTGGAATGCAGATGTAGAATGTGGTGTGAAGGTTTTTTTTGTCATATTTGAATGCAGATGTAGAATGTGGTGTGAAGGTTTTTTTTGTCATATTGGAATGCAGATGTAGAATGTGGTGTGAAGGTTGTTTTTTTTTGTCATATTTGAATACAGATGTAGATTGTGGTGTGAAGGTTTTTTTTTGTCAGATTGGAATGCAGATGTAGAATGTGGTGTGAATGTTTTTTTTGTCATATTGGAATGCAGATGTAGAATGTGGTGTGAAGGTTTTTTTTGTCAGATTTGAGTACAGATGTAGAATGTGGTGTGAAGGTTTTTTTTTTTTGTCATATTTGAATACAGATGTAGAATGTGGTGTGAATGTTTTTTTTTTTTGTCATATTTGAATACAGATGTAGAATGTGGTGTGAATGTTTTTTTTTTTTGTCATATTTGAATACAGATGTAGAATGTGGTGTGAATGTTTGTTTTTTTGTCATATTTGAATACAGATGTAGAATGTGGTGTGAATGTTTTTTTTTTTGTCATATTGGAATGCAGATGTAGAATGTGGTGTGGAGGTTTTTTTTTTTGTCATATTTGAATACAGATGTAGAATGTGGTGTTTTTTTTTTTTTTTTTTGTCATATTTGAATGCAGATGTAGAATGTGGTGTGGTTTTTTTTGTCACATTTGAATATAGATGTAGAATGTGGTGTGAATGTTGTTTTTTTTGTCATATTTGAATACAGATGTAGAATGTGGTGTGAAGGTTTTTTTTGTCAGATTTGAGTACAGATGTAGAATGTGGTGTGAAGGTTTTTTTTGTCAGATTTGAGTACAGATGTAGAATGTGGTGTGAAGGTTTTTTTTGTCATATTGGAATGCAGATGTAGAATGTGGTGTGAAGGATGTTTTTTTTGTCATATTGGAATGCAGATGTAGAATGTGGTGTGTTATTTTTGTCATATTTCAATACAGATGTAGAATGTGGTGTGAAGGTTTTTTTTGTCATATTGGAATGCAGATGTAGAATGTGGTGTGAATGTTTGTTTTTTTGTCATATTTGAATACAGATGTAGAATGTGGTGTGAATGTTTTTTTTTTTGTCATATTGGAATGCAGATGTAGAATGTGGTGTGAAGGTTGTTTTTTTGTCATATTTGAATACAGATGTAGAATGTGGTGTGAAGGTTTTTTTTGTCATATTTGAATACAGATGTAGAATGTGGTGTGAAGGTTTTTTTTGTCATATTGGAATGCAGATGTAGAATGTGGTGTGAAGGTTTTTTTTTTTTGTCATATTTGAATACAGATGTAGAATGTGGTGTGAAGGTTTTTTTTGTCATATTTGAATGTAGATGTAGAATGTGGTGTGAAGGTTGTTTTTGTCATATTTGAATACAGATGTAGAATGTGGTGTGAAGGTTTTTTTTGTCAGATTTGAATACAGATGTAGAATGTGGTGTGAAGGTTTTTTTTGTCAGATTTGAATACAGATGTAGAATGTGGTGTGAAGGTTGTTTTTGTCATATTTGAATACAGATGTAGAATGTGGTGTGAAGGTTTTTTTTGTCAGATTTGAATGCAGATGTAGAATGTGGTGTGAAGGTTTTTTTTGTCAGATTTGAATACAGATGTAGAATGTGGTGTGAAGGTTTTTTTTGTCATATTGGAATGCAGATGTAGAATGTGGTGTGAAGGTTGTTTTTGTCATATTGGAATGCAGATGTAGAATGTGGTGTGAAGGTTTTTTTTGTCATATTGGAATGCAGATGTAGAATGTGGTGTGAAGGTTGTTTTTTTTGTCATATTGGAATGCAGATGTAGAATGTGGTGTGAAGGTTGTTTTTTTTGTCATATTGGAATGCAGATGTAGAATGTGGTGTGAAGGTTTTTTTTGTCAGATTTGAGTACAGATGTAGATTGTGGTGTGAAGGTTTTTTTTGTCATATTGGAATGCAGATGTAGAATGTGGTGTGAAGGTTGTTTTTGTCATATTGGAATGCAGATGTAGAATGTGGTGTGAAGGTTTTTTTTGTCATATTGGAATGCAGATGTAGAATGTGGTGTGAAGGTTGTTTTTTTTGTCATATTTGAATGCAGATGTAGAATGTGGTGTGAAGGTTGTTTTTTTTGTCATATTGGAATGCAGATGGAGAATGTGGTGTGAAGGTTTTTTTTGTCATATTGGAATGCAGATGTAGAATGTGGTGTGAAGGTTTTTTTTGTCATATTGGAATGCAGATGTAGAATGTGGTGTGAAGGTTTTTTTTGTCATATTGGAATGCAGATGTAGAATGTGGTGTGAAGGTTTTTTTTGTCAGATTTGAGTACAGATGTAGATTGTGGTGTGAACGTTTTTTTTGTCATATTTCAATACAGATGTAGAATGTGCTGTGAAGGTTTTTTTTTTGTCATATTTGAATACAGATGTAGAATGTGGTGTGAAGGTTTTTTTTGTCATATTTGAATGTAGATGTAGAATGTGGTGTGAAGGTTGTTTTTGTCAGATTTGAATGCAGATGTAGAATGTGGTGTGGTTTTTTTTGTCATATTTGAATACAGATGTAGAATGTGGTGTGAAGGTTTTTTTTGTCATATTGGAATGCAGATGTAGAATGTGGTGTGAAGGTTTTTTTTGTCATATTGGAATGCAGATGTAGAATGTGGTGTGAAGGTTTTTTTTGTCATATTGGAATACAGATGTAGAATGTGGTGTGAAGGTTGTTTTTTTGGTCATATTTGAATACAGATGTAGATTGTGGTGTGAAGGTTTTTTTTGTCATATTTCAATACAGATGTAGAATGTGCTGTGAAGGTTTTTTTTGTCATATTTGAATGTAGATGTAGAATGTGGTGTGAAGGTTGTTTTTGTCATATTTGAATACAGATGTAGAATGTGGTGTGAAGGTTGTTTTTGTCAGATTTGAATGCAGATGTAGAATGTGGTGTGAAGGTTTTTTTTTGTCATATTTGAATACAGATGTAGATTGTGGTGTGAAGGTTTTTTTTGTCATATTGGAATGCAGATGTAGAATGTGGTGTGAAGGTTTTTTTTGTCATATTTGAATGTAGATGTAGAATGTGGTGTGAAGGTTGTTTTTGTCATATTTGAATACAGATGTAGAATGTGGTGTGAAGGTTGTTTTTGTCAGATTTGAATGCAGATGTAGAATGTGGTGTGAAGGTTTTTTTTGTCATATTGGAATGCAGATGTAGAATGTGGTGTGAAGGTTGTTTTTGTCATATTTGAATACAGATGTAGAATGTGGTGTGAATGTTTTTTTTGTCAGATTTTAGTACAGATGTAGAATGTGGTGTGAAGGTTTTTTTTGTCAGTTTGGAATGCAGATGTAGAATGTGGTGTGAAGGTTTTTTTTGTCATATTTGAATACAGATGTAGAATGTGGTGTGAAGGTTTTTTTTGTCAGATTTGAATGCAGATGTAGAATGTGGTGTGAATGTTTTTTTTGTCAGATTTGAATACAGATGTAGAATGTGGTGTGAATGTTTTTTTTTGTCATATTTGAATGCAGATGTAGAATGTGGTGTGAAGGTTTTTTTTGTCATATTTGAATGTAGATGTAGAATGTGGTGTGAAGGTTGTTTTTGTCATATTTGAATACAGATGTAGAATGTGGTGTGAAGGTTGTTTTTGTCATATTTGAATACAGATGTAGAATGTGGTGTGAAGGTTTTTTTTGTCATATTTGAATGCAGATGTAGAATGTGGTGTGAAGGTTTTTTTTGTCAGATTTGAATGCAGATGTAGAATGTGGTGTGAATGTTTTTTTTGTCAGATTTTAGTACAGATGTAGAATGTGGTGTGAAGGTTTTTTTTGTCATATTTGAATGCAGATGTAGAATGTGGTGTGAAGGTTATTTTTGTCATATTGGAATGCAGATGTAGAATGTGGTGTGAATGTTTTTTTTGTCAGATTTTAGTACAGATGTAGAATGTGGTGTGAAGGTTTTTTTTGTCAGTTTGGAATGCAGATGTAGAATGTGGTGTGAAGGTTTTTTTTGTCATATTTGAATACAGATGTAGAATGTGGTGTGAAGGTTTTTTTTGTCAGATTTGAATGCAGATGTAGAATGTGGTGTGAATGTTTTTTTTGTCAGATTTTAATACAGATGTAGAATGTGGTGTGAATGTTTTTTTTGTCATATTTGAATGCAGATGTAGAATGTGGTGTGAAGGTTTTTTTTTGTCATATTTGAATGCAGATGTAGAATGTGGTGTGAAGGTTGTTTTTTTTTGTCATATTTGAATGCAGATGTAGAATGTGGTGTGAAGGTTTTTTTTGTCATATTTGAATGCAGATGTAGAATGTGGTGTGAAGGTTGTTTTTTTTTGTCATATTGGAATGCAGATGTAGAATGTGGTGTGAAGGTTTTTTTTTGTCATATTGGAATGCAGATGTAGAATGTGGTGTGAAGGTTTTTTTTGTCATATTTGAATGCAGATGTAGAATGTGGTGTGAAGGTTTTTTTTGTCAGATTTGAATACAGATGTAGAATGTGGTGTGAATGTTTTTTTGTCAGATTTGAGTACAGATGTAGAATGTGGTGTGAATGTTGTTTTTTTTGTCACATTTGAATACAGATGTAGAATGTGGTGTGAATGTTTTGTTTTTTTGTCATATTTGAATGCAGATGTAGAATGTGGTGTGGTTTTTTTTGTCAGATTTGAATGCAGATGTAGAATGTGGTGTGGTTTTTTTTGTCACATTTGAATACAGATGTAGAATGTGGTGTGAATGTTTTTTTTTTGTCATATTTGAATACAGATGTAGAATGTGGTGTGAATGTTTTTTTTTTTGTCATATTTGAATGCAGATGTAGAATGTGGTGTGGTTTTTTTTGTCATATTTGAATGCAGATGTAGAATGTGGTGTGAATGTTTTTTTTTTTGTCATATTTGAATGCAGATGTAGAATGTGGTGTGGTTTTTTTTGTCACATTTGAATACAGATGTAGAATGTGGTGTGAATGTTGTTTTTTTTGTCATATTTGAATACAGATGTAGAATGTGGTGTGAAGGTTTTTTTTGTCATATTTGAATACAGATGTAGAATGTGGTGTGAAGGTTGTTTTTTTTGTCATATTTGAATGTAGATGTAGAATGTGGTGTGGTTTTTTTTGTCATATTTGAATACAGATGTAGAATGTGGTGTGAAGGTTTTTTTTGTCATATTGGAATGCAGATGTAGAATGTGGTGTGAAGGTTGTTTTTTTTGTCATATTGGAATGTAGATGTAGAATGTGGTGTGAAGGTTTTTTTTGTCAGATTTTAGTGCAGATGTAGAATGTGGTGTGAAGGTTTTTTTTGTCATATTGGAATGCAGATGTAGAATGTGGTGTGAAGGTTTTTTTTGTCGGATTTTAGTACAGATGTAGAATGTGGTGTGAAGGTTTTTTTTGTCATATTGGAATGCAGATGTAGAATGTGGTGTGAAGGTTGTTTTTGTCATATTGGAATGCAGATGTAGAATGTGGTGTGAAGGTTGTTTTTTTTTTGTCATATTTGAATACAGATGTAGAATGTGGTGTGAAGGTTTTTTTTGTCATATTTGAATGTAGATGTAGAATGTGGTGTGAAGGTTGTTTTTGTCATATTTGAATGTAGATGTAGAATGTGGTGTGAAGGTTTTTTTTGTCAGATTTTAGTGCAGATGTAGAATGTGGTGTGAAGGTTTTTTTTGTCATATTGGAATGCAGATGTAGAATGTGGTGTGAAGGTTGTTTTTTTTGTCATATTGGAATGCAGATGTAGAATGTGGTGTGAATGTTTGTTTTTTTGTCATATTTGAATACAGATGTAGAATGTGGTGTGAATGTTTTTTTTTTTGTCATATTGGAATGCAGATGTAGAATGTGGTGTGGAGGTTTTTTTTTTTGTCATATTTGAATACAGATGTAGAATGTGGTGTGAATGTTTTTTTTTTTTGTCATATTTGAATGCAGATGTAGAATGTGGTGTGGTTTTTTTTGTCACATTTGAATATAGATGTAGAATGTGGTGTGAATGTTGTTTTTTTTGTCATATTTGAATACAGATGTAGAATGTGGTGTGAAGGTTTTTTTTGTCAGATTTGAGTACAGATGTAGAATGTGGTGTGAAGGTTTTTTTTGTCAGATTTGAGTACAGATGTAGAATGTGGTGTGAAGGTTTTTTTTGTCATATTGGAATGCAGATGTAGAATGTGGTGTGAAGGTTTTTTTTGTCAGATTTGAGTACAGATGTAGAATGTGGTGTGAAGGATGTTTTTTTTGTCATATTGGAATGCAGATGTAGAATGTGGTGTGTTATTTTTGTCATATTTCAATACAGATGTAGAATGTGGTGTGAAGGTTTTTTTTTGTCATATTGGAATGCAGATGTAGAATGTGGTGTGAATGTTGTTTTTTTTGTCATATTTGAATGCAGATGTAGAATGTGGTGTGGTTTTTTTTGTCACATTTGAATACAGATGTAGAATGTGGTGTGAATGTTGTTGTTTTTGTCATATTTGAATACAGATGTAGAATGTGGTGTGAAGGTTTTTTTTGTCAGATTTGAGTACAGATGTAGAATGTGGTGTGAAGGTTTTTTTTGTCATATTGGAATGCAGATGTAGAATGTGGTGTGAAGGATGTTTTTTTTGTCATATTGGAATGCAGATGTAGAATGTGGTGTGTTATTTTTGTCATATTTCAATACAGATGTAGAATGTGGTGTGAAGGTTTTTTTTGTCATATTGGAATGCAGATGTAGAATGTGGTGTGAAGGTTGTTTTTTTGTCATATTTGAATACAGATGTAGAATGTGGTGTGAAGGTTTTTTTTGTCATATTTGAATACAGATGTAGAATGTGGTGTGAAGGTTTTTTTTGTCATATTGGAATGCAGATGTAGAATGTGGTGTGAAGGTTTTTTTTAATCATATTTGAATGCAGATGTAGAATGTGGTGTGAAGGTTTTTTTTTTTTGTCATATTTGAATACAGATGTAGAATGTGGTGTGAAGGTTTTTTTTGTCATATTTGAATGTAGATGTAGAATGTGGTGTGAAGGTTGTTTTTGTCATATTTGAATACAGATGTAGAATGTGTTGTGAAGGTTTTTTTTGTCAGATTTGAATACAGATGTAGAATGTGGTGTGAAGGTTTTTTTTGTCAGATTTGAATACAGATGTAGAATGTGGTGTGAAGGTTGTTTTTGTCATATTTGAATACAGATGTAGAATGTGGTGTGAAGGTTTTTTTTGTCAGATTTGAATGCAGATGTAGAATGTGGTGTGAAGGTTTTTTTTGTCAGATTTGAATACAGATGTAGAATGTGGTGTGAAGGTTTTTTTTGTCATATTGGAATGCAGATGTAGAATGTGGTGTGAAGGTTGTTTTTGTCATATTGGAATGCAGATGTAGAATGTGGTGTGAAGGTTTTTTTTGTCATATTGGAATGCAGATGTAGAATGTGGTGTGAAGGTTGTTTTTTTTGTCATATTGGAATGCAGATGTAGAATGTGGTGTGAAGGTTGTTTTTTTTGTCATATTGGAATGCAGATGTAGAATGTGGTGTGAAGGTTTTTTTTGTCAGATTTGAGTACAGATGTAGATTGTGGTGTGAAGGTTTTTTTTGTCATATTGGAATGCAGATGTAGAATGTGGTGTGAAGGTTGTTTTTGTCATATTGGAATGCAGATGTAGAATGTGGTGTGAAGGTTTTTTTTGTCATATTGGAATGCAGATGTAGAATGTGGTGTGAAGGTTGTTTTTTTTGTCATATTTGAATGCAGATGTAGAATGTGGTGTGAAGGTTGTTTTTTTTGTCATATTGGAATGCAGATGGAGAATGTGGTGTGAAGGTTTTTTTTGTCATATTGGAATGCAGATGTAGAATGTGGTGTGAAGGTTTTTTTTGTCATATTGGAATGCAGATGTAGAATGTGGTGTGAAGGTTTTTTTTGTCATATTGGAATGCAGATGTAGAATGTGGTGTGAAGGTTTTTTTTGTCAGATTTGAGTACAGATGTAGATTGTGGTGTGAAGGTTTTTTTTGTCATATTTCAATACAGATGTAGAATGTGCTGTGAAGGTTTTTTTTTTGTCATATTTGAATACAGATGTAGAATGTGGTGTGAAGGTTTTTTTTGTCATATTTGAATGTAGATGTAGAATGTGGTGTGAAGGTTGTTTTTGTCAGATTTGAATGCAGATGTAGAATGTGGTGTGGTTTTTTTTGTCATATTTGAATACAGATGTAGAATGTGGTGTGAAGGTTTTTTTTGTCATATTGGAATGCAGATGTAGAATGTGGTGTGAAGGTTTTTTTTGTCATATTGGAATGCAGATGTAGAATGTGGTGTGAAGGTTTTTTTTGTCATATTGGAATACAGATGTAGAATGTGGTGTGAAGGTTGTTTTTTTGGTCATATTTGAATACAGATGTAGATTGTGGTGTGAAGGTTTTTTTTGTCATATTTCAATACAGATGTAGAATGTGCTGTGAAGGTTGTTTTTTTTTGTCATATTTGAATACAGATGTAGATTGTGGTGTGAAGGTTTTTTTTGTCATATTGGAATGCAGATGTAGAATGTGGTGTGAAGGTTTTTTTTGTCATATTTGAATGTAGATGTAGAATGTGGTGTGAAGGTTGTTTTTGTCAGATTTGAATGCAGATGTAGAATGTGGTGTGAAGGTTTTTTTTGTCATATTTGAATACAGATGTAGATTGTGGTGTGAAGGTTTTTTTTGTCATATTTGAATACAGATGTAGATTGTGGTGTGAAGGTTGTTTTTGTCAGATTTGAATGCAGATGTAGAATGTGGTGTGAAGGTTGTTTTTTTTTGTCATATTTGAATACAGATGTAGATTGTGGTGTGAAGGTTTTTTTTGTCATATTGGAATGCAGATGTAGAATGTGGTGTGAAGGTTGTTTTTGTCATATTTGAATACAGATGTAGAATGTGGTGTGAAGGTTGTTTTTGTCAGATTTGAATGCAGATGTAGAATGTGGTGTGAAGGTTTTTTTTGTCATATTGGAATGCAGATGTAGAATGTGGTGTGAATGTTTTTTTTGTCAGATTTTAGTACAGATGTAGAATGTGGTGTGAAGGTTTTTTTTGTCAGTTTGGAATGCAGATGTAGAATGTGGTGTGAAGGTTTTTTTTGTCATATTTGAATACAGATGTAGAATGTGGTGTGAAGGTTTTTTTTGTCAGATTTGAATGCAGATGTAGAATGTGGTGTGAATGTTTTTTTTGTCAGATTTGAATACAGATGTAGAATGTGGTGTGAATGTTTTTTTTTGTCATATTTGAATGCAGATGTAGAATGTGGTGTGAAGGTTTTTTTTGTCATATTTGAATGTAGATGTAGAATGTGGTGTGAAGGTTGTTTTTGTCATATTTGAATACAGATGTAGAATGTGGTGTGAAGGTTGTTTTTGTCATATTTGAATACAGATGTAGAATGTGGTGTGAAGGTTTTTTTTGTCATATTTGAATGCAGATGTAGAATGTGGTGTGAAGGTTTTTTTTGTCAGATTTGAATGCAGATGTAGAATGTGGTGTGAATGTTTTTTTTGTCAGATTTTAGTACAGATGTAGAATGTGGTGTGAAGGTTTTTTTTGTCATATTTGAATGCAGATGTAGAATGTGGTGTGAAGGTTATTTTTGTCATATTGGAATGCAGATGTAGAATGTGGTGTGAATGTTTTTTTTGTCAGATTTTAGTACAGATGTAGAATGTGGTGTGAAGGTTTTTTTTGTCAGTTTGGAATGCAGATGTAGAATGTGGTGTGAAGGTTTTTTTTGTCATATTTGAATACAGATGTAGAATGTGGTGTGAAGGTTTTTTTTGTCAGATTTGAATGCAGATGTAGAATGTGGTGTGAATGTTTTTTTTGTCAGATTTTAATACAGATGTAGAATGTGGTGTGAATGTTTTTTTTGTCATATTTGAATGCAGATGTAGAATGTGGTGTGAAGGTTTTTTTTTGTCATATTTGAATGCAGATGTAGAATGTGGTGTGAAGGTTGTTTTTTTTTGTCATATTTGAATGCAGATGTAGAATGTGGTGTGAAGGTTTTTTTTGTCATATTTGAATGCAGATGTAGAATGTGGTGTGAAGGTTGTTTTTTTTTGTCATATTGGAATGCAGATGTAGAATGTGGTGTGAAGGTTTTTTTTGTCATATTGGAATGCAGATGTAGAATGTGGTGTGAAGGTTTTTTTTGTCATATTTGAATGCAGATGTAGAATGTGGTGTGAAGGTTTTTTTTGTCAGATTTGAATACAGATGTAGAATGTGGTGTGAATGTTTTTTTGTCAGATTTGAGTACAGATGTAGAATGTGGTGTGAATGTTTTTTTTTTTGTCACATTTGAATACAGATGTAGAATGTGGTGTGAATGTTTTGTTTTTTTGTCATATTTGAATGCAGATGTAGAATGTGGTGTGGTTTTTTTTGTCAGATTTGAATGCAGATGTAGAATGTGGTGTGGTTTTTTTTGTCACATTTGAATACAGATGTAGAATGTGGTGTGAATGTTTTTTTTTTGTCATATTTGAATACAGATGTAGAATGTGGTGTGAATGTTTTTTTTTTTGTCATATTTGAATGCAGATGTAGAATGTGGTGTGGTTTTTTTTGTCATATTTGAATGCAGATGTAGAATGTGGTGTGAATGTTTTTTTTTTTGTCATATTTGAATGCAGATGTAGAATGTGGTGTGGTTTTTTTTGTCACATTTGAATACAGATGTAGAATGTGGTGTGAATGTTGTTTTTTTTGTCATATTTGAATACAGATGTAGAATGTGGTGTGAAGGTTTTTTTTGTCATATTTGAATACAGATGTAGAATGTGGTGTGAAGGTTGTTTTTTTTGTCATATTTGAATGTAGATGTAGAATGTGGTGTGGTTTTTTTTGTCATATTTGAATACAGATGTAGAATGTGGTGTGAAGGTTTTTTTTGTCATATTGGAATGCAGATGTAGAATGTGGTGTGAAGGTTGTTTTTTTTGTCATATTGGAATGTAGATGTAGAATGTGGTGTGAAGGTTTTTTTTGTCAGATTTTAGTGCAGATGTAGAATGTGGTGTGAAGGTTTTTTTTGTCATATTGGAATGCAGATGTAGAATGTGGTGTGAAGGTTTTTTTTGTCGGATTTTAGTACAGATGTAGAATGTGGTGTGAAGGTTTTTTTTGTCATATTGGAATGCAGATGTAGAATGTGGTGTGAAGGTTGTTTTTGTCATATTGGAATGCAGATGTAGAATGTGGTGTGAAGGTTGTTTTTTTTTTGTCATATTTGAATACAGATGTAGAATGTGGTGTGAAGGTTTTTTTTGTCATATTTGAATGTAGATGTAGAATGTGGTGTGAAGGTTGTTTTTGTCATATTTGAATGTAGATGTAGAATGTGGTGTGAAGGTTTTTTTTGTCAGATTTTAGTGCAGATGTAGAATGTGGTGTGAAGGTTTTTTTTGTCATATTGGAATGCAGATGTAGAATGTGGTGTGAAGGTTGTTTTTTTTGTCATATTGGAATGCAGATGTAGAATGTGGTGTGAAGGTTGTTTTTGTCATATTGGAATGCAGATGTAGAATGTGGTGTGAAGGTTGTTTTTTTTGTCATATTGGAATGTAGATGTAGAATGTGGTGTGAAGGTTTTTTTTGTCATTTTGGAATGCAGATGTAGAATGTGGTGTGAAGGTTTTTTTTGTCATATTGGAATGCAGATGTAGAATGTGGTGTGAAGGTTGTTTTTTTTGTCATATTGGAATGTAGATGTAGAATGTGGTGTGAAGGTTTTTTTTGTCAGATTTTAGTACAGATGTAGAATGTGGTGTGAAGGTTTTTTTTGTCATATTGGAATGCAGATGTAGAATGTGGTGTGAAGGTTTTTTTTGCCATATTGGAATGCAGATGTAGAATGTGGTGTGAAGGTTGTTTTTTTTGTCATATTGGAATGTAGATGTAGAATGTGGTGTGAAGTTTTTTTTGTCAGATTTTAGTACAGATGTAGAATGTGGTGTGAAGGTTTTTTTTGTCATATTGGAATGCAGATGTAGAATGTGGTGTGAAGGTTTTTTTTGTCATATTGGAATGCAGATGTAGAATGTGGTGTGAAGGTTGTTTTTTTTGTCATATTGGAATGCAGATGTAGAATGTGGTGTGAAGGTTTTTTTTGTCATATTTGAATGCAGATGTAGAATGTGGTGTGAAGGTTGTTTTTTTTTTGTCATATTTGAATACAGATGTAGAATGTGGTGTGAAGGTTTTTTTTGTCATATTTGAATGCAGATGTAGAATGTGGTGTGAAGGTTGTTTTTGTCATATTGGAATGCAGATGTAGAATGTGGTGTGAAGGTTGTTTTTGTCATATTGGAATGCAGATGTAGAATGTGGTGTGAAGGTTGTTTTTTTTTTGTCATATTGGAATGCAAATGTAGAATGTGGTGTGAAGGTTGTTTTTGTCATATTGGAATGCAGATGTAGAATGTGGTGTGAAGGTTGTTTTTTTTTTGTCATATTTGAATACAGATGTAGAATGTGGTGTGAAGGTTTTTTTTGTCATATTTGAATGTAGATGTAGAATGTGGTGTGAAGGTTGTTTTTGTCATATTTGAATGTAGATGTAGAATGTGGTGTGAAGGTTGTTTTTGTCAGATTTTAGTACAGATGTAGAATGTGGTGTGAAGGTTTTTTTTGTCATATTGGAATGCAGATGTAGAATGTGGTGTGAAGGTTTTTTTTGTCAGATTTTAGTACAGATGTAGAATGTGGTGTGAAGGTTTTTTTTGTCATATTGGAATGCAGATGTAGAATGTGGTGTGAAGGTTGTTTTTGTCAGATTTTAGTACAGATGTAGAATGTGGTGTGAAGGTTTTTTTTGTCATATTGGAATGCAGATGTAGAATGTGGTGTGAAGGTTTTTTTTGTCAGATTTTAGTACAGATGTAGAATGTGGTGTGAAGGTTTTTTTTGTCATATTGGAATGCAGATGTAGAATGTGGTGTGAAGGTTGTTTTTGTCAGATTTTAGTACAGATGTAGAATGTGGTGTGAATGTTTTGTTTTTTTGTCATATTTGAATGCAGATGTAGAATGTGGTGTGAAGGTTTTTTTTGTCAGATTTTAGTACAGATGTAGAATGTGGTGTGAATGTTTGTTTTTTTGTCATATTTGAATGCAGATGTAGAATGTGGTGTGGTTTTTTTTGTCATATTTGAATACAGATGTAGAATGTGGTGTGAAGGTTTTTTTTTGTCATATTGGAATGCAGATGTAGAATGTGGTGTGAAGGTTGTTTTTTTTGTCATATTTGAATGCAGATGTAGAATGTGGTGTGGTTATTTTTGTCATATTTGAATACAGATGTAGAATGTGGTGTGAAGGTTTTTTTTGTCATATTGGAATGCAGATGTAGAATGTGGTGTGAAGGTTGTTTTTGTCAGATTTGAATACAGATGTAGAATGTGGTGTGAATGTTTTTTTTGTCATATTTGAATACAGATGTAGAATGTGGTGTGAAGGTTTTTTTTGTCAGATTTGAATGCAGATGTAGAATGTGGTGTGAAGGTTGTTTTTTTTTGTCATATTTGAATACAGATGTAGATTGTGGTGTGAAGGTTTTTTTTGTCATATTGGAATGCAGATGTAGAATGTGGTGTGAAGGTTGTTTTTTTTTGTCATATTTGAATACAGATGTAGAATGTGGTGTGAATGTTTTTTTTGTCAGATTTGAATACAGATGTAGAATGTGGTGTGAATGTTTTTTTTGTCATATTTGAATACAGATGTAGAATGTGGTGTGAATGTTTTTTTTGTCATATTGGAATGCAGATGTAGAATGTGGTGTGAAGGTTGTTTTTGTCAGATTTGAATGCAGATGTAGAATGTGGTGTGAATGTTTTTTTTGTCAGATTTGAATGCAGATGTAGAATGTGGTGTGAAGGTTTTTTTTTGTCATATTTGAATGCAGATGTAGAATGTGGTGTGAAGGTTGTTTTTTTTTGTCATATTTGAATGCAGATGTAGAATGTGGTGTGAAGGTTTTTTTTTGTCATATTTGAATGCAGATGTAGAATGTGGTGTGAAGGTTTTTTTTGTCATATTTGAATGCAGATGTAGAATGTGGTGTGGTTTTTTTTGTCAGATTTGAATACAGATGTAGAATGTGGTGTGAATGTTTTTTTTGTCAGATTTGAGTACAGATGTAGAATGTGGCGTGAATGTTTTTTTTTTTGTCATATTTGAATACAGATGTAGAATGTGGTGTGAAGGTTTTTTTTGTCAGATTTGAGTACAGATGTAGAATGTGGTGTGAATGTTTTTTTTTGTTGTCATATTTGAATACAGATGTAGAATGTGGTGTGAATGTTTTTTTTTTTGTCATATTTGAATGCAGATGTAGAATGTGGTGTGGTTTTTTTTGTCAGATTTGAATGCAGATGTAGAATGTGGTGTGGTTTTTTTTGTCATATTTGAATACAGATGTAGAATGTGGTGTGAATGTTTTTTTTTTTGTCATATTTGAATACAGATGTAGAATGTGGTGTGAAGGTTTTTTTTGTCAGATTTGAGTACAGATGTAGAATGTGGTGTGAAGGTTTTTTTTGTCAGATTTGAGTACAGATGTAGAATGTGGTGTGAAGGTTGTTTTTTTTGTCATATTGGAATGCAGATGTAGAATGTGGTGTGAAGGTTGTTTTTTTTTGTCATATTGGAATGCAGATGTAGAATGTGGTGTGAAGGTTGTTTTTTTTGTCATATTGGAATGCAGATGTAGAATGTGGTGTGGTTTTTTTTTGTCATATTTGAATACAGATGTAGAATGTGGTGTGAAGGTTTTTTTTGTCATATTGGAATGCAGATGTAGAATGTGGTGTGAAGGTTGTTTTTTTTGTCATATTGGAATGCAGATGTAGAATGTGGTGTGAAGGTTGTTTTTTTTGTCATATTGGAATGCAGATGTAGAATGTGGTGTGAAGGTTGTTTTTTTTGTCATATTGGAATGCAGATGTAGAATGTGGTGTGAAGGTTGTTTTTTTTGTCATATTTCAATACAGATGTAGAATGTGGTGTGAAGGTTTTTTTGTCATATTGGAATGCAGATGTAGAATGTGGTGTGAAGGTTGTTTTTTTTTGTCATATTTGAATACAGATGTAGATTGTGGTGTGAAGGTTTTTTTTGTCATATTCGAATGCAGATGTAGAATGTGGTGTGAAGGTTGTTTTTTTTTTGTCATATTTGAATACAGATGTAGAATGTGGTGTGAATGTTTTTTTTGTCATATTGGAATGCAGATGTAGAATGTGGTGTGAAGGTTGTTTTTTTTGTCATATTGGAATGCAGATGTAGAATGTGGTGTGAAGGTTGTTTTTTTTGTCATATTTGAATACAGATGTAGAATGTGGTGTGAAGGTTTTTTTTGTCATATTTGAATGTAGATGTAGAATGTGGTGTGAAGGTTGTTTTTTTTGTCATATTTGAATACAGATGTAGATTGTGGTGTGAAGGTTTTTTTTGTCATATTGGAATGCAGATGTAGAATGTGGTGTGAAGGTTGTTTTTTTTTTGTCATATTTGAATACAGATGTAGAATGTGGTGTGAAGGTTTTTTTTGTCATATTTGAATGTAGATGTAGAATGTGGTGTGAAGGTTGTTTTTGTCATATTTGAATACAGATGTAGAATGTGGTGTGAAGGTTTTTTTTGTCAGATTTTAGTACAGATGTAGAATGTGGTGTGAAGGTTTTTTTTGTCAGATTTGAATGCAGATGTAGAATGTGGTGTGAAGGTTGTTTTTTTTGTCAGATTTGAATACAGATGTAGAATGTGGTGTGGTTTTTTTTTGTCATATTTGAATACAGATGTAGAATGTGGTGTGAAGGTTTTTTTTGTCATATTGGAATGCAGATGTAGAATGTGGTGTGAAGGTTGTTTTTTTTGTCAGATTTGAATACAGATGTAGAATGTGGTGTGAAGGTTGTTTTTTTTGTCATATTGGAATGCAGATGTAGAATGTGGTGTGGTTTTTTTTTGTCATATTTGAATACAGATGTAGAATGTGGTGTGAAGGTTTTTTTTGTCATATTGGAATGCAGATGTAGAATGTGGTGTGAAGGTTGTTTTTTTTGTCATATTGGAATGCAGATGTAGAATGTGGTGTGAAGGTTGTTTTTTTTGTCATATTTGAATGCAGATGTAGAATGTGGTGTGGTTATTTTTGTCATATTTCAATACAGATGTAGAATGTGGTGTGAAGGTTTTTTTGTCTTATTGGAATGCAGATGTAGAATGTGGTGTGAAGGTTGTTTTTTTTTGTCATATTTGAATACAGATGTAGATTGTGGTGTGAAGGTTTTTTTTGTCATATTCGAATGCAGATGTAGAATGTGGTGTGAAGGTTGTTTTTTTTGTCATAATTGAATACAGATGTAGAATGTGGTGTGAATGTTTTTTTTGTCATATTGGAATGCAGATGTAGAATGTGGTGTGAAGGTTGTTTTTTTTGTCATATTGGAATGCAGATGTAGAATGTGGTGTGAAGGTTGTTTTTTTTGTCATATTTGAATGCAGATGTAGAATGTGGTGTGGTTATTTTTGTCATATTTCAATACAGATGTAGAATGTGGTGTGAAGGTTTTTTTTGTCATATTGGAATGCAGATGTAGAATGTGGTGTGAAGGTTGTTTTTTTTGTCATATTTGAATACAGATGTAGATTGTGGTGTGAAGGTTTTTTTTGTCATATTGGAATGCAGATGTAGAATGTGGTGTGAAGGTTGTTTTTTTTTTTGTCATATTTGAATACAGATGTAGAATGTGGTGTGAAGGTTTTTTTTGTCATATTTGAATGTAGATGTAGAATGTGGTGTGAAGGTTGTTTTTGTCATATTTGAATACAGATGTAGAATGTGGTGTGAAGGTTTTTTTTGTCAGATTTTAGTACAGATGTAGAATGTGGTGTGAAGGTTTTTTTTGTCATATTGGAATGCAGATGTAGAATGTGGTGTGGTTTTTTTTGTCATATTTGAATACAGATGTAGAATGTGGTGTGAAGGTTTTTTTTGTCATATTGGAATGCAGATGTAGAATGTGGTGTGAAGGTTTTTTTTGTCATATTGGAATGCAGATGTAGAATGTGGTGTGGTTTTTTTTGTCATATTTGAATACAGATGTAGAATGTGGTGTGAAGGTTTTTTTTGTCAGATTGGAATGCAGATGTAGAATGTGGTGTGAAGGTTGTTTTTGTCAGATTTGAATACAGATGTAGAATGTGGTGTGAAGGTTTTTTTTGTCATATTTGAATACAGATGTAGAATGTGGTGTGAAGGTTTTTTTTGTCATATTGGAATGCAGATGTAGAATGTGGTGTGAAGGTTTTTTTGTCATATTGGAATGCAGATGTAGAATGTGGTGTGAAGGTTTTTTTTGTCATATTGGAATGCAAATGTAGAATGTGGTGTGAAGGTTTTTTTGTCATATTGGAATGCAGATGTAGAATGTGGTGTGAAGGTTGTTTTTTTTGTCATATTGGAATGCAGATGTAGAATGTGGTGTGAAGGTTGTTTTTGTCATATTGGAATGCAAATGTAGAATGTGGTGTGAAGGTTTTTTTTGTCATATTGGAATGCAGATGTAGAATGTGGTGTGAAGGTTGTTTTTTTTGTCATATTGGAATGCAGATGTAGAATGTGGTGTGAAGGTTTTTTTTGTCATATTGGAATGCAGATGTAGAATGTGGTGTGAAGGTTGTTTTTGTCATATTTGAATGTAGATGTAGAATGTGGTGTGAAGGTTTTTTTTGTCAGATTTGAATACAGATGTAGAATGTGGTGTGAAGGTTTTTTTTGTCATATTGGAATGCAGATGTAGAATGTGGTGTGAAGGTTGTTTTTGTCATATTGGAATGCAAATGTAGAATGTGGTGTGAAGATTTTTTTTGTCATATTGGAATGCAGATGTAGAATGTGGTGTGAAGGTTGTTTTTTTTGTCATATTGGAATGCAGATGTAGAATGTGGTGTGAAGGTTGTTTTTGTCATATTGGAATGCAGATGTAGATTGTGGTGTGAAGGTTGTTTTTGTCATATTGGAATGCAGATGTAGAATGTGGTGTGAAGGTTGTTTTTGTCATATTGGAATGCAGATGTAGAATGTGGTGTAAAGGTTGTTTTTTTTGTCATATTGGAATGCAGATGTAGATTGTGGTGTGAAGGTTTTTTTTGTCATATTGGAATGCAGATGTAGAATGTGGTGTGAAGGTTGTTTTTGTCATATTGGAATGCAGATGTAGAATGTGGTGTGAAGGTTTTTTTGTCATATTGGAATGCAGATGTAGAATGTGGTGTGAAGGTTGTTTTTGTCATATTGGAATACAGATGTAGAATGTGGTGTGAAGGTTTTTTTGTCATATTGGAATGCAGATGTAGAATGTGGTGTGAAGGTTTTTTTTGTCATATTGGAATGCAGATGTAGAATGTGGTGTGAAGGTTGTTTTTTTTGTCATATTTGAATGCAGATGTAGAATGTGGTGTGAAGGTTGTTTTTGTCATATTGGAATGCAGATGTAGAATGTGGTGTGAAGGTTTTTTTTGTCATATTGGAATGCAGATGTAGAATGTGGTGTGAAGGTTGTTTTTTTTGTCATATTTGAATGCAGATGTAGAATGTGGTGTGAAGGTTTTTTTTGTCAGATTTGAGTACAGATGTAGATTGTGGTGTGAAGGTTGTTTTTTGTCATATTGGAATGCAGATGTAGAATGTGGTGTGAAGGTTTTTTTTGTCATATTGGAATGCAGATGTAGAATGTGGTGTGAAGGTTGTTTTTTTTGTCATATTTGAATGCAGATGTAGAATGTGGTGTGAAGGTTTTTTTTGTCATATTTGAATACAGATGTAGAATGTGGTGTGAAGGTTGTTTTTTTTGTCATATTGGAATGCAGATGTAGAATGTGGTGTGAAGGTTTTTTTTGTCAGATTTGAGTACAGATGTAGATTGTGGTGTGAAGGTTGTTTTTTGTCATATTGGAATGCAGATGTAGAATGTGGTGTGAAGGTTTTTTTTGTCATATTGGAATGCAGATGTAGAATGTGGTGTGAAGGTTGTTTTTTTTGTCATATTTGAATGCAGATGTAGAATGTGGTGTGAAGGTTTTTTTTGTCATATTTGAATACAGATGTAGATTGTGGTGTGAAGGTTTTTTTTGTCATATTTCAATACAGATGTAGAATGTGGTGTGAAGGTTTTTTTTGTCATATTGGAATACAGATGTAGAATGTGGTGTGAATGTTTTTTTTGTCAGATTTTAGTACAGATGTAGAATGTGGTGTGAAGGTTGTTTTTTTTGTCATATTTGAATGCAGATGTAGAATGTGGTGTGAAGGTTGTTTTTTTTGTCATATTGGAATGCAGATGTAGAATGTGGTGTGAAGGTTTTTTTTGTCAGATTTGAGTACAGATGTAGATTGTGGTGTGAAGGTTTTTTTTGTCATATTTGAATGCAGATGTAGAATGTGGTGTGAAGGTTGTTTTTTTTGTCATATTTGAATGCAGATGTAGAATGTGGTGTGAAGGTTGTTTTTGTCATATTTGAATACAGATGTACAATGTGGTGTGAAGGTTGTTTTTGTCAGATTTTAGTACAGATGTAGAATGTGGTGTGAAGGTTTTTTTTGTCATATTGGAATGCAGATGTAGAATGTGGTGTGAAGGTTTTTTTTGTCAGATTTTAGTACAGATGTAGAATGTGGTGTGAAGGTTTTTTTTGTCATATTGGAATGCAGATGTAGAATGTGGTGTGAAGGTTTTTTTTGTCAGATTTGAATACAGATGTAGAATGTGGTGTGAATGTTTTTTTTGTTTGTCATATTTGAATACAGATGTAGAATGTGGTGTGAAGGTTTTTTTTGTCATATTTGAATGTAGATGTAGAATGTGGTGTGAAGGTTGTTTTTGTCATATTTGAATACAGATGTAGAATGTGGTGTGAATGTTTTTTTTGTCAGATTTTAGTACAGATGTAGAATGTGGTGTGAAGGTTTTTTTTTTTGTCATATTTGAATGCAGATGTAGAATGTGGTGTGAAGGTTTTTTTGTCATATTTGAATGCAGATGTAGAATGTGGTGTGAAGGTTTTTTTTGTCATATTGGAATGCAGATGTAGAATGTGGTGTGAAGGTTGTTTTTGTCAGATTTGAATACAGATGTAGAATGTGGTGTGAATGTTTTTTTTGTCATATTTGAATGTAGATGTAGAATGTGATGTGAAGGTTGTTTTTGTCAGATTTTAGTACAGATGTAGAATGTGGTGTGAAGGTTTTTTTTGTCATATTTGAATGTAGATGTAGAATGTGGTGTGAAGGTTGTTTTTGTCAGATTTGAATACAGATGTATAATGTGGTGTGAATGTTTTTTTTGTCATATTTGAATGCAGATGTAGAATGTGGTGTGAAGGTTTTTTTTGTCATATTTGAATGCAGATGTAGAATGTGGTGTGAAGGTTTTTTTGTCATATTTGAATGCAGATGTAGAATGTGGTGTGAAGGTTTTTTTTGTCATATTTGAATGCAGATGTAGAATGTGGTGTGAAGGTTTTTTTTGTCAGATTTGAATGCAGATGTAGAATGTGGTGTGAATGTTTTTTTTGTCAGATTTTAGTACAGTGGTAGAATGTGGTGTGAAGGTTTTTTTTGTCAGATTTGAATGCAGATGTAGAATGTGGTGTGAATGTTTTTTTTGTCAGATTTTAGTACAGATGTAGAATGTGGTGTGAAGGTTTTTTTTGTCATATTGGAATGCAGATGTAGAATGTGGTGTGAAGGTTGTTTTTGTCAGATTTGAATACAGATGTAGAATGTGGTGTGAATGTTTTTTTTGTCATATTTGAATGTAGATGTAGAATGTGGTGTGAAGGTTGTTTTTGTCATATTGGAATGCAGATGTAGAATGTGGTGTGAAGGTTGTTTTTTTTGTCATATTGGAATGCAGATGTAGAATGTGGTGTGAAGGTTTTTTTTGTCATATTGGAATGCAGATGTAGAATGTGGTGTGAAGGTTGTTTTTTTTGTCATATTGGAATGCAGATGTAGAATGTGGTGTGAAGGTTGTTTTTTTTGTCATATTTGAATGCAGATGTACAATGTGGTGTGGTTATTTTTGTCATATTTCAATACAGATGTAGAATGTGGTGTGAAGGTTTTTTTTGTCATATTGGAATGCAGATGTAGAATGTGGTGTGAAGGTTGTTTTTTTTGTCATATTTGAATACAGATGTAGATTGTTTTGTGAAGGTTTTTTTTGTCATATTGGAATGCAGATGTAGAATGTGGTGTGAAGGTTGTTTTTGTCAGATTTGAATACAGATGTAGAATGTGGTGTGAATGTTTTTTTTGTCATATTTGAATGTAGATGTAGAATGTGGTGTGAAGGTTGTTTTTGTCAGATTTGAATACAGATGTAGAATGTGGTGTGAATGTTTTTTTTGTCATATTTGAATGCAGATGTAGAATGTGGTGTGAAGGTTTTTTTTGTCATATTGGAATGCAGATGTAGAATGTGGTGTGAAGGTTGTTTTTGTCATATTGGAATGCAAATGTAGAATGTGGTGTGAAGGTTTTTTTTGTCATATTGGAATGCAGATGTAGATTGTGGTGTGAAGGTTGTTTTTGTCATATTGGAATGCAAATGTAGAATGTGGTGTGAAGGTTGTTTTTGTCATATTTGAATGCAGATGTAGAATGTGGTGTGAAGGTTGTTTTTTTTGTCATATTTGAATGCAGATGTAGAATGTGGTGTGAAGGTTGTTTTTGTCATATTTGAATACAGATGTAGAATGTGGTGTGAAGGTTGTTTTTGTCAGATTTTAGTACAGATGTAGAATGTGGTGTGAAGGTTTTTTTTGTCATATTGGAATGCAGATGTAGAATGTGGTGTGAAGGTTTTTTTTGTCAGATTTGAATACAGATGTAGAATGTGGTGTGAAGGTTTTTTTTGTCATATTGGAATGCAGATGTAGAATGTGGTGTGAAGGTTGTTTTTGTCATATTTGAATACAGATGTAGAATGTGGTGTGAAGGTTGTTTTTGTCAGATTTGAATACAGATGTAGAATGTGGTGTGAAGGTTTTTTTTGTCATATTGGAATGCAGATGTAGAATGTGGTGTGAAGGTTTTTTTTGTCATATTGGAATGCAGATGTAGAATGTGGTGTGAAGGTTTTTTTTGTCATATTGGAATGCAGATGTAGAATGTGGTGTGAAGGTTGTTTTTTTTTTGTCATATTTGAATACAGATGTAGATTGTGGTGTGAAGGTTTTTTTTGTCATATTGGAATGCAGATGTAGAATGTGGTGTGAAGGTTGTTTTTGTCAGATTTGAATGCAGATGTAGAATGTGGTGTGAAGGTTGTTTTTGTCAGATTTGAATACAGATGTAGAATGTGGTGTGAAGGTTTTTTTTGTCATATTGGAATGCAGATGTAGAATGTGGTGTGAAGGTTGTTTTTGTCATATTTGAATGTAGATGTAGAATGTGGTGTGAAGGTTGTTTTTGTCATATTGGAATGCAGATGTAGAATGTGGTGTGAATGTTTTTTTTGTCATATTTGAATGCAGATGTAGAATGTGGTGTGAAGGTTTTTTTTGTCATATTGGAATGCAGATGTAGAATGTGGTGTGAAGGTTGTTTTTGTCATATTGGAATGCAAATGTAGAATGTGGTGTGAAGGTTTTTTTTGTCATATTGGAATGCAGATGTAGATTGTGGTGTGAAGGTTGTTTTTGTCATATTTGAATACAGATGTAGAATGTGGTGTGAAGGTTGTTTTTGTCATATTGGAATGCAAATGTAGAATGTGGTGTGAAGGTTGTTTTTGTCATATTTGAATGCAGATGTAGAATGTGGTGTGAAGGTTGTTTTTTTTGTCATATTTGAATGCAGATGTAGAATGTGGTGTGAAGGTTTTTTTTGTCATATTTGAATACAGATGTAGAATGTGGTGTGAAGGTTTTTTTTGTCATATTGGAATGCAGATGTAGAATGTGGTGTGAAGGTTTTTTTTGTCAGATTTGAATACAGATGTAGAATGTGGTGTGAAGGTTTTTTTTGTCATATTTGAATGTAGATGTAGAATGTGGTGTGAAGGTTGTTTTTGTCATATTTGAATACAGATGTAGAATGTGGTGTGAATGTTTTTTTTGTCAGATTTTAGTACAGATGTAGAATGTGGTGTGAAGGTTGTTTTTGTCAGATTTGAATACAGATGTAGAATGTGGTGTGAATGTTTTTTTTGTCATATTTGAATGTAGATGTAGAATGTGGTGTGAAGGTTTTTTTTGTCAGATTTTAGTACAGATGTAGAATGTGGTGTGAAGGTTTTTTTTGTCATATTTGAATGTAGATGTAGAATGTGGTGTGAAGGTTGTTTTTGTCAGATTTTAGTACAGATGTAGAATGTGGTGTGAAGGTTTTTTTTGTCATATTTGAATGTAGATGTAGAATGTGGTGTGAAGGTTGTTTTTGTCAGATTTGAATACAGATGTAGAATGTGGTGTGAAGGTTTTTTTTGTCATATTTGAATGCAGATGTAGAATGTGGTGTGAATGTTTTTTTTGTCATATTTGAATGCAGATGTAGAATGTGGTGTGAAGGTTTTTTTTGTCATATTTGAATGCAGATGTAGAATGTGGTGTGAAGGTTTTTTTGTCATATTTGAATGCAGATGTAGAATGTGGTGTGAAGGTTTTTTTTGTCATATTTGAATGCAGATGTAGAATGTGGTGTGAAGGTTTTTTTTGTCAGATTTGAATGCAGATGTAGAATGTGGTGTGAATGTTTTTTTTGTCAGATTTTAGTACAGATGTAGAATGTGGTGTGAAGGTTTTTTTTGTCAGATTTGAATGCAGATGTAGAATGTGGTGTGAATGTTTTTTTTGTCAGATTTTAGTACAGATGTAGAATGTGGTGTGAAGGTTTTTTTTGTCATATTGGAATGCAGATGTAGAATGTGGTGTGAAGGTTGTTTTTGTCAGATTTGAATACAGATGTAGAATGTGGTGTGAATGTTTTTTTTGTCATATTTGAATGTAGATGTAGAATGTGGTGTGAAGGTTGTTTTTGTCAGATTTTAGTACAGATGTAGAATGTGGTGTGAAGGTTTTTTTTGTCAGATTTGAATACAGATGTAGAATGTGGTGTGAAGGTTTTTTTTGTCATATTTGAATGCAGATGTAGAATGTGGTGTGAAGGTTTTTTTGTCATATTTGAATGCAGATGTAGAATGTGGTGTGAAGGTTTTTTTTGTCATATTTGAATGCAGATGTAGAATGTGGTGTGAAGGTTGTTTTTTTTGTCATATTGGAATGCAGATGTAGAATGTGGTGTGAAGGTTGTTTTTGTCAGATTTGAATACAGATGTAGAATGTGGTGTGAATGTTTTTTTTGTCATATTTGAATGTAGATGTAGAATGTGGTGTGAAGGTTATTTTTGTCAGATTTTAGTACAGATGTAGAATGTGGTGTGAAGGTTTTTTTTGTCATATTGGAATGCAGATGTAGAATGTGGTGTGAAGGTTTTTTTGTCATATTTGAATGCAGATGTAGAATGTGGTGTGAAGGTTTTTTTTGTCATATTTGAATGCAGATGTAGAATGTGGTGTGAAGGTTTTTTGTCAGATTTGAATACAGATGTAGAATGTGGTGTGAAGGTTATTTTTGTCAGATTTTAGTACAGATGTAGAATGTGGTGTGAAGGTTTTTTTTGTCATATTTGAATGTAGATGTAGAATGTGGTGTGAAGGTTATTTTTGTCAGATTTTAGTACAGATGTAGAATGTGGTGTGAAGGTTGTTTTTTTTGTCATATTGGAATGCAGATGTAGAATGTGGTGTGAAGGTTGTTTTTTTTTGTCATATTTGAATACAGATGTAGAATGTGGTGTGAAGGTTTTTTTGTCATATTTGAATGCAGATGTAGAATGTGGTTTGAATGTTTTTTTTGTCATATTGGAATGCAGATGTAGAATGTGGTGTGAAGGTTGTTTTTTTTGTCATATTGGAATGCAGATGTAGAATGTGGTGTGAAGGTTGTTTTTTTTTTGTCATATTTGAATACAGATGTAGATTGTGGTGTGAAGGTTTTTTTTGTCATATTCGAATGCAGATGTAGAATGTGGTGTGAAGGTTGTTTTTTTTTGTCATATTTGAATACAGATGTAGATTGTGGTGTGGTTTTTTTTGTCATATTTGAATACAGATGTAGAATGTGGTGTGAATGTTTTTTTTGTCATATTGGAATGCAGATGTAGAATGTGGTGTGAAGGTTGTTTTTTTTGTCATATTGGAATGCAGATGTAGAATGTGGTGTGAAGGTTATTTTTGTCATATTTCAATACAGATGTAGAATGTGGTGTGAAGGTTTTTTTTGTCATATTGGAATGCAGATGTAGAATGTGGTGTGAAGGTTGTTTTTTTTGTCATATTTGAATACAGATGTAGATTGTGGTGTGAAGGTTTTTTTTGTCATATTGGAATGCAGATGTAGAATGCGGTGTGAAGGTTGTTTTTGTCAGATTTGAATACAGATGTAGAATGTGGTGTGAATGTTTTTTTTGTCATATTTGAATGTAGATGTAGAATGTGGTGTGAAGGTTGTTTTTGTCAGATTTTAGTACAGATGTAGAATGTGGTGTGAAGGTTTTTTTTGTCATATTTGAATGTAGATGTAGAATGTGGTGTGAAGGTTGTTTTTGTCAGATTTGAATACAGATGTAGAATGTGGTGTGAATGTTTTTTTTGTCATATTTGAATGCAGATGTAGAATGTGGTGTGAAGGTTTTTTTGGTCATATTTGAATGCAGATGTAGAATGTGGTGTGAAGGTTTTTTTGTCATATTTGAATGCAGATGTAGAATGTGGTGTGAAGGTTTTTTTTGTCATATTTGAATGCAGATGTAGAATGTGGTGTGAAGGTTTTTTTTGTCAGATTTGAATGCAGATGTAGAATGTGGTGTGAATGTTTTTTTTGTCAGATTTTAGTACAGATGTAGAATGTGGTGTGAAGGTTTTTTTTGTCAGATTTGAATGCAGATGTAGAATGTGGTGTGAATGTTTTTTTTGTCAGATTTTAGTACAGATGTAGAATGTGGTGTGAAGGTTTTTTTTGTCATATTGGAATGCAGATGTAGAATGTGGTGTGAAGGTTGTTTTTGTCAGATTTGAATACAGATGTAGAATGTGGTGTGAATGTTTTTTTTGTCATATTTGAATGTAGATGTAGAATGTGGTGTGAATGTTTTTTTTGTCATATTTGAATGTAGATGTAGAATGTGGTGTGAAGGTTGTTTTTGTCAGATTTTAGTACAAATGTAGAATGTGGTGTGAAGGTTTTTTTGTCATATTTGAATGCAGATGTAGAATGTGGTGTGAAGGTTTTTTTTGTCATATTTGAATGCAGATGTAGAATGTGGTGTGAAGGTTTTTTTTGTCAGATTTGAATACAGATGTAGAATGTGGTGTGAATGTTTTTTTTGTCAGATTTGAATACAGATGTAGAATGTGGTGTGAAGGTTTTTTTTGTCAGATTTGAATACAGATGTAGAATGTGGTGTGAAGGTTTTTTTTGTCAGATTTTAGTACAGATGTAGAATGTGGTGTGAAGGTTGTTTTTTTTGTCATATTGGAATGCAGATGTAGAATGTGGTGTGAAGGTTGTTTTTTTTTTTGTCATATTTGAATACAGATGTAGAATGTGGTGTGAAGGTTGTTTTTTTTTTGTCATATTTGAACACAGATGTAGAATGTGGTGTGAAGGTTTTTTTTGTCAGATTTGAATGCAGATGTAGAATGTGGTGTGAATGTTTTTTTTGTCAGATTTGAATACAGATGTAGAATGTGGTGTGAAGGTTTTTTTTGTCATATTGGAATGCAGATGTAGAATGTGGTGTGAAGGTTTTTTTTGTCATATTGGAATGCAGATGTAGAATGTGGTGTGAAGGTTTTTTTTGTCATATTGGAATGCAGATGTAGAATGTGGTGTGAAGGTTGTTTTTTTTTTGTCATATTTGAATACAGATGTAGATTGTGGTGTGAAGGTTTTTTTTGTCATATTGGAATGCAGATGTAGAATGTGGTGTGAAGGTTGTTTTTTTTTGTCATATTGGAATGCAGATGTAGAATGTGGTGTGAAGGTTTTTTTTGTCATATGGGAATGCAGATGTAGAATGTGGTGTGAAGGTTTTTTTTGTCATATTTGAATACAGATGTAGATTGTGGTGTGAGGGTTTTTTTTGTCATATTGGAATGCAGATGTAGAATGTGGTGTGAAGGTTGTTTTTTTTTGTCATATTTGAATACAGATGTAGAATGTGGTGTGAATGTTTTTTTTTGTCATATTTGAATGCAGATGTGGAATGTGGTGTGAAGGTTTTTTTTGTCATATTGGAATGCAGATGTAGAATGTGGTGTGAAGGTTGTTTTTTTTTGTCATATTGGAATGCAGATGTAGAATGTGGTGTGAAGGTTGTTTTTTTTGTCATATTTGAATGCAGATGTAGAATGTGGTGTGGTTATTTTTGTCATATTTCAATACAGATGTAGAATGTGGTGTGAAGGTTTTTTTGTCATATTGGAATGCAGATGTAGAATGTGGTGTGAAGGTTGTTTTTTTTTGTCATATTTGAATACAGATGTAGATTGTGGTGTGAAGGTTTTTTTTGTCATATTCGAATGCAGATGTAGAATGTGGTGTGAAGGTTGTTTTTTTTTTGTCATATTTGAATACAGATGTAGATTGTGGTGTGGTTTTTTTTGTCATATTGGAATGCAGATGTAGAATGTGGTGTGAAGGTTGTTTTTTTTGTCATATTTGAATGCAGATGTAGAATGTGGTGTGGTTATTTTTGTCATATTTCAATACAGATGTAGAATGTGGTGTGAAGGTTTTTTTTGTCATATTTGAATGCAGATGTAGAATGTGGTGTGAAGGTTGTTTTTTTTGTCATATTTGAATGCAGATGTAGAATGTGGTGTGGTTATTTTTGTCATATTTCAATACAGATGTAGAATGTGGTGTGAAGGTTTTTTTTGTCATATTTGAATGCAGATGTAGAATGTGGTGTGAAGGTTGTTTTTTTTGTCATATTTGAATACAGATGTAGATTGTGGTGTGAAGGTTTTTTTTGTCATATTGGAATGCAGATGTAGAATGTGGTGTGAAGGTTGTTTTTTTTTTTGTCATATTTGAATACAGATGTAGAATGTGGTGTGAAGGTTTTTTTTGTCATATTTGAATACAGATGTAGAATGTGGTGTGAAGTTTTTTTTGTCAGATTTTAGTACAGATGTAGAATGTGGTGTGAAGGTTTTTTTTGTCAGATTTGAATACAGATGTAGAATGTGGTGTGAAGGTTTTTTTTGTCAGATTTGAATACAGATGTAGAATGTGGTGTGAAGGTTTTTTTTGTCATATTTGAATGCAGATGTAGAATGTGGTGTGAAGGTTTTTTTTTGTCATATTGGAATGCAGATGTAGAATGTGGTGTGAAGGTTTTTTTTGTCAGATTTGAATACAGATGTAGAATGTGGTGTGAAGGTTTTTTTTGTCAGATTTTAGTACAGATGTAGAATGTGGTGTGAAGGTTGTTTTTGTCAGATTTGAATACAGATGTAGAATGTGGTGTGAATGTTTTTTTTGTCATATTTGAATGTAGATGTAGAATGTGGTGTGAAGGTTTTTTTTGTCAGATTTTAGTACAGATGTAGAATGTGGTGTGAAGGTTTTTTTTGTCATATTTGAATGTAGATGTAGAATGTGGTGTGAAGGTTGTTTTTGTCAGATTTTAGTACAGATGTAGAATGTGGTGTGAAGGTTTTTTTTGTCATATTTGAATGTAGATGTAGAATGTGGTGTGAAGGTTGTTTTTGTCAGATTTGAATACAGATGTAGAATGTGGTGTGAAGGTTTTTTTTGTCATATTTGAATGCAGATGTAGAATGTGGTGTGAATGTTTTTTTTGTCATATTTGAATGCAGATGTAGAATGTGGTGTGAAGGTTTTTTTTGTCATATTTGAATGCAGATGTAGAATGTGGTGTGAAGGTTTTTTTGTCATATTTGAATGCAGATGTAGAATGTGGTGTGAAGGTTTTTTTTGTCATATTTGAATGCAGATGTAGAATGTGGTGTGAAGGTTTTTTTTGTCAGATTTGAATGCAGATGTAGAATGTGGTGTGAATGTTTTTTTTGTCAGATTTTAGTACAGATGTAGAATGTGGTGTGAAGGTTTTTTTTGTCAGATTTGAATGCAGATGTAGAATGTGGTGTGAATGTTTTTTTTGTCAGATTTTAGTACAGATGTAGAATGTGGTGTGAAGGTTGTTTTTGTCAGATTTGAATACAGATGTAGAATGTGGTGTGAATGTTTTTTTTGTCAGATTTTAGTACAGATGTAGAATGTGGTGTGAAGGTTGTTTTTGTCAGATTTGAATACAGATGTAGAATGTGGTGTGAATGTTTTTTTTGTCATATTTGAATGTAGATGTAGAATGTGGTGTGAAGGTTTTTTTTGTCATATTTGAATGCAGATGTAGAATGTGGTGTGAAGGTTTTTTTGTCATATTTGAATACAGATGTAGAATGTGGTGTGAAGGTTTTTTTTGTCAGATTTTAGTACAGATGTAGAATGTGGTGTGAAGGTTGTTTTTGTCAGATTTGAATACAGATGTAGAATGTGGTGTGAATGTTTTTTTTGTCATATTTGAATGTAGATGTAGAATGTGGTGTGAAGGTTTTTTTTGTCAGATTTTAGTACAGATGTAGAATGTGGTGTGAAGGTTTTTTTTGTCATATTTGAATGTAGATGTAGAATGTGGTGTGAAGGTTGTTTTTGTCAGATTTTAGTACAGATGTAGAATGTGGTGTGAAGGTTTTTTTTGTCATATTTGAATGTAGATGTAGAATGTGGTGTGAAGGTTGTTTTTGTCAGATTTGAATACAGATGTAGAATGTGGTGTGAAGGTTTTTTTTGTCATATTTGAATGCAGATGTAGAATGTGGTGTGAATGTTTTTTTTGTCATATTTGAATGCAGATGTAGAATGTGGTGTGAAGGTTTTTTTTGTCATATTTGAATGCAGATGTAGAATGTGGTGTGAAGGTTTTTTTGTCATATTTGAATGCAGATGTAGAATGTGGTGTGAAGGTTTTTTTTGTCATATTTGAATGCAGATGTAGAATGTGGTGTGAAGGTTTTTTTTGTCAGATTTGAATGCAGATGTAGAATGTGGTGTGAATGTTTTTTTTGTCAGATTTTAGTACAGATGTAGAATGTGGTGTGAAGGTTTTTTTTGTCAGATTTGAATGCAGATGTAGAATGTGGTGTGAAGGTTTTTTTTGTCAGATTTGAATACAGATGTAGAATGTGGTGTGAATGTTTTTTTTGTCATATTTGAATGTAGATGTAGAATGTGGTGTGAAGGTTGTTTTTGTCAGATTTTAGTACAGATGTAGAATGTGGTGTGAAGGTTTTTTTTGTCATATTTGAATGCAGATGTAGAATGTGGTGTGAAGGTTTTTTTGTCATATTTGAATGCAGATGTAGAATGTGGTGTGAAGGTTTTTTTTGTCATATTTGAATGCAGATGTAGAATGTGGTGTGAAGGTTTTTTTTGTCAGATTTGAATACAGATGTAGAATGTGGTGTGAAGGTTTTTTTTGTCATATTTGAATGCAGATGTAGAATGTGGTGTGAAGGTTTTTTTGTCATATTTGAATGCAGATGTAGAATGTGGTGTGAAGGTTTTTTTTGTCATATTTGAATGCAGATGTAGAATGTGGTGTGAAGGTTTTTTTTGTCATATTGGAATGCAGATGTAGAATGTGGTGTGAAGGTTATTTTTGTCAGATTTTAGTACAGATGTAGAATGTGGTGTGAAGGTTTTTTTTGTCAGATTTGAATACAGATGTAGAATGTGGTGTGAATGTTTTTTTTGTCAGATTTGAATACAGATGTAGAATGTGGTGTGAATGTTTTTTTTGTCATATTTGAATGTAGATGTAGAATGTGGTGTGAAGGTTATTTTTGTCAGATTTTAGTACAGATGTAGAATGTGGTGTGAAGGTTTTTTTTGTCATATTGGAATGCAGATGTAGAATGTGGTGTGAAGGTTGTTTTTGTCAGATTTGAATACAGATGTAGAATGTGGTGTGAAGGTTTTTTTTGTCATATTTGAATGCAGATGTAGAATGTGGTGTGAAGGTTTTTTTGTCATATTTGAATGCAGATGTAGAATGTGGTGTGAAGGTTTTTTTTGTCATATTTGAATGCAGATGTAGAATGTGGTGTGAAGGTTTTTTGTCAGATTTGAATACAGATGTAGAATGTGGTGTGAAGGTTATTTTTGTCAGATTTTAGTACAGATGTAGAATGTGGTGTGAAGGTTTTTTTTGTCATATTTGAATGTAGATGTAGAATGTGGTGTGAAGGTTGTTTTTGTCAGATTTTAGTACAGATGTAGAATGTGGTGTGAAGGTTGTTTTTTTTGTCATATTTGAATGTAGATGTAGAATGTGGTGTGATGGTTATTTTTGTCAGATTTTAGTACAGATGTAGAATGTGGTGTGAAGGTTGTTTTTTTTGTCATATTGGAATGCAGATGTAGAATGTGGTGTGAAGGTTGTTTTTTTTTGTCATATTTGAATACAGATGTAGAATGTGGTGTGAAGGTTTTTTTGTCATATTTGAATGCAGATGTAGAATGTGGTTTGAATGTTTTTTTTGTCATATTGGAATGCAGATGTAGAATGTGGTGTGAAGGTTGTTTTTTTTTTGTCATATTTGAATACAGATGTAGATTGTGGTGTGAAGGTTTTTTTTGTCATATTCGAATGCAGATGTAGAATGTGGTGTGAAGGTTGTTTTTTTTTGTCATATTTGAATACAGATGTAGATTGTGGTGTGGTTTTTTTTGTCATATTTGAATACAGATGTAGAATGTGGTGTGAATGTTTTTTTTGTCATATTGGAATGCAGATGTAGAATGTGGTGTGAAGGTTTTTTTTGTCATATTTGAATGTAGATGTAGAATGTGGTGTGATGGTTATTTTTGTCAGATTTTAGTACAGATGTAGAATGTGGTGTGAAGGTTGTTTTTTTTGTCATATTGGAATGCAGATGTAGAATGTGGTGTGAAGGTTGTTTTTTTTTGTCATATTTGAATACAGATGTAGAATGTGGTGTGAAGGTTTTTTTGTCATATTTGAATGCAGATGTAGAATGTGGTTTGAATGTTTTTTTTGTCATATTGGAATGCAGATGTAGAATGTGGTGTGAAGGTTGTTTTTTTTTTGTCATATTTGAATACAGATGTAGATTGTGGTGTGAAGGTTTTTTTTGTCATATTCGAATGCAGATGTAGAATGTGGTGTGAAGGTTGTTTTTTTTTGTCATATTTGAATACAGATGTAGATTGTGGTGTGGTTTTTTTTGTCATATTTGAATACAGATGTAGAATGTGGTGTGAAGGTTTTTTTGTCATATTGGAATGCAGATGTAGAATGTGGTGTGAAGGTTTTTTTTGTCATATTTGAATGTAGATGTAGAATGTGGTGTGATGGTTATTTTTGTCAGATTTTAGTACAGATGTAGAATGTGGTGTGAAGGTTGTTTTTTTTGTCATATTGGAATGCAGATGTAGAATGTGGTGTGAAGGTTGTTTTTTTTTGTCATATTTGAATACAGATGTAGAATGTGGTGTGAAGGTTTTTTTGTCATATTTGAATGCAGATGTAGAATGTGGTTTGAATGTTTTTTTTGTCATATTGGAATGCAGATGTAGAATGTGGTGTGAAGGTTGTTTTTTTTTTGTCATATTTGAATACAGATGTAGATTGTGGTGTGAAGGTTTTTTTTGTCATATTCGAATGCAGATGTAGAATGTGGTGTGAAGGTTGTTTTTTTTTGTCATATTTGAATACAGATGTAGATTGTGGTGTGGTTTTTTTTGTCATATTTGAATACAGATGTAGAATGTGGTGTGAATGTTTTTTTTGTCATATTGGAATGCAGATGTAGAATGTGGTGTGAAGGTTGTTTTTTTTGTCATATTGGAATGCAGATGTAGAATGTGGTGTGAAGGTTATTTTTGTCATATTTCAATACAGATGTAGAATGTGGTGTGAAGGTTTTTTTTGTCATATTGGAATGCAGATGTAGAATGTGGTGTGAAGGTTGTTTTTTTTGTCATATTTGAATACAGATGTAGATTGTGGTGTGAAGGTTTTTTTTGTCATATTGGAATGCAGATGTAGAATGTGGTGTGAAGGTTGTTTTTGTCAGATTTGAATACAGATGTAGAATGTGGTGTGAATGTTTTTTTTGTCATATTTGAATGTAGATGTAGAATGTGGTGTGAAGGTTGTTTTTGTCAGATTTTAGTACAGATGTAGAATGTGGTGTGAAGGTTTTTTTTGTCATATTTGAATGTAGATGTAGAATGTGGTGTGAAGGTTGTTTTTGTCAGATTTGAATACAGATGTAGAATGTGGTGTGAATGTTTTTTTTGTCATATTTGAATGCAGATGTAGAATGTGGTGTGAAGGTTTTTTTTGTCATATTTGAATGCAGATGTAGAATGTGGTGTGAAGGTTTTTTTGTCATATTTGAATACAGATGTAGAATGTGGTGTGAAGGTTTTTTTTGTCATATTGGAATGCAGATGTAGAATGTGGTGTGAAGGTTGTTTTTGTCAGATTTGAATACAGATGTAGAATGTGGTGTGAATGTTTTTTTTGTCATATTTGAATGTAGATGTAGAATGTGGTGTGAAGGTTGTTTTTGTCAGATTTTAGTACAAATGTAGAATGTGGTGTGAAGGTTTTTTTGTCATATTTGAATGCAGATGTAGAATGTGGTGTGAAGGTTTTTTTTGTCATATTTGAATGCAGATGTAGAATGTGGTGTGAAGGTTTTTTTTGTCAGATTTGAATACAGATGTAGAATGTGGTGTGAATGTTTTTTTTGTCAGATTTGAATACAGATGTAGAATGTGGTGTGAAGGTTTTTTTTGTCAGATTTGAATACAGATGTAGAATGTGGTGTGAAGGTTTTTTTTGTCAGATTTTAGTACAGATGTAGAATGTGGTGTGAAGGTTGTTTTTTTTGTCATATTGGAATGCAGATGTAGAATGTGGTGTGAAGGTTGTTTTTTTTTTGTCATATTTGAATACAGATGTAGAATGTGGTGTGAAGGTTGTTTTTTTTTGTCATATTTGAACACAGATGTAGAATGTGGTGTGAAGGTTTTTTTTGTCAGATTTGAATGCAGATGTAGAATGTGGTGTGAATGTTTTTTTTGTCAGATTTGAATACAGATGTAGAATGTGGTGTGAAGGTTTTTTTTGTCATATTGGAATGCAGATGTAGAATGTGGTGTGAAGGTTTTTTTTGTCATATTGGAATGCAGATGTAGAATGTGGTGTGAAGGTTTTTTTTGTCATATTGGAATGCAGATGTAGAATGTGGTGTGAAGGTTGTTTTTTTTTTGTCATATTTGAATACAGATGTAGATTGTGGTGTGAAGGTTTTTTTTGTCATATTGGAATGCAGATGTAGAATGTGGTGTGAAGGTTGTTTTTTTTTGTCATATTGGAATGCAGATGTAGAATGTGGTGTGAAGGTTTTTTTTGTCATATTGGAATGCAGATGTAGAATGTGGTGTGAAGGTTTTTTTTGTCATATTTGAATACAGATGTAGATTGTGGTGTGAGGGTTTTTTTTGTCATATTGGAATGCAGATGTAGAATGTGGTGTGAAGGTTGTTTTTTTTTGTCATATTTGAATACAGATGTAGAATGTGGTGTGAATGTTTTTTTTGTCATATTTGAATGCAGATGTGGAATGTGGTGTGAAGGTTTTTTTTGTCATATTGGAATGCAGATGTAGAATGTGGTGTGAAGGTTGTTTTTTTTTGTCATATTGGAATGCAGATGTAGAATGTGGTGTGAAGGTTGTTTTTTTTGTCATATTTGAATGCAGATGTAGAATGTAGTGTGGTTATTTTTGTCATATTTCAATACAGATGTAGAATGTGGTGTGAAGGTTTTTTTTGTCAGATTGGAATGCAGATGTAGAATGTGGTGTGAAGGTTTTTTTGTCATATTGGAATGCAGATGTAGAATGTGGTGTGAAGGTTGTTTTTTTTTGTCATATTTGAATACAGATGTAGATTGTGGTGTGAAGGTTTTTTTTGTCATATTCGAATGCAGATGTAGAATGTGGTGTGAAGGTTGTTTTTTTTTTGTCATATTTGAATACAGATGTAGATTGTGGTGTGGTTTTTTTTGTCATATTGGAATGCAGATGTAGAATGTGGTGTGAAGGTTGTTTTTTTTGTCATATTGGAATGCAGATGTAGAATGTGGTGTGAAGGTTGTTTTTTTTGTCATATTTGAATGCAGATGTAGAATGTGGTGTGGTTATTTTTGTCATATTTCAATACAGATGTAGAATGTGGTGTGAAGGTTTTTTTTGTCATATTTGAATGCAGATGTAGAATGTGGTGTGAAGGTTGTTTTTTTGTCATATTTGAATGCAGATGTAGAATGTGGTGTGGTTATTTTTGTCATATTTCAATACAGATGTAGAATGTGGTGTGAAGGTTTTTTTTGTCATATTTGAATGCAGATGTAGAATGTGGTGTGAAGGTTGTTTTTTTTGTCATATTTGAATACAGATGTAGATTGTGGTGTGAAGGTTTTTTTTGTCATATTGGAATGCAGATGTAGAATGTGGTGCGAAGGTTGTTTTTTTTTTGTCATATTTGAATACAGATGTAGAATGTGGTGTGAAGGTTTTTTTTGTCATATTTGAATACAGATGTAGAATGTGGTGTGAAGGTTTTTTTTGTCAGATTTTAGTACAGATGTAGAATGTGGTGTGAAGGTTTTTTTTGTCAGATTTGAATACAGATGTAGAATGTGGTGTGAAGGTTTTTTTTGTCAGATTTGAATACAGATGTAGAATGTGGTGTGAAGGTTTTTTTTGTCATATTTGAATGCAGATGTAGAATGTGGTGTGAAGGTTTTTTTTTGTCATATTGGAATGCAGATGTAGAATGTGGTGTGGTTATTTTTGTCAGATTTGAATACAGATGTAGAATGTGGTGTGAAGGTTTTTTTTGTCATATTTGAATGCAGATGTAGAATGTGGTGTGAAGGTTTTTTTTTGTCAGATTTGAATACAGATGTAGAATGTGGTGTGAAGGTTTTTTTTGTCATATTTGAATGCAGATGTAGAATGTGGTGTGAAGGTTTTTTTTTGTCATATTGGAATGCAGATGTAGAATGTGGTGTGAAGGTTTTTTTTGTCAGATTTGAATACAGATGTAGAATGTGGTGTGAAGGTTTTTTTTTGTCATATTGGAATACAGATGTAGAATGTGGTGTGAAGGTTGTTTTTGTCAGATTTGAATACAGATGTAGAATGTGGTGTGAATGTTTTTTTTGTCATATTTGAATGTAGATGTAGAATGTGGTGTGAAGGTTTTTTGTCAGATTTGAATACAGATGTAGAATGTGGTGTGAAGGTTTTTTTTGTCATATTTGAATGTAGATGTAGAATGTGGTGTGAAGGTTTTTTTTGTCAGATTTGAATACAGATGTAGAATGTGGTGTGAAGGTTTTTTTTGTCAGATTTGAATACAGATGTAGAATGTGGTGTGAAGGTTTTTTTTGTCATATTTGAATGCAGATGTAGAATGTGGTGTGAAGGTTTTTTTTTGTCATATTGGAATGCAGATGTAGAATGTGGTGTGAAGGTTTTTTTTGTCAGATTTGAATACAGATGTAGAATGTGGTGTGAAGGTTTTTTTTGTCAGATTTTAGTACAGATGTAGAATGTGGTGTGAAGGTTGTTTTTGTCAGATTTGAATACAGATGTAGAATGTGGTGTGAAGGTTTTTTTTGTCAGATTTTAGTACAGATGTAGAATGTGGTGTGAAGGTTTTTTTTGTCAGATTTTAGTACAGATGTAGAATGTGGTGTGAAGGTTGTTTTTGTCATATTTGAATGCAGATGTAGAATGTGGTGTGAATGTTTTTTTTGTCATATTTGAATGTAGATGTAGAATGTGGTGTGAAGGTTTTTTTTGTCAGATTTTAGTACAGATGTAGAATGTGGTGTGAAGGTTTTTTTTGTCATATTTGAATGTAGATGTAGAATGTGGTGTGAAGGTTGTTTTTGTCAGATTTTAGTACAGATGTAGAATGTGGTGTGAAGGTTTTTTTTGTCATATTTGAATGTAGATGTAGAATGTGGTGTGAAGGTTGTTTTTGTCAGATTTGAATACAGATGTAGAATGTGGTGTGAAGGTTTTATTTGTCATATTTGAATGCAGATGTAGAATGTGGTGTGAATGTTTTTTTTGTCATATTTGAATGCAGATGTAGAATGTGGTGTGAAGGTTTTTTTTGTCATATTTGAATGCAGATGTAGAATGTGGTGTGAAGGTTTTTTTGTCATATTTGAATGCAGATGTAGAATGTGGTGTGAAGGTTTTTTTTGTCATATTTGAATGCAGATGTAGAATGTGGTGTGAAGGTTTTTTTTGTCAGATTTGAATGCAGATGTAGAATGTGGTGTGAATGTTTTTTTTGTCAGATTTTAGTACAGATGTAGAATGTGGTGTGAAGGTTTTTTTTGTCAGATTTGAATGCAGATGTAGAATGTGGTGTGAATGTTTTTTTTGTCAGATTTTAGTACAGATGTAGAATGTGGTGTGAAGGTTGTTTTTGTCAGATTTGAATACAGATGTAGAATGTGGTGTGAATGTTTTTTTTGTCATATTTGAATGTAGATGTAGAATGTGGTGTGAAGGTTTTTTTTGTCATATTTGAATGCAGATGTAGAATGTGGTGTGAAGGTTTTTTTGTCATATTTGAATACAGATGTAGAATGTGGTGTGAAGGTTTTTTTTGTCAGATTTTAGTACAGATGTAGAATGTGGTGTGAAGGTTGTTTTTGTCAGATTTGAATACAGATGTAGAATGTGGTGTGAATGTTTTTTTTGTCATATTTGAATGTAGATGTAGAATGTGGTGTGAAGGTTTTTTTTGTCAGATTTTAGTACAGATGTAGAATGTGGTGTGAAGGTTTTTTTTGTCATATTTGAATGTAGATGTAGAATGTGGTGTGAAGGTTGTTTTTGTCAGATTTTAGTACAGATGTAGAATGTGGTGTGAAGGTTTTTTTTGTCATATTTGAATGTAGATGTAGAATGTGGTGTGAAGGTTGTTTTTGTCAGATTTGAATACAGATGTAGAATGTGGTGTGAAGGTTTTTTTTGTCATATTTGAATGCAGATGTAGAATGTGGTGTGAATGTTTTTTTTGTCATATTTGAATGCAGATGTAGAATGTGGTGTGAAGGTTTTTTTTGTCATATTTGAATGCAGATGTAGAATGTGGTGTGAAGGTTTTTTTGTCATATTTGAATGCAGATGTAGAATGTGGTGTGAAGGTTTTTTTTGTCATATTTGAATGCAGATGTAGAATGTGGTGTGAAGGTTTTTTTTGTCAGATTTGAATGCAGATGTAGAATGTGGTGTGAATGTTTTTTTTGTCAGATTTTAGTACAGATGTAGAATGTGGTGTGAAGGTTTTTTTTGTCAGATTTGAATGCAGATGTAGAATGTGGTGTGAAGGTTGTTTTTGTCATATTGGAATGCAAATGTAGAATGTGGTGTGAAGGTTTTTTTTGTCATATTGGAATGCAGATGTAGAATGTGGTGTGAAGGTTGTTTTTTTTGTCATATTGGAATGCAGATGTAGAATGTGGTGTGAAGGTTTTTTTTGTCATATTGGAATGCAGATGTAGAATGTGGTGTGAAGGTTGTTTTTGTCATATTTGAATGTAGATGTAGAATGTGGTGTGAAGGTTTTTTTTGTCAGATTTGAATACAGATGTAGAATGTGGTGTGAAGGTTTTTTTTGTCATATTGGAATGCAGATGTAGAATGTGGTGTGAAGGTTGTTTTTGTCATATTGGAATGCAAATGTAGAATGTGGTGTGAAGATTTTTTTTGTCATATTGGAATGCAGATGTAGAATGTGGTGTGAAGGTTGTTTTTTTTGTCATATTGGAATGCAGATGTAGAATGTGGTGTGAAGGTTGTTTTTGTCATATTGGAATGCAGATGTAGATTGTGGTGTGAAGGTTGTTTTTGTCATATTGGAATGCAGATGTAGAATGTGGTGTGAAGGTTGTTTTTGTCATATTGGAATGCAGATGTAGAATGTGGTGTAAAGGTTGTTTTTTTTGTCATATTGGAATGCAGATGTAGATTGTGGTGTGAAGGTTTTTTTTGTCATATTGGAATGCAGATGTAGAATGTGGTGTGAAGGTTGTTTTTGTCATATTGGAATGCAGATGTAGAATGTGGTGTGAAGGTTTTTTTGTCATATTGGAATGCAGATGTAGAATGTGGTGTGAAGGTTGTTTTTGTCATATTGGAATACAGATGTAGAATGTGGTGTGAAGGTTTTTTTGTCATATTGGAATGCAGATGTAGAATGTGGTGTGAAGGTTTTTTTTGTCATATTGGAATGCAGATGTAGAATGTGGTGTGAAGGTTGTTTTTTTTGTCATATTTGAATGCAGATGTAGAATGTGGTGTGAAGGTTGTTTTTGTCATATTGGAATGCAGATGTAGAATGTGGTGTGAAGGTTTTTTTTGTCATATTGGAATGCAGATGTAGAATGTGGTGTGAAGGTTGTTTTTTTTGTCATATTTGAATGCAGATGTAGAATGTGGTGTGAAGGTTTTTTTGTCATATTTGAATACAGATGTAGAATGTGGTGTGAAGGTTTTTTTTGTCATATTGGAATGCAGATGTAGAATGTGGTGTGAAGGTTGTTTTTGTCAGATTTGAATACAGATGTAGAATGTGGTGTGAATGTTTTTTTTGTCATATTTGAATGTAGATGTAGAATGTGGTGTGAAGGTTGTTTTTGTCAGATTTTAGTACAAATGTAGAATGTGGTGTGAAGGTTTTTTTGTCATATTTGAATGCAGATGTAGAATGTGGTGTGAAGGTTTTTTTTGTCATATTTGAATGCAGATGTAGAATGTGGTGTGAAGGTTTTTTTTGTCAGATTTGAATACAGATGTAGAATGTGGTGTGAATGTTTTTTTTGTCAGATTTGAATACAGATGTAGAATGTGGTGTGAAGGTTTTTTTTGTCAGATTTGAATACAGATGTAGAATGTGGTGTGAAGGTTTTTTTTGTCAGATTTTAGTACAGATGTAGAATGTGGTGTGAAGGTTGTTTTTTTTGTCATATTGGAATGCAGATGTAGAATGTGGTGTGAAGGTTGTTTTTTTTTTGTCATATTTGAATACAGATGTAGAATGTGGTGTGAAGGTTGTTTTTTTTTGTCATATTTGAACACAGATGTAGAATGTGGTGTGAAGGTTTTTTTTGTCAGATTTGAATGCAGATGTAGAATGTGGTGTGAATGTTTTTTTTGTCAGATTTGAATACAGATGTAGAATGTGGTGTGAAGGTTTTTTTTGTCATATTGGAATGCAGATGTAGAATGTGGTGTGAAGGTTTTTTTTGTCATATTGGAATGCAGATGTAGAATGTGGTGTGAAGGTTTTTTTTGTCATATTGGAATGCAGATGTAGAATGTGGTGTGAAGGTTGTTTTTTTTTTGTCATATTTGAATACAGATGTAGATTGTGGTGTGAAGGTTTTTTTTGTCATATTGGAATGCAGATGTAGAATGTGGTGTGAAGGTTGTTTTTTTTTGTCATATTGGAATGCAGATGTAGAATGTGGTGTGAAGGTTTTTTTTGTCATATTGGAATGCAGATGTAGAATGTGGTGTGAAGGTTTTTTTTGTCATATTTGAATACAGATGTAGATTGTGGTGTGAGGGTTTTTTTTGTCATATTGGAATGCAGATGTAGAATGTGGTGTGAAGGTTGTTTTTTTTTGTCATATTTGAATACAGATGTAGAATGTGGTGTGAATGTTTTTTTTGTCATATTTGAATGCAGATGTGGAATGTGGTGTGAAGGTTTTTTTTGTCATATTGGAATGCAGATGTAGAATGTGGTGTGAAGGTTGTTTTTTTTTGTCATATTGGAATGCAGATGTAGAATGTGGTGTGAAGGTTGTTTTTTTTGTCATATTTGAATGCAGATGTAGAATGTAGTGTGGTTATTTTTGTCATATTTCAATACAGATGTAGAATGTGGTGTGAAGGTTTTTTTTGTCAGATTGGAATGCAGATGTAGAATGTGGTGTGAAGGTTTTTTTGTCATATTGGAATGCAGATGTAGAATGTGGTGTGAAGGTTGTTTTTTTTTGTCATATTTGAATACAGATGTAGATTGTGGTGTGAAGGTTTTTTTTGTCATATTCGAATGCAGATGTAGAATGTGGTGTGAAGGTTGTTTTTTTTTTGTCATATTTGAATACAGATGTAGATTGTGGTGTGGTTTTTTTTGTCATATTGGAATGCAGATGTAGAATGTGGTGTGAAGGTTGTTTTTTTTGTCATATTGGAATGCAGATGTAGAATGTGGTGTGAAGGTTGTTTTTTTTGTCATATTTGAATGCAGATGTAGAATGTGGTGTGGTTATTTTTGTCATATTTCAATACAGATGTAGAATGTGGTGTGAAGGTTTTTTTTGTCATATTTGAATGCAGATGTAGAATGTGGTGTGAAGGTTGTTTTTTTGTCATATTTGAATGCAGATGTAGAATGTGGTGTGGTTATTTTTGTCATATTTCAATACAGATGTAGAATGTGGTGTGAAGGTTTTTTTTGTCATATTTGAATGCAGATGTAGAATGTGGTGTGAAGGTTGTTTTTTTTGTCATATTTGAATACAGATGTAGATTGTGGTGTGAAGGTTTTTTTTGTCATATTGGAATGCAGATGTAGAATGTGGTGCGAAGGTTGTTTTTTTTTTGTCATATTTGAATACAGATGTAGAATGTGGTGTGAAGGTTTTTTTTGTCATATTTGAATACAGATGTAGAATGTGGTGTGAAGGTTTTTTTTGTCAGATTTTAGTACAGATGTAGAATGTGGTGTGAAGGTTTTTTTTGTCAGATTTGAATACAGATGTAGAATGTGGTGTGAAGGTTTTTTTTGTCAGATTTGAATACAGATGTAGAATGTGGTGTGAAGGTTTTTTTTGTCATATTTGAATGCAGATGTAGAATGTGGTGTGAAGGTTTTTTTTTGTCATATTGGAATGCAGATGTAGAATGTGGTGTGGTTATTTTTGTCAGATTTGAATACAGATGTAGAATGTGGTGTGAAGGTTTTTTTTGTCATATTTGAATGCAGATGTAGAATGTGGTGTGAAGGTTTTTTTTTGTCAGATTTGAATACAGATGTAGAATGTGGTGTGAAGGTTTTTTTTGTCATATTTGAATGCAGATGTAGAATGTGGTGTGAAGGTTTTTTTTTGTCATATTGGAATGCAGATGTAGAATGTGGTGTGAAGGTTTTTTTTGTCAGATTTGAATACAGATGTAGAATGTGGTGTGAAGGTTTTTTTTTGTCATATTGGAATACAGATGTAGAATGTGGTGTGAAGGTTGTTTTTGTCAGATTTGAATACAGATGTAGAATGTGGTGTGAATGTTTTTTTTGTCATATTTGAATGTAGATGTAGAATGTGGTGTGAAGGTTTTTTGTCAGATTTGAATACAGATGTAGAATGTGGTGTGAAGGTTTTTTTTGTCATATTTGAATGTAGATGTAGAATGTGGTGTGAAGGTTTTTTTTGTCAGATTTGAATACAGATGTAGAATGTGGTGTGAAGGTTTTTTTTGTCAGATTTGAATACAGATGTAGAATGTGGTGTGAAGGTTTTTTTTGTCATATTTGAATGCAGATGTAGAATGTGGTGTGAAGGTTTTTTTTTGTCATATTGGAATGCAGATGTAGAATGTGGTGTGAAGGTTTTTTTTGTCAGATTTGAATACAGATGTAGAATGTGGTGTGAAGGTTTTTTTTGTCAGATTTTAGTACAGATGTAGAATGTGGTGTGAAGGTTGTTTTTGTCAGATTTGAATACAGATGTAGAATGTGGTGTGAAGGTTTTTTTTGTCAGATTTTAGTACAGATGTAGAATGTGGTGTGAAGGTTTTTTTTGTCAGATTTTAGTACAGATGTAGAATGTGGTGTGAAGGTTGTTTTTGTCATATTTGAATGCAGATGTAGAATGTGGTGTGAATGTTTTTTTTGTCATATTTGAATGTAGATGTAGAATGTGGTGTGAAGGTTTTTTTTGTCAGATTTTAGTACAGATGTAGAATGTGGTGTGAAGGTTTTTTTTGTCATATTTGAATGTAGATGTAGAATGTGGTGTGAAGGTTGTTTTTGTCAGATTTTAGTACAGATGTAGAATGTGGTGTGAAGGTTTTTTTTGTCATATTTGAATGTAGATGTAGAATGTGGTGTGAAGGTTGTTTTTGTCAGATTTGAATACAGATGTAGAATGTGGTGTGAAGGTTTTATTTGTCATATTTGAATGCAGATGTAGAATGTGGTGTGAATGTTTTTTTTGTCATATTTGAATGCAGATGTAGAATGTGGTGTGAAGGTTTTTTTTGTCATATTTGAATGCAGATGTAGAATGTGGTGTGAAGGTTTTTTTGTCATATTTGAATGCAGATGTAGAATGTGGTGTGAAGGTTTTTTTTGTCATATTTGAATGCAGATGTAGAATGTGGTGTGAAGGTTTTTTTTGTCAGATTTGAATGCAGATGTAGAATGTGGTGTGAATGTTTTTTTTGTCAGATTTTAGTACAGATGTAGAATGTGGTGTGAAGGTTTTTTTTGTCAGATTTGAATGCAGATGTAGAATGTGGTGTGAATGTTTTTTTTGTCAGATTTTAGTACAGATGTAGAATGTGGTGTGAAGGTTGTTTTTGTCAGATTTGAATACAGATGTAGAATGTGGTGTGAATGTTTTTTTTGTCATATTTGAATGCAGATGTAGAATGTGGTGTGAAGGTTTTTTTGTCATATTTGAATACAGATGTAGAATGTGGTGTGAAGGTTTTTTTTGTCAGATTTTAGTACAGATGTAGAATGTGGTGTGAAGGTTGTTTTTGTCAGATTTGAATACAGATGTAGAATGTGGTGTGAATGTTTTTTTTGTCATATTTGAATGTAGATGTAGAATGTGGTGTGAAGGTTTTTTTTGTCAGATTTTAGTACAGATGTAGAATGTGGTGTGAAGGTTTTTTTTGTCATATTTGAATGTAGATGTAGAATGTGGTGTGAAGGTTGTTTTTGTCAGATTTTAGTACAGATGTAGAATGTGGTGTGAAGGTTTTTTTTGTCATATTTGAATGTAGATGTAGAATGTGGTGTGAAGGTTGTTTTTGTCAGATTTGAATACAGATGTAGAATGTGGTGTGAAGGTTTTTTTTGTCATATTTGAATGCAGATGTAGAATGTGGTGTGAATGTTTTTTTTGTCATATTTGAATGCAGATGTAGAATGTGGTGTGAAGGTTTTTTTTGTCATATTTGAATGCAGATGTAGAATGTGGTGTGAAGGTTTTTTTGTCATATTTGAATGCAGATGTAGAATGTGGTGTGAAGGTTTTTTTTGTCATATTTGAATGCAGATGTAGAATGTGGTGTGAAGGTTTTTTTTGTCAGATTTGAATGCAGATGTAGAATGTGGTGTGAATGTTTTTTTTGTCAGATTTTAGTACAGATGTAGAATGTGGTGTGAAGGTTTTTTTTGTCAGATTTGAATGCAGATGTAGAATGTGGTGTGAAGGTTGTTTTTGTCATATTGGAATGCAAATGTAGAATGTGGTGTGAAGGTTTTTTTTGTCATATTGGAATGCAGATGTAGAATGTGGTGTGAAGGTTGTTTTTTTTGTCATATTGGAATGCAGATGTAGAATGTGGTGTGAAGGTTTTTTTTGTCATATTGGAATGCAGATGTAGAATGTGGTGTGAAGGTTGTTTTTGTCATATTTGAATGTAGATGTAGAATGTGGTGTGAAGGTTTTTTTTGTCAGATTTGAATACAGATGTAGAATGTGGTGTGAAGGTTTTTTTTGTCATATTGGAATGCAGATGTAGAATGTGGTGTGAAGGTTGTTTTTGTCATATTGGAATGCAAATGTAGAATGTGGTGTGAAGATTTTTTTTGTCATATTGGAATGCAGATGTAGAATGTGGTGTGAAGGTTGTTTTTTTTGTCATATTGGAATGCAGATGTAGAATGTGGTGTGAAGGTTGTTTTTGTCATATTGGAATGCAGATGTAGATTGTGGTGTGAAGGTTGTTTTTGTCATATTGGAATGCAGATGTAGAATGTGGTGTGAAGGTTGTTTTTGTCATATTGGAATGCAGATGTAGAATGTGGTGTAAAGGTTGTTTTTTTTGTCATATTGGAATGCAGATGTAGATTGTGGTGTGAAGGTTTTTTTTGTCATATTGGAATGCAGATGTAGAATGTGGTGTGAAGGTTGTTTTTGTCATATTGGAATGCAGATGTAGAATGTGGTGTGAAGGTTTTTTTGTCATATTGGAATGCAGATGTAGAATGTGGTGTGAAGGTTGTTTTTGTCATATTGGAATACAGATGTAGAATGTGGTGTGAAGGTTTTTTTGTCATATTGGAATGCAGATGTAGAATGTGGTGTGAAGGTTTTTTTTGTCATATTGGAATGCAGATGTAGAATGTGGTGTGAAGGTTGTTTTTTTTGTCATATTTGAATGCAGATGTAGAATGTGGTGTGAAGGTTGTTTTTGTCATATTGGAATGCAGATGTAGAATGTGGTGTGAAGGTTTTTTTTGTCATATTGGAATGCAGATGTAGAATGTGGTGTGAAGGTTGTTTTTTTTGTCATATTTGAATGCAGATGTAGAATGTGGTGTGAAGGTTTTTTTTGTCAGATTTGAGTACAGATGTAGATTGTGGTGTGAAGGTTGTTTTTTGTCATATTGGAATGCAGATGTAGAATGTGGTGTGAAGGTTTTTTTTGTCATATTGGAATGCAGATGTAGAATGTGGTGTGAAGGTTGTTTTTTTTGTCATATTTGAATGCAGATGTAGAATGTGGTGTGAAGGTTTTTTTTGTCATATTTGAATACAGATGTAGAATGTGGTGTGAAGGTTGTTTTTTTTGTCATATTGGAATGCAGATGTAGAATGTGGTGTGAAGGTTTTTTTTGTCAGATTTGAGTACAGATGTAGATTGTGGTGTGAAGGTTGTTTTTTGTCATATTGGAATGCAGATGTAGAATGTGGTGTGAAGGTTTTTTTTGTCATATTGGAATGCAGATGTAGAATGTGGTGTGAAGGTTGTTTTTTTTGTCATATTTGAATGCAGATGTAGAATGTGGTGTGAAGGTTTTTTTTGTCATATTTGAATACAGATGTAGATTGTGGTGTGAAGGTTTTTTTTGTCATATTTCAATACAGATGTAGAATGTGGTGTGAAGGTTTTTTTTGTCATATTGGAATACAGATGTAGAATGTGGTGTGAATGTTTTTTTTGTCAGATTTTAGTACAGATGTAGAATGTGGTGTGAAGGTTGTTTTTTTTGTCATATTTGAATGCAGATGTAGAATGTGGTGTGAAGGTTGTTTTTTTTGTCATATTGGAATGCAGATGTAGAATGTGGTGTGAAGGTTTTTTTTGTCAGATTTGAGTACAGATGTAGATTGTGGTGTGAAGGTTTTTTTTGTCATATTTGAATGCAGATGTAGAATGTGGTGTGAAGGTTGTTTTTTTTGTCATATTTGAATGCAGATGTAGAATGTGGTGTGAAGGTTGTTTTTGTCATATTTGAATACAGATGTACAATGTGGTGTGAAGGTTGTTTTTGTCAGATTTTAGTACAGATGTAGAATGTGGTGTGAAGGTTTTTTTTGTCATATTGGAATGCAGATGTAGAATGTGGTGTGAAGGTTTTTTTTGTCAGATTTTAGTACAGATGTAGAATGTGGTGTGAAGGTTTTTTTTGTCATATTGGAATGCAGATGTAGAATGTGGTGTGAAGGTTTTTTTTGTCAGATTTGAATACAGATGTAGAATGTGGTGTGAATGTTTTTTTTGTTTGTCATATTTGAATACAGATGTAGAATGTGGTGTGAAGGTTTTTTTTGTCATATTTGAATGTAGATGTAGAATGTGGTGTGAAGGTTGTTTTTGTCATATTTGAATACAGATGTAGAATGTGGTGTGAATGTTTTTTTTGTCAGATTTTAGTACAGATGTAGAATGTGGTGTGAAGGTTTTTTTTTTTGTCATATTTGAATGCAGATGTAGAATGTGGTGTGAAGGTTTTTTTGTCATATTTGAATGCAGATGTAGAATGTGGTGTGAAGGTTTTTTTTGTCATATTGGAATGCAGATGTAGAATGTGGTGTGAAGGTTGTTTTTGTCAGATTTGAATACAGATGTAGAATGTGGTGTGAATGTTTTTTTTGTCATATTTGAATGTAGATGTAGAATGTGATGTGAAGGTTGTTTTTGTCAGATTTTAGTACAGATGTAGAATGTGGTGTGAAGGTTTTTTTTGTCATATTTGAATGTAGATGTAGAATGTGGTGTGAAGGTTGTTTTTGTCAGATTTGAATACAGATGTATAATGTGGTGTGAATGTTTTTTTTGTCATATTTGAATGCAGATGTAGAATGTGGTGTGAAGGTTTTTTTTGTCATATTTGAATGCAGATGTAGAATGTGGTGTGAAGGTTTTTTTGTCATATTTGAATGCAGATGTAGAATGTGGTGTGAAGGTTTTTTTTGTCATATTTGAATGCAGATGTAGAATGTGGTGTGAAGGTTTTTTTTGTCAGATTTGAATGCAGATGTAGAATGTGGTGTGAATGTTTTTTTTGTCAGATTTTAGTACAGTGGTAGAATGTGGTGTGAAGGTTTTTTTTGTCAGATTTGAATGCAGATGTAGAATGTGGTGTGAATGTTTTTTTTGTCAGATTTTAGTACAGATGTAGAATGTGGTGTGAAGGTTTTTTTTGTCATATTGGAATGCAGATGTAGAATGTGGTGTGAAGGTTGTTTTTGTCAGATTTGAATACAGATGTAGAATGTGGTGTGAATGTTTTTTTTGTCATATTTGAATGTAGATGTAGAATGTGGTGTGAAGGTTGTTTTTGTCATATTGGAATGCAGATGTAGAATGTGGTGTGAAGGTTGTTTTTTTTGTCATATTGGAATGCAGATGTAGAATGTGGTGTGAAGGTTTTTTTTGTCATATTGGAATGCAGATGTAGAATGTGGTGTGAAGGTTGTTTTTTTTGTCATATTGGAATGCAGATGTAGAATGTGGTGTGAAGGTTGTTTTTTTTGTCATATTTGAATGCAGATGTACAATGTGGTGTGGTTATTTTTGTCATATTTCAATACAGATGTAGAATGTGGTGTGAAGGTTTTTTTTGTCATATTGGAATGCAGATGTAGAATGTGGTGTGAAGGTTGTTTTTTTTGTCATATTTGAATACAGATGTAGATTGTTTTGTGAAGGTTTTTTTTGTCATATTGGAATGCAGATGTAGAATGTGGTGTGAAGGTTGTTTTTGTCAGATTTGAATACAGATGTAGAATGTGGTGTGAATGTTTTTTTTGTCATATTTGAATGTAGATGTAGAATGTGGTGTGAAGGTTGTTTTTGTCAGATTTGAATACAGATGTAGAATGTGGTGTGAATGTTTTTTTTGTCATATTTGAATGCAGATGTAGAATGTGGTGTGAAGGTTTTTTTTGTCATATTGGAATGCAGATGTAGAATGTGGTGTGAAGGTTGTTTTTGTCATATTGGAATGCAAATGTAGAATGTGGTGTGAAGGTTTTTTTTGTCATATTGGAATGCAGATGTAGATTGTGGTGTGAAGGTTGTTTTTGTCATATTGGAATGCAAATGTAGAATGTGGTGTGAAGGTTGTTTTTGTCATATTTGAATGCAGATGTAGAATGTGGTGTGAAGGTTGTTTTTTTTGTCATATTTGAATGCAGATGTAGAATGTGGTGTGAAGGTTGTTTTTGTCATATTTGAATACAGATGTAGAATGTGGTGTGAAGGTTGTTTTTGTCAGATTTTAGTACAGATGTAGAATGTGGTGTGAAGGTTTTTTTTGTCATATTGGAATGCAGATGTAGAATGTGGTGTGAAGGTTTTTTTTGTCAGATTTGAATACAGATGTAGAATGTGGTGTGAAGGTTTTTTTTGTCATATTGGAATGCAGATGTAGATTGTGGTGTGAAGGTTGTTTTTGTCATATTTGAATACAGATGTAGAATGTGGTGTGAAGGTTGTTTTTGTCATATTGGAATGCAAATGTAGAATGTGGTGTGAAGGTTGTTTTTGTCATATTTGAATGCAGATGTAGAATGTGGTGTGAAGGTTGTTTTTTTTGTCATATTTGAATGCAGATGTAGAATGTGGTGTGAAGGTTTTTTTTGTCATATTTGAATACAGATGTAGAATGTGGTGTGAAGGTTTTTTTTGTCATATTGGAATGCAGATGTAGAATGTGGTGTGAAGGTTTTTTTTGTCAGATTTGAATACAGATGTAGAATGTGGTGTGAAGGTTTTTTTTGTCATATTTGAATGTAGATGTAGAATGTGGTGTGAAGGTTGTTTTTGTCATATTTGAATACAGATGTAGAATGTGGTGTGAATGTTTTTTTTGTCAGATTTTAGTACAGATGTAGAATGTGGTGTGAAGGTTGTTTTTGTCAGATTTGAATACAGATGTAGAATGTGGTGTGAATGTTTTTTTTGTCATATTTGAATGTAGATGTAGAATGTGGTGTGAAGGTTTTTTTTGTCAGATTTTAGTACAGATGTAGAATGTGGTGTGAAGGTTTTTTTTGTCATATTTGAATGTAGATGTAGAATGTGGTGTGAAGGTTGTTTTTGTCAGATTTTAGTACAGATGTAGAATGTGGTGTGAAGGTTTTTTTTGTCATATTTGAATGTAGATGTAGAATGTGGTGTGAAGGTTGTTTTTGTCAGATTTGAATACAGATGTAGAATGTGGTGTGAAGGTTTTTTTTGTCATATTTGAATGCAGATGTAGAATGTGGTGTGAATGTTTTTTTTGTCATATTTGAATGCAGATGTAGAATGTGGTGTGAAGGTTTTTTTTGTCATATTTGAATGCAGATGTAGAATGTGGTGTGAAGGTTTTTTTGTCATATTTGAATGCAGATGTAGAATGTGGTGTGAAGGTTTTTTTTGTCATATTTGAATGCAGATGTAGAATGTGGTGTGAAGGTTTTTTTTGTCAGATTTGAATGCAGATGTAGAATGTGGTGTGAATGTTTTTTTTGTCAGATTTTAGTACAGATGTAGAATGTGGTGTGAAGGTTTTTTTTGTCAGATTTGAATGCAGATGTAGAATGTGGTGTGAATGTTTTTTTTGTCAGATTTTAGTACAGATGTAGAATGTGGTGTGAAGGTTTTTTTTGTCATATTGGAATGCAGATGTAGAATGTGGTGTGAAGGTTGTTTTTGTCAGATTTGAATACAGATGTAGAATGTGGTGTGAATGTTTTTTTTGTCATATTTGAATGTAGATGTAGAATGTGGTGTGAAGGTTGTTTTTGTCAGATTTTAGTACAGATGTAGAATGTGGTGTGAAGGTTTTTTTTGTCAGATTTGAATACAGATGTAGAATGTGGTGTGAAGGTTTTTTTTGTCATATTTGAATGCAGATGTAGAATGTGGTGTGAAGGTTTTTTTGTCATATTTGAATGCAGATGTAGAATGTGGTGTGAAGGTTTTTTTTGTCATATTTGAATGCAGATGTAGAATGTGGTGTGAAGGTTGTTTTTTTTGTCATATTGGAATGCAGATGTAGAATGTGGTGTGAAGGTTGTTTTTGTCAGATTTGAATACAGATGTAGAATGTGGTGTGAATGTTTTTTTTGTCATATTTGAATGTAGATGTAGAATGTGGTGTGAAGGTTATTTTTGTCAGATTTTAGTACAGATGTAGAATGTGGTGTGAAGGTTTTTTTTGTCATATTGGAATGCAGATGTAGAATGTGGTGTGAAGGTTTTTTTGTCATATTTGAATGCAGATGTAGAATGTGGTGTGAAGGTTTTTTTTGTCATATTTGAATGCAGATGTAGAATGTGGTGTGAAGGTTTTTTGTCAGATTTGAATACAGATGTAGAATGTGGTGTGAAGGTTATTTTTGTCAGATTTTAGTACAGATGTAGAATGTGGTGTGAAGGTTTTTTTTGTCATATTTGAATGTAGATGTAGAATGTGGTGTGAAGGTTATTTTTGTCAGATTTTAGTACAGATGTAGAATGTGGTGTGAAGGTTGTTTTTTTTGTCATATTGGAATGCAGATGTAGAATGTGGTGTGAAGGTTGTTTTTTTTTGTCATATTTGAATACAGATGTAGAATGTGGTGTGAAGGTTTTTTTGTCATATTTGAATGCAGATGTAGAATGTGGTTTGAATGTTTTTTTTGTCATATTGGAATGCAGATGTAGAATGTGGTGTGAAGGTTGTTTTTTTTGTCATATTGGAATGCAGATGTAGAATGTGGTGTGAAGGTTGTTTTTTTTTTGTCATATTTGAATACAGATGTAGATTGTGGTGTGAAGGTTTTTTTTGTCATATTCGAATGCAGATGTAGAATGTGGTGTGAAGGTTGTTTTTTTTTGTCATATTTGAATACAGATGTAGATTGTGGTGTGGTTTTTTTTGTCATATTTGAATACAGATGTAGAATGTGGTGTGAATGTTTTTTTTGTCATATTGGAATGCAGATGTAGAATGTGGTGTGAAGGTTGTTTTTTTTGTCATATTGGAATGCAGATGTAGAATGTGGTGTGAAGGTTATTTTTGTCATATTTCAATACAGATGTAGAATGTGGTGTGAAGGTTTTTTTTGTCATATTGGAATGCAGATGTAGAATGTGGTGTGAAGGTTGTTTTTTTTGTCATATTTGAATACAGATGTAGATTGTGGTGTGAAGGTTTTTTTTGTCATATTGGAATGCAGATGTAGAATGCGGTGTGAAGGTTGTTTTTGTCAGATTTGAATGCAGATGTAGAATGTGGTGTGAATGTTTTTTTTGTCAGATTTTAGTACAGATGTAGAATGTGGTGTGAAGGTTTTTTTTGTCATATTTGAATGTAGATGTAGAATGTGGTGTGAAGGTTGTTTTTGTCAGATTTGAATACAGATGTAGAATGTGGTGTGAATGTTTTTTTTGTCATATTTGAATGCAGATGTAGAATGTGGTGTGAAGGTTTTTTTGGTCATATTTGAATGCAGATGTAGAATGTGGTGTGAAGGTTTTTTTGTCATATTTGAATGCAGATGTAGAATGTGGTGTGAAGGTTTTTTTTGTCATATTTGAATGCAGATGTAGAATGTGGTGTGAAGGTTTTTTTTGTCAGATTTGAATGCAGATGTAGAATGTGGTGTGAATGTTTTTTTTGTCAGATTTTAGTACAGATGTAGAATGTGGTGTGAAGGTTTTTTTTGTCAGATTTGAATGCAGATGTAGAATGTGGTGTGAATGTTTTTTTTGTCAGATTTTAGTACAGATGTAGAATGTGGTGTGAAGGTTTTTTTTGTCATATTGGAATGCAGATGTAGAATGTGGTGTGAAGGTTGTTTTTGTCAGATTTGAATACAGATGTAGAATGTGGTGTGAATGTTTTTTTTGTCATATTTGAATGTAGATGTAGAATGTGGTGTGAATGTTTTTTTTGTCATATTTGAATGTAGATGTAGAATGTGGTGTGAAGGTTGTTTTTGTCAGATTTTAGTACAAATGTAGAATGTGGTGTGAAGGTTTTTTTGTCATATTTGAATGCAGATGTAGAATGTGGTGTGAAGGTTTTTTTTGTCATATTTGAATGCAGATGTAGAATGTGGTGTGAAGGTTTTTTTTGTCAGATTTGAATACAGATGTAGAATGTGGTGTGAATGTTTTTTTTGTCAGATTTGAATACAGATGTAGAATGTGGTGTGAAGGTTTTTTTTGTCAGATTTGAATACAGATGTAGAATGTGGTGTGAAGGTTTTTTTTGTCAGATTTTAGTACAGATGTAGAATGTGGTGTGAAGGTTGTTTTTTTTGTCATATTGGAATGCAGATGTAGAATGTGGTGTGAAGGTTGTTTTTTTTTTTGTCATATTTGAATACAGATGTAGAATGTGGTGTGAAGGTTGTTTTTTTTTGTCATATTTGAACACAGATGTAGAATGTGGTGTGAAGGTTTTTTTTGTCAGATTTGAATGCAGATGTAGAATGTGGTGTGAATGTTTTTTTTGTCAGATTTGAATACAGATGTAGAATGTGGTGTGAAGGTTTTTTTTGTCATATTGGAATGCAGATGTAGAATGTGGTGTGAAGGTTTTTTTTGTCATATTGGAATGCAGATGTAGAATGTGGTGTGAAGGTTTTTTTTGTCATATTGGAATGCAGATGTAGAATGTGGTGTGAAGGTTGTTTTTTTTTTGTCATATTTGAATACAGATGTAGATTGTGGTGTGAAGGTTTTTTTTGTCATATTGGAATGCAGATGTAGAATGTGGTGTGAAGGTTGTTTTTTTTTGTCATATTGGAATGCAGATGTAGAATGTGGTGTGAAGGTTTTTTTTGTCATATGGGAATGCAGATGTAGAATGTGGTGTGAAGGTTTTTTTTGTCATATTTGAATACAGATGTAGATTGTGGTGTGAGGGTTTTTTTTGTCATATTGGAATGCAGATGTAGAATGTGGTGTGAAGGTTGTTTTTTTTTGTCATATTTGAATACAGATGTAGAATGTGGTGTGAATGTTTTTTTTGTCATATTTGAATGCAGATGTGGAATGTGGTGTGAAGGTTTTTTTTGTCATATTGGAATGCAGATGTAGAATGTGGTGTGAAGGTTGTTTTTTTTTGTCATATTGGAATGCAGATGTAGAATGTGGTGTGAAGGTTGTTTTTTTTGTCATATTTGAATGCAGATGTAGAATGTGGTGTGGTTATTTTTGTCATATTTCAATACAGATGTAGAATGTGGTGTGAAGGTTTTTTTGTCATATTGGAATGCAGATGTAGAATGTGGTGTGAAGGTTGTTTTTTTTTGTCATATTTGAATACAGATGTAGATTGTGGTGTGAAGGTTTTTTTTGTCATATTCGAATGCAGATGTAGAATGTGGTGTGAAGGTTGTTTTTTTTTTGTCATATTTGAATACAGATGTAGATTGTGGTGTGGTTTTTTTTGTCATATTGGAATGCAGATGTAGAATGTGGTGTGAAGGTTGTTTTTTTTGTCATATTTGAATGCAGATGTAGAATGTGGTGTGGTTATTTTTGTCATATTTCAATACAGATGTAGAATGTGGTGTGAAGGTTTTTTTTGTCATATTTGAATGCAGATGTAGAATGTGGTGTGAAGGTTGTTTTTTTTGTCATATTTGAATGCAGATGTAGAATGTGGTGTGGTTATTTTTGTCATATTTCAATACAGATGTAGAATGTGGTGTGAAGGTTTTTTTTGTCATATTTGAATGCAGATGTAGAATGTGGTGTGAAGGTTGTTTTTTTTGTCATATTTGAATACAGATGTAGATTGTGGTGTGAAGGTTTTTTTTGTCATATTGGAATGCAGATGTAGAATGTGGTGTGAAGGTTGTTTTTTTTTTGTCATATTTGAATACAGATGTAGAATGTGGTGTGAAGGTTTTTTTTGTCATATTTGAATACAGATGTAGAATGTGGTGTGAAGGTTTTTTTTGTCAGATTTTAGTACAGATGTAGAATGTGGTGTGAAGGTTTTTTTTGTCAGATTTGAATACAGATGTAGAATGTGGTGTGAAGGTTTTTTTTGTCAGATTTGAATACAGATGTAGAATGTGGTGTGAAGGTTTTTTTTGTCATATTTGAATGCAGATGTAGAATGTGGTGTGAAGGTTTTTTTTTGTCATATTGGAATGCAGATGTAGAATGTGGTGTGAAGGTTTTTTTTGTCAGATTTTAGTACAGATGTAGAATGTGGTGTGAAGGTTGTTTTTGTCAGATTTGAATACAGATGTAGAATGTGGTGTGAATGTTTTTTTTGTCATATTTGAATGTAGATGTAGAATGTGGTGTGAAGGTTTTTTTTGTCAGATTTTAGTACAGATGTAGAATGTGGTGTGAAGGTTTTTTTTGTCATATTTGAATGTAGATGTAGAATGTGGTGTGAAGGTTGTTTTTGTCAGATTTTAGTACAGATGTAGAATGTGGTGTGAAGGTTTTTTTTGTCATATTTGAATGTAGATGTAGAATGTGGTGTGAAGGTTGTTTTTGTCAGATTTGAATACAGATGTAGAATGTGGTGTGAAGGTTTTTTTTGTCATATTTGAATGCAGATGTAGAATGTGGTGTGAATGTTTTTTTTGTCATATTTGAATGCAGATGTAGAATGTGGTGTGAAGGTTTTTTTTGTCATATTTGAATGCAGATGTAGAATGTGGTGTGAAGGTTTTTTTGTCATATTTGAATGCAGATGTAGAATGTGGTGTGAAGGTTTTTTTTGTCATATTTGAATGCAGATGTAGAATGTGGTGTGAAGGTTTTTTTTGTCAGATTTGAATGCAGATGTAGAATGTGGTGTGAATGTTTTTTTTGTCAGATTTTAGTACAGATGTAGAATGTGGTGTGAAGGTTTTTTTTGTCAGATTTGAATGCAGATGTAGAATGTGGTGTGAATGTTTTTTTTGTCAGATTTTAGTACAGATGTAGAATGTGGTGTGAAGGTTGTTTTTGTCAGATTTGAATACAGATGTAGAATGTGGTGTGAATGTTTTTTTTGTCAGATTTTAGTACAGATGTAGAATGTGGTGTGAAGGTTGTTTTTGTCAGATTTGAATACAGATGTAGAATGTGGTGTGAATGTTTTTTTTGTCATATTTGAATGTAGATGTAGAATGTGGTGTGAAGGTTTTTTTTGTCATATTTGAATGCAGATGTAGAATGTGGTGTGAAGGTTTTTTTGTCATATTTGAATACAGATGTAGAATGTGGTGTGAAGGTTTTTTTTGTCAGATTTTAGTACAGATGTAGAATGTGGTGTGAAGGTTGTTTTTGTCAGATTTGAATACAGATGTAGAATGTGGTGTGAATGTTTTTTTTGTCATATTTGAATGTAGATGTAGAATGTGGTGTGAAGGTTTTTTTTGTCAGATTTTAGTACAGATGTAGAATGTGGTGTGAAGGTTTTTTTTGTCATATTTGAATGTAGATGTAGAATGTGGTGTGAAGGTTGTTTTTGTCAGATTTTAGTACAGATGTAGAATGTGGTGTGAAGGTTTTTTTTGTCATATTTGAATGTAGATGTAGAATGTGGTGTGAAGGTTGTTTTTGTCAGATTTGAATACAGATGTAGAATGTGGTGTGAAGGTTTTTTTTGTCATATTTGAATGCAGATGTAGAATGTGGTGTGAATGTTTTTTTTGTCATATTTGAATGCAGATGTAGAATGTGGTGTGAAGGTTTTTTTTGTCATATTTGAATGCAGATGTAGAATGTGGTGTGAAGGTTTTTTTGTCATATTTGAATGCAGATGTAGAATGTGGTGTGAAGGTTTTTTTTGTCATATTTGAATGCAGATGTAGAATGTGGTGTGAAGGTTTTTTTTGTCAGATTTGAATGCAGATGTAGAATGTGGTGTGAATGTTTTTTTTGTCAGATTTTAGTACAGATGTAGAATGTGGTGTGAAGGTTTTTTTTGTCAGATTTGAATGCAGATGTAGAATGTGGTGTGAAGGTTTTTTTTGTCAGATTTGAATACAGATGTAGAATGTGGTGTGAATGTTTTTTTTGTCATATTTGAATGTAGATGTAGAATGTGGTGTGAAGGTTGTTTTTGTCAGATTTTAGTACAGATGTAGAATGTGGTGTGAAGGTTTTTTTTGTCATATTTGAATGCAGATGTAGAATGTGGTGTGAAGGTTTTTTTGTCATATTTGAATGCAGATGTAGAATGTGGTGTGAAGGTTTTTTTTGTCATATTTGAATGCAGATGTAGAATGTGGTGTGAAGGTTTTTTTTGTCAGATTTGAATACAGATGTAGAATGTGGTGTGAAGGTTTTTTTTGTCATATTTGAATGCAGATGTAGAATGTGGTGTGAAGGTTTTTTTGTCATATTTGAATGCAGATGTAGAATGTGGTGTGAAGGTTTTTTTTGTCATATTTGAATGCAGATGTAGAATGTGGTGTGAAGGTTTTTTTTGTCATATTGGAATGCAGATGTAGAATGTGGTGTGAAGGTTATTTTTGTCAGATTTTAGTACAGATGTAGAATGTGGTGTGAAGGTTTTTTTTGTCAGATTTGAATACAGATGTAGAATGTGGTGTGAATGTTTTTTTTGTCAGATTTGAATACAGATGTAGAATGTGGTGTGAATGTTTTTTTTGTCATATTTGAATGTAGATGTAGAATGTGGTGTGAAGGTTATTTTTGTCAGATTTTAGTACAGATGTAGAATGTGGTGTGAAGGTTTTTTTTGTCATATTGGAATGCAGATGTAGAATGTGGTGTGAAGGTTGTTTTTGTCAGATTTGAATACAGATGTAGAATGTGGTGTGAAGGTTTTTTTTGTCATATTTGAATGCAGATGTAGAATGTGGTGTGAAGGTTTTTTTGTCATATTTGAATGCAGATGTAGAATGTGGTGTGAAGGTTTTTTTGTCATATTTGAATGCAGATGTAGAATGTGGTGTGAAGGTTTTTTTTGTCATATTTGAATGCAGATGTAGAATGTGGTGTGAAGGTTTTTTGTCAGATTTGAATACAGATGTAGAATGTGGTGTGAAGGTTATTTTTGTCAGATTTTAGTACAGATGTAGAATGTGGTGTGAAGGTTTTTTTTGTCATATTTGAATGTAGATGTAGAATGTGGTGTGAAGGTTGTTTTTGTCAGATTTTAGTACAGATGTAGAATGTGGTGTGAAGGTTGTTTTTTTTGTCATATTTGAATGTAGATGTAGAATGTGGTGTGATGGTTATTTTTGTCAGATTTTAGTACAGATGTAGAATGTGGTGTGAAGGTTGTTTTTTTTGTCATATTGGAATGCAGATGTAGAATGTGGTGTGAAGGTTGTTTTTTTTTGTCATATTTGAATACAGATGTAGAATGTGGTGTGAAGGTTTTTTTGTCATATTTGAATGCAGATGTAGAATGTGGTTTGAATGTTTTTTTTGTCATATTGGAATGCAGATGTAGAATGTGGTGTGAAGGTTGTTTTTTTTTTGTCATATTTGAATACAGATGTAGATTGTGGTGTGAAGGTTTTTTTTGTCATATTCGAATGCAGATGTAGAATGTGGTGTGAAGGTTGTTTTTTTTTGTCATATTTGAATACAGATGTAGATTGTGGTGTGGTTTTTTTTGTCATATTTGAATACAGATGTAGAATGTGGTGTGAATGTTTTTTTTGTCATATTGGAATGCAGATGTAGAATGTGGTGTGAAGGTTTTTTTTGTCATATTTGAATGTAGATGTAGAATGTGGTGTGATGGTTATTTTTGTCAGATTTTAGTACAGATGTAGAATGTGGTGTGAAGGTTGTTTTTTTTGTCATATTGGAATGCAGATGTAGAATGTGGTGTGAAGGTTGTTTTTTTTTGTCATATTTGAATACAGATGTAGAATGTGGTGTGAAGGTTTTTTTGTCATATTTGAATGCAGATGTAGAATGTGGTTTGAATGTTTTTTTTGTCATATTGGAATGCAGATGTAGAATGTGGTGTGAAGGTTGTTTTTTTTTTGTCATATTTGAATACAGATGTAGATTGTGGTGTGAAGGTTTTTTTTGTCATATTCGAATGCAGATGTAGAATGTGGTGTGAAGGTTGTTTTTTTTTGTCATATTTGAATACAGATGTAGATTGTGGTGTGGTTTTTTTTGTCATATTTGAATACAGATGTAGAATGTGGTGTGAAGGTTTTTTTGTCATATTGGAATGCAGATGTAGAATGTGGTGTGAAGGTTTTTTTTGTCATATTTGAATGTAGATGTAGAATGTGGTGTGATGGTTTTTTTTGTCATATTTGAATGCAGATGTAGAATGTGGTGTGAAGGTTATTTTTGTCAGATTTTAGTACAGATGTAGAATGTGGTGTGAAGGTTGTTTTTTTTGTCATATTGGAATGCAGATGTAGAATGTGGTGTGAAGGTTGTTTTTTTTTGTCATATTTGAATACAGATGTAGAATGTGGTGTGAAGGTTTTTTTGTCATATTTGAATGCAGATGTAGAATGTGGTTTGAATGTTTTTTTTGTCATATTGGAATGCAGATGTAGAATGTGGTGTGAAGGTTGTTTTTTTTTTGTCATATTTGAATACAGATGTAGATTGTGGTGTGAAGGTTTTTTTTGTCATATTCGAATGCAGATGTAGAATGTGGTGTGAAGGTTGTTTTTTTTTGTCATATTTGAATACAGATGTAGATTGTGGTGTGGTTTTTTTTGTCATATTTGAATACAGATGTAGAATGTGGTGTGAATGTTTTTTTTGTCATATTGGAATGCAGATGTAGAATGTGGTGTGAAGGTTGTTTTTTTTGTCATATTGGAATGCAGATGTAGAATGTGGTGTGAAGGTTATTTTTGTCATATTTCAATACAGATGTAGAATGTGGTGTGAAGGTTTTTTTTGTCATATTGGAATGCAGATGTAGAATGTGGTGTGAAGGTTGTTTTTTTTGTCATATTTGAATACAGATGTAGATTGTGGTGTGAAGGTTTTTTTTGTCATATTGGAATGCAGATGTAGAATGTGGTGTGAAGGTTGTTTTTGTCAGATTTGAATACAGATGTAGAATGTGGTGTGAATGTTTTTTTTGTCATATTTGAATGTAGATGTAGAATGTGGTGTGAAGGTTGTTTTTGTCAGATTTTAGTACAGATGTAGAATGTGGTGTGAAGGTTTTTTTTGTCATATTTGAATGTAGATGTAGAATGTGGTGTGAAGGTTGTTTTTGTCAGATTTGAATACAGATGTAGAATGTGGTGTGAATGTTTTTTTTGTCATATTTGAATGCAGATGTAGAATGTGGTGTGAAGGTTTTTTTTGTCATATTTGAATGCAGATGTAGAATGTGGTGTGAAGGTTTTTTTGTCATATTTGAATACAGATGTAGAATGTGGTGTGAAGGTTTTTTTTGTCATATTGGAATGCAGATGTAGAATGTGGTGTGAAGGTTGTTTTTGTCAGATTTGAATACAGATGTAGAATGTGGTGTGAATGTTTTTTTTGTCATATTTGAATGTAGATGTAGAATGTGGTGTGAAGGTTGTTTTTGTCAGATTTTAGTACAAATGTAGAATGTGGTGTGAAGGTTTTTTTGTCATATTTGAATGCAGATGTAGAATGTGGTGTGAAGGTTTTTTTTGTCATATTTGAATGCAGATGTAGAATGTGGTGTGAAGGTTTTTTTTGTCAGATTTGAATACAGATGTAGAATGTGGTGTGAATGTTTTTTTTGTCAGATTTGAATACAGATGTAGAATGTGGTGTGAAGGTTTTTTTTGTCAGATTTGAATACAGATGTAGAATGTGGTGTGAAGGTTTTTTTTGTCAGATTTTAGTACAGATGTAGAATGTGGTGTGAAGGTTGTTTTTTTTGTCATATTGGAATGCAGATGTAGAATGTGGTGTGAAGGTTGTTTTTTTTTTGTCATATTTGAATACAGATGTAGAATGTGGTGTGAAGGTTGTTTTTTTTTGTCATATTTGAACACAGATGTAGAATGTGGTGTGAAGGTTTTTTTTGTCAGATTTGAATGCAGATGTAGAATGTGGTGTGAATGTTTTTTTTGTCAGATTTGAATACAGATGTAGAATGTGGTGTGAAGGTTTTTTTTGTCATATTGGAATGCAGATGTAGAATGTGGTGTGAAGGTTTTTTTTGTCATATTGGAATGCAGATGTAGAATGTGGTGTGAAGGTTTTTTTTGTCATATTGGAATGCAGATGTAGAATGTGGTGTGAAGGTTGTTTTTTTTTTGTCATATTTGAATACAGATGTAGATTGTGGTGTGAAGGTTTTTTTTGTCATATTGGAATGCAGATGTAGAATGTGGTGTGAAGGTTGTTTTTTTTTGTCATATTGGAATGCAGATGTAGAATGTGGTGTGAAGGTTTTTTTTGTCATATTGGAATGCAGATGTAGAATGTGGTGTGAAGGTTTTTTTTGTCATATTTGAATACAGATGTAGATTGTGGTGTGAGGGTTTTTTTTGTCATATTGGAATGCAGATGTAGAATGTGGTGTGAAGGTTGTTTTTTTTTGTCATATTTGAATACAGATGTAGAATGTGGTGTGAATGTTTTTTTTGTCATATTTGAATGCAGATGTGGAATGTGGTGTGAAGGTTTTTTTTGTCATATTGGAATGCAGATGTAGAATGTGGTGTGAAGGTTGTTTTTTTTTGTCATATTGGAATGCAGATGTAGAATGTGGTGTGAAGGTTGTTTTTTTTGTCATATTTGAATGCAGATGTAGAATGTGGTGTGGTTATTTTTGTCATATTTCAATACAGATGTAGAATGTGGTGTGAAGGTTTTTTTTGTCAGATTGGAATGCAGATGTAGAATGTGGTGTGAAGGTTTTTTTGTCATATTGGAATGCAGATGTAGAATGTGGTGTGAAGGTTGTTTTTTTTTGTCATATTTGAATACAGATGTAGATTGTGGTGTGAAGGTTTTTTTTGTCATATTCGAATGCAGATGTAGAATGTGGTGTGAAGGTTGTTTTTTTTTTGTCATATTTGAATACAGATGTAGATTGTGGTGTGGTTTTTTTTGTCATATTGGAATGCAGATGTAGAATGTGGTGTGAAGGTTGTTTTTTTTGTCATATTGGAATGCAGATGTAGAATGTGGTGTGAAGGTTGTTTTTTTTGTCATATTTGAATGCAGATGTAGAATGTGGTGTGGTTATTTTTGTCATATTTCAATACAGATGTAGAATGTGGTGTGAAGGTTTTTTTTGTCATATTTGAATGCAGATGTAGAATGTGGTGTGAAGGTTGTTTTTTTGTCATATTTGAATGCAGATGTAGAATGTGGTGTGGTTATTTTTGTCATATTTCAATACAGATGTAGAATGTGGTGTGAAGGTTTTTTTTGTCATATTTGAATGCAGATGTAGAATGTGGTGTGAAGGTTGTTTTTTTTGTCATATTTGAATACAGATGTAGATTGTGGTGTGAAGGTTTTTTTTGTCATATTGGAATGCAGATGTAGAATGTGGTGCGAAGGTTGTTTTTTTTTTTGTCATATTTGAATACAGATGTAGAATGTGGTGTGAAGGTTTTTTTTGTCATATTTGAATACAGATGTAGAATGTGGTGTGAAGGTTTTTTTTGTCAGATTTTAGTACAGATGTAGAATGTGGTGTGAAGGTTTTTTTTGTCAGATTTGAATACAGATGTAGAATGTGGTGTGAAGGTTTTTTTTGTCAGATTTGAATACAGATGTAGAATGTGGTGTGAAGGTTTTTTTTGTCATATTTGAATGCAGATGTAGAATGTGGTGTGAAGGTTTTTTTTTGTCATATTGGAATGCAGATGTAGAATGTGGTGTGGTTATTTTTGTCAGATTTGAATACAGATGTAGAATGTGGTGTGAAGGTTTTTTTTGTCATATTTGAATGCAGATGTAGAATGTGGTGTGAAGGTTTTTTTTTGTCAGATTTGAATACAGATGTAGAATGTGGTGTGAAGGTTTTTTTTGTCATATTTGAATGCAGATGTAGAATGTGGTGTGAAGGTTTTTTTTTGTCATATTGGAATGCAGATGTAGAATGTGGTGTGAAGGTTTTTTTTGTCAGATTTGAATACAGATGTAGAATGTGGTGTGAAGGTTTTTTTTTGTCATATTGGAATACAGATGTAGAATGTGGTGTGAAGGTTGTTTTTGTCAGATTTGAATACAGATGTAGAATGTGGTGTGAATGTTTTTTTTGTCATATTTGAATGTAGATGTAGAATGTGGTGTGAAGGTTTTTTTTGTCAGATTTGAATACAGATGTAGAATGTGGTGTGAAGGTTTTTTTTGTCAGATTTGAATACAGATGTAGAATGTGGTGTGAAGGTTTTTTTTGTCAGATTTGAATACAGATGTAGAATGTGGTGTGAAGGTTTTTTTTGTCATATTTGAATGCAGATGTAGAATGTGGTGTGAAGGTTTTTTTTTGTCATATTGGAATGCAGATGTAGAATGTGGTGTGAAGGTTTTTTTTGTCAGATTTGAATACAGATGTAGAATGTGGTGTGAAGGTTTTTTTTGTCAGATTTTAGTACAGATGTAGAATGTGGTGTGAAGGTTGTTTTTGTCAGATTTGAATACAGATGTAGAATGTGGTGTGAAGGTTTTTTTTGTCAGATTTTAGTACAGATGTAGAATGTGGTGTGAAGGTTTTTTTTGTCAGATTTTAGTACAGATGTAGAATGTGGTGTGAAGGTTGTTTTTGTCATATTTGAATGCAGATGTAGAATGTGGTGTGAATGTTTTTTTTGTCATATTTGAATGTAGATGTAGAATGTGGTGTGAAGGTTTTTTTTGTCAGATTTTAGTACAGATGTAGAATGTGGTGTGAAGGTTTTTTTTGTCATATTTGAATGTAGATGTAGAATGTGGTGTGAAGGTTGTTTTTGTCAGATTTTAGTACAGATGTAGAATGTGGTGTGAAGGTTTTTTTTGTCATATTTGAATGTAGATGTAGAATGTGGTGTGAAGGTTGTTTTTGTCAGATTTGAATACAGATGTAGAATGTGGTGTGAAGGTTTTATTTGTCATATTTGAATGCAGATGTAGAATGTGGTGTGAATGTTTTTTTTGTCATATTTGAATGCAGATGTAGAATGTGGTGTGAAGGTTTTTTTTGTCATATTTGAATGCAGATGTAGAATGTGGTGTGAAGGTTTTTTTGTCATATTTGAATGCAGATGTAGAATGTGGTGTGAAGGTTTTTTTTGTCATATTTGAATGCAGATGTAGAATGTGGTGTGAAGGTTTTTTTTGTCAGATTTGAATGCAGATGTAGAATGTGGTGTGAATGTTTTTTTTGTCAGATTTTAGTACAGATGTAGAATGTGGTGTGAAGGTTTTTTTTGTCAGATTTGAATGCAGATGTAGAATGTGGTGTGAATGTTTTTTTTGTCAGATTTTAGTACAGATGTAGAATGTGGTGTGAAGGTTGTTTTTGTCAGATTTGAATACAGATGTAGAATGTGGTGTGAATGTTTTTTTTGTCATATTTGAATGTAGATGTAGAATGTGGTGTGAAGGTTTTTTTTGTCATATTTGAATGCAGATGTAGAATGTGGTGTGAAGGTTTTTTTGTCATATTTGAATACAGATGTAGAATGTGGTGTGAAGGTTTTTTTTGTCAGATTTTAGTACAGATGTAGAATGTGGTGTGAAGGTTGTTTTTGTCAGATTTGAATACAGATGTAGAATGTGGTGTGAATGTTTTTTTTGTCATATTTGAATGTAGATGTAGAATGTGGTGTGAAGGTTTTTTTTGTCAGATTTTAGTACAGATGTAGAATGTGGTGTGAAGGTTTTTTTTGTCATATTTGAATGTAGATGTAGAATGTGGTGTGAAGGTTGTTTTTGTCAGATTTTAGTACAGATGTAGAATGTGGTGTGAAGGTTTTTTTTGTCATATTTGAATGTAGATGTAGAATGTGGTGTGAAGGTTGTTTTTGTCAGATTTGAATACAGATGTAGAATGTGGTGTGAAGGTTTTTTTTGTCATATTTGAATGCAGATGTAGAATGTGGTGTGAATGTTTTTTTTGTCATATTTGAATGCAGATGTAGAATGTGGTGTGAAGGTTTTTTTTGTCATATTTGAATGCAGATGTAGAATGTGGTGTGAAGGTTTTTTTGTCATATTTGAATGCAGATGTAGAATGTGGTGTGAAGGTTTTTTTTGTCATATTTGAATGCAGATGTAGAATGTGGTGTGAAGGTTTTTTTTGTCAGATTTGAATGCAGATGTAGAATGTGGTGTGAATGTTTTTTTTGTCAGATTTTAGTACAGATGTAGAATGTGGTGTGAAGGTTTTTTTTGTCAGGTTTGAATGCAGATGTAGAATGTGGTGTGAAGGTTTTTTTTGTCATATTGGAATGCAGATGTAGAATGTGGTGTGAAGGTTGTTTTTGTCAGATTTGAATACAGATGTAGAATGTGGTGTGAATGTTTTTTTTGTCATATTTGAATGTAGATGTAGAATGTGGTGTGAAGGTTGTTTTTGTCAGATTTTAGTACAGATGTAGAATGTGGTGTGAAGGTTTTTTTTGTCATATTTGAATGCAGATGTAGAATGTGGTGTGAAGGTTTTTTTGTCATATTTGAATGCAGATGTAGAATGTGGTGTGAAGGTTTTTTTTGTCATATTTGAATGCAGATGTAGAATGTGGTGTGAAGGTTTTTTTTGTCAGATTTGAATACAGATGTAGAATGTGGTGTGAAGGTTTTTTTTGTCATATTTGAATGCAGATGTAGAATGTGGTGTGAAGGTTTTTTTGTCATATTTGAATGCAGATGTAGAATGTGGTGTGAAGGTTTTTTTTGTCATATTTGAATGCAGATGTAGAATGTGGTGTGAAGGTTTTTTTTGTCATATTGGAATGCAGATGTAGAATGTGGTGTGAAGGTTGTTTTTGTCAGATTTGAATACAGATGTAGAATGTGGTGTGAATGTTTTTTTTGTCATATTTGAATGTAGATGTAGAATGTGGTGTGAAGGTTATTTTTGTCAGATTTTAGTACAGATGTAGAATGTGGTGTGAAGGTTTTTTTTGTCATATTGGAATGCAGATGTAGAATGTGGTGTGAAGGTTGTTTTTGTCAGATTTGAATACAGATGTAGAATGTGGTGTGAAGGTTTTTTTTTGTCATATTTGAATGCAGATGTAGAATGTGGTGTGAAGGTTTTTTTGTCATATTTGAATGCAGATGTAGAATGTGGTGTGAAGGTTTTTTTTGTCATATTTGAATGCAGATGTAGAATGTGGTGTGAAGGTTTTTTTGTCAGATTTGAATACAGATGTAGAATGTGGTGTGAAGGTTATTTTTGTCAGATTTTAGTACAGATGTAGAATGTGGTGTGAAGGTTTTTTTTGTCATATTTGAATGTAGATGTAGAATGTGGTGTGAAGGTTTTTTTGTCAGATTTGAATGCAGATGTAGAATGTGGTGTGAAGGTTTTTTTGTCAGATTTGAGTACAGATGTAGAATGTGGTGTGAAGGTTATTTTTGTCAGATTTTAGTACAGATGTAGAATGTGGTGTGAAGGTTTTTTTGTCATATTGGAATGCAGATGTAGAATGTGGTGTGAAGGTTGTTTTTTTTGTCATATTGGAATGCAGATGTAGAATGTGGTGTGAAGGTTGTTTTTTTTTGTCATATTTGAATACAGATGTAGAATGTGGTGTGAAGGTTTTTTTGTCATATTGGAATGCAGATGTAGATTGTGGTGTGGTTTTTTTTGTCATATTTGAATGCAGATGTAGAATGTGGTTTGAAGGTTTTTTTTGTCATATTGGAATGCAGATGTAGAATGTGGTGTGAAGGTTGTTTTTTTTGTCATATTGGAATGCAGATGTAGAATGTGGTGTGAAGGTTGTTTTTTTTTTTGTCATATTTGAATACAGATGTAGATTGTGGTGTGAAGGTTTTTTTTGTCATATTCGAATGCAGATGTAGAATGTGGTGTGAAGGTTGTTTTTTTTTGTCATATTTGAATACAGATGTAGATTGTGGTGTGGTTTTTTTTGTCATATTTGAATACAGATGTAGAATGTGGTGTGAATGTTTTTTTTGTCATATTGGAATGCAGATGTAGAATGTGGTGTGAAGGTTGTTTTTTTTGTCATATTGGAATGCAGATGTAGAATGTGGTGTGGTTATTTTTGTCATATTTCAATACAGATGTAGAATGTGGTGTGAAGGTTTTTTTTGTCATATTGGAATGCAGATGTAGAATGTGGTGTGAAGGTTGTTTTTTTTGTCATATTTGAATACAGATGTAGATTGTGGTGTGAAGGTTTTTTTTGTCATATTGGAATGCAGATGTAGAATGTGGTGTGAAGGTTGTTTTTGTCAGATTTGAATACAGATGTAGAATGTGGTGTGAATGTTTTTTTTGTCATATTTGAATGTAGATGTAGAATGTGGTGTGAAGGTTGTTTTTGTCAGATTTTAGTACAGATGTAGAATGTGGTGTGAAGGTTTTTTTTGTCATCTTTGAATGTAGATGTAGAATGTGGTGTGAAGGTTGTTTTTGTCAGATTTGAATACAGATGTAGAATGTGGTGTGAATGTTTTTTTTGTCATATTTGAATGTAGATGTAGAATGTGGTGTGAAGGTTGTTTTTGTCAGATTTTAGTACAGATGTAGAATGTGGTGTGAAGGTTTTTTTGTCATATTTGAATGCAGATGTAGAATGTGGTGTGAAGGTTTTTTTTGTCATATTTGAATGCAGATGTAGAATGTGGTGTGAAGGTTTTTTTTGTCAGATTTGAATACAGATGTAGAATGTGGTGTGAATGTTTTTTTTGTCATATTTGAATGCAGATGTAGAATGTGGTGTGAAGGTTGTTTTTTTTTTGTCATATTTGAATACAGATGTAGAATGTGGTGTGAAGGTTGTTTTTTTTTGTCATATTTGAACACAGATGTAGAATGTGGTGTGAAGGTTTTTTTTGTCAGATTTGAATGCAGATGTAGAATGTGGTGTGAATGTTTTTTTTGTCAGATTTGAATACAGATGTAGAATGTGGTGTGAAGGTTTTTTTTGTCATATTGGAATGCAGATGTAGAATGTGGTGTGAAGGTTTTTTTTGTCATATTGGAATGCAGATGTAGAATGTGGTGTGAAGGTTTTTTTTGTCATATTGGAATGCAGATGTAGAATGTGGTGTGAAGGTTGTTTTTTTTTTGTCATATTTGAATACAGATGTAGATTGTGGTGTGAAGGTTTTTTTGTCATATTTGAATGCAGATGTAGAATGTGGTGTGAAGGTTTTTTTTGTCATATTTGAATGCAGATGTAGAATGTGGTGTGAAGGTTTTTTTTGTCAGATTTGAATGCAGATGTAGAATGTGGTGTGAAGGTTTTTTTTGTCATATTTGAATGCAGATGTAGAATGTGGTGTGAAGGTTTTTTTGTCATATTTGAATGCAGATGTAGAATGTGGTGTGAAGGTTTTTTTTGTCATATTTGAATGCAGATGTAGAATGTGGTGTGAAGGTTTTTTTTGTCAGATTTGAATGCAAATGTAGAATGTGGTGTGAATGTTTTTTTTGTCAGATTTTAGTACAGATGTAGAATGTGGTGTGAAGGTTTTTTTTGTCAGATTTGAATGCAGATGTAGAATGTGGTGTGAATGTTTTTTTTGTCAGATTTTAGTACAGATGTAGAATGTGGTGTGAAGGTTTTTTTTGTCATATTGGAATGCAGATGTAGAATGTGGTGTGAAGGTTGTTTTTGTCAGATTTGAATACAGATGTAGAATGTGGTGTGAATGTTTTTTTTGTCATATTTGAATGTAGATGTAGAATGTGGTGTGAAGGTTGTTTTTGTCAGATTTTAGTACAGATGTAGAATGTGGTGTGAAGGTTTTTTTGTCATATTTGAATGCAGATGTAGAATGTGGTGTGAAGGTTTTTTTTGTCATATTTGAATGCAGATGTAGAATGTGGTGTGAAGGTTTTTTTTGTCAGATTTGAATACAGATGTAGAATGTGGTGTGAATGTTTTTTTTGTCATATTTGAATGCAGATGTAGAATGTGGTGTGAAGGTTGTTTTTTTTTTTGTCATATTTGAATACAGATGTAGAATGTGGTGTGAAGGTTGTTTTTTTTTGTCATATTTGAACACAGATGTAGAATGTGGTGTGAAGGTTGTTTTTTTTGTCATATTTGAATGCAGATGTAGAATGTGGTGTGAAGGTTTTTTTTGTCAGATTTGAATGCAGATGTAGAATGTGGTGTGAAGGTTTTTTTTGTCATATTGGAATGCAGATGTAGAATGTGGTGTGAAGGTTTTTTTTGTCATATTGGAATGCAGATGTAGAATGTGGTGTGAAGGTTTTTTTTGTCATATTGGAATGCAGATGTAGAATGTGGTGTGAAGGTTTTTTTTGTCATATTGGAATGCAGATGTAGAATGTGGTGTGAAGGTTGTTTTTTTTTTGTCATATTTGAATACAGATGTAGATTGTGGTGTGAAGGTTTTTTTTGTCATATTGGAATGCAGATGTAGAATGTGGTGTGAAGGTTGTTTTTTTTTGTCATATTGGAATGCAGATGTAGAATGTGGTGTGAAGGTTTTTTTTGTCATATTGGAATGCAGATGTAGAATGTGGTGTGAAGGTTTTTTTTGTCATATTTGAATACAGATGTAGATTGTGGTGTGAGGGTTTTTTTTGTCATATTGGAATGCAGATGTAGAATGTGGTGTGAAGGTTGTTTTTTTTTGTCATATTTGAATACAGATGTAGAATGTGGTGTGAATGTTTTTTTTGTCATATTTGAATGCAGATGTGGAATGTGGTGTGAAGGTTTTTTTTGTCATATTGGAATGCAGATGTAGAATGTGGTGTGAAGGTTGTTTTTTTTGTCATATTGGAATGCAGATGTAGAATGTGGTGTGAAGGTTGTTTTTTTTGTCATATTTGAATGCAGATGTAGAATGTGGTGTGGTTATTTTTGTCATATTTCAATACAGATGTAGAATGTGGTGTGAAGGTTTTTTTTGTCATATTTGAATGCAGATGTAGAATGTGGTGTGAAGGTTGTTTTTTTTGTCATATTTGAATGCAGATGTAGAATGTGGTGTGGTTATTTTTGTCATATTTCAATACAGATGTAGAATGTGGTGTGAAGGTTTTTTTTGTCATATTTGAATGCAGATGTAGAATGTGGTGTGAAGGTTGTTTTTTTTGTCATATTTGAATACAGATGTAGATTGTGGTGTGAAGGTTTTTTTTGTCATATTGGAATGCAGATGTAGAATGTGGTGTGAAGGTTGTTGTTTTTTTGTCATATTTGAATACAGATGTAGAATGTGGTGTGAAGGTTTTTTTTGTCATATTTGAATACAGATGTAGAATGTGGTGTGAAGGTTTTTTTTGTCAGATTTTAGTACAGATGTAGAATGTGGTGTGAAGGTTTTTTTTGTCAGATTTGAATACAGATGTAGAATGTGGTGTGAAGGTTTTTTTTGTCAGATTTGAATACAGATGTAGAATGTGGTGTGAAGGTTTTTTTTGTCATATTTGAATGCAGATGTAGAATGTGGTGTGAAGGTTTTTTTTTGTCATATTGGAATGCAGATGTAGAATGTGGTGTGAAGGTTGTTTTTTTTGTCATATTGGAATGCAGATGTAGAATGTGGTGTGAAGGTTTTTTTTGTCAGATTTGAATACAGATGTAGAATGTGGTGTGAAGGTTTTTTTTGTCATATTTGAATGTAGATGTAGAATGTGGTGTGAAGGTTTTTTTTGTCATATTGGAATGCAGATGTAGAATGTGGTGTGAAGGTTGTTTTTGTCATATTTGAATGTAGATGTAGAATGTGGTGTGAAGGTTTTTTTTGTCAGATTTGAATACAGATGTAGAATGTGGTGTGAAGGTTTTTTTTGTCATATTTGAATGTAGATGTAGAATGTGGTGTGAAGGTTTTTTTTGTCATATTGGAATGCAGATGTAGAATGTGGTGTGAAGGTTGTTTTTGTCATATTTGAATACAGATGTAGAATGTGGTGTGAAGGTTTTTTTTGTCATATTGGAATGCAGATGTAGAATGTGGTGTGAAGGTTGTTTTTGTCATATTTGAATGTAGATGTAGAATGTGGTGTGAAGGTTTTTTTTGTCATATTTGAATGTAGATGTAGAATGTGGTGTGAAGGTTTTTTTTGTCATATTTGAATGTAGATGTAGAATGTGGTGTGAAGGTTGTTTTTGTCATATTTGAATACAGATGTAGAATGTGGTGTGAAGGTTTTTTTTGTCATATTTGAATACAGATGTAGAATGTGGTGTGAAGGTTTTTTTTGTCATATTGGAATGCAGATGTAGAATGTGGTGTGAAGGTTTTTTTTGTCAGATTTGAATACAGATGTAGAATGTGGTGTGAAGGTTGTTTTTGTCATATTGGAATGCAAATGTAGAATGTGGTGTGAAGGTTTTTTTTGTCATATTGGAATGCAGATGTAGAATGTGGTGTGAAGGTTGTTTTTGTCATATTGGAATGCAAATGTAGAATGTGGTGTGAAGGTTGTTTTTGTCATATTGGAATGCAGATGTAGAATGTGGTGTGAAGGTTGTTTTTGTCATATTGGAATGCAAATGTAGAATGTGGTGTGAAGGTTTTTTTTGTCATATTTGAATGCAGATGTAGAATGTGGTGTGAAGGTTGTTTTTGTCATATTGGAATGCAGATGTAGAATGTGGTGTGAAGGTTGTTTTTTTTGTCATATTTGAATGCAGATGTAGAATGTGGTGTGAAGGTTGTTTTTTTTGTCATATTGGAATGCAGATGTAGAATGTGGTGTGAAGGTTTTTTTTTGTCAGATTTGAGTACAGATGTAGATTGTGGTGTGAAGGTTTTTTTTGTCAGATTTTAGTACAGATGTAGAATGTGGTGTGAAGGTTTTTTTTGTCATATTGGAATGCAGATGTAGAATGTGGTGTGAAGGTTTTTTTTGTCATATTGGAATGCAGATGTAGAATGTGGTGTGAAGGTTTTTTTTGTCAGATTTGAATACAGATGTAGAATGTGGTGTGAAGGTTGTTTTTGTCATATTGGAATGCAGATGTAGAATGTGGTGTGAAGGTTTTTTTTGTCATATTGGAATGCAGATGTAGAATGTGGTGTGAAGGTTTTTTTTGTCATATTGGAATGCAGATGTAGAATGTGGTGTGAAGGTTTTTTTTGTCATATTGCAATGCAGATGTAGAATGTGGTGTGAAGGTTTTTTTTGTCAGATTTGAATACAGATGTAGAATGTGGTGTGGTTTTTTTTGTCATATTGGAATGCAAATGTAGAATGTGGTGTGAAGGTTTTTTTTGTCAGATTTGAATACAGATGTAGAATGTGGTGTGAAGGTTGTTTTTGTCATATTGGAATGCAGATGTAGAATGTGGTGTGAAGGTTTTTTTTGTCATATTGGAATGCAGATGTAGCATGTGGTGTGAAGGTTTTTTTTGTCATATTGGAATGCAGATGTAGAATGTGGTGTGAAGGTTTTTTTTGTCAGATTTGAATACAGATGTAGAATGTGGTGTGAAGGTTGTTTTTGTCATATTGGAATGCAGATGTAGAATGTGGTGTGAAGGTTTTTTTTGTCATATTGGAATACAGATGTAGAATGTGGTGTGAAGGTTTTTTTTGTCATATTTGAATACAGATGTAGAATGTGGTGTGAAGGTTTTTTTGTCATATTGGAATGCAGATGTAGAATGTGGTGTGAAGGTTTTTTTTGTCATATTGGAATGCAGATGTAGAATGTGGTGTGAAGGTTTTTTTTGTCAGATTTGAATGCAGATGTAGAATGTGGTGTGAATGTTTTTTTTGTCAGATTTTAGTACAGATGTAGAATGTGGTGTGAAGGTTTTTTTTGTCAGATTTGAATGCAGATGTAGAATGTGGTGTGAATGTTTTTTTTGTCAGATTTTAGTACAGATGTAGAATGTGGTGTGAAGGTTTTTTTTGTCATATTTGAATGCAGATGTAGAATGTGGTGTGAAGGTTTTTTTGTCATATTTGAATGCAGATGTAGAATGTGGTGTGAAGGTTTTTTTTGTCATATTTGAATGCAGATGTAGAATGTGGTGTGAAGGTTTTTTTTGTCAGATTTGAATACAGATGTAGAATGTGGTGTTAATGTTTTTTTTGTCATATTTGAATGTAGATGTAGAATGTGGTGTGAAGGTTATTTTTGTCAGATTTTAGTACAGATGTAGAATGTGGTGTGAAGGTTTTTTTTGTCATATTGGAATGCAGATGTAGAATGTGGTGTGAAGGTTTTTTTTGTCATATTTGAATGCAGATGTAGAATGTGGTGTGAAGGTTGTTTTTTTTTTTGTCATATTTGAATACAGATGTAGAATGTGGTGTGAAGGTTGTTTTTTTTTGTCATATTTGAACACAGATGTAGAATGTGGTGTGAAGGTTTTTTTTGTCAGATTTGAATGCAGATGTAGAATGTGGTGTGAATGTTTTTTTTGTCAGATTTGAATACAGATGTAGAATGTGGTGTGAAGGTTTTTTTTGTCATATTGGAATGCAGATGTAGAATGTGTTGTGAAGGTTTTTTTTGTCATATTGGAATGCAGATGTAGAATGTGGTGTGAAGGTTTTTTTTGTCATATTGGAATGCAGATGTAGAATGTGGTGTGGAGGTTGTTTTTTTTTTGTCATATTTGAATACAGATGTAGATTGTGGTGTGAAGGTTTTTTTTGTCATATTGGAATGCAGATGTAGAATGTGGTGTGAAGGTTGTTTTTTTTTGTCATATTGGAATGCAGATGTAGAATGTGGTGTGAAGGTTTTTTTTGTCATATTGGAATGCAGATGTAGAATGTGGTGTGAAGGTTTTTTTTGTCATATTTGAATACAGATGTAGATTGTGGTGTGAGGGTTTTTTTTGTCATATTGGAATGCAGATGTAGAATGTGGTGTGAAGGTTGCTTTTTTTTTGTCATATTTGAATACAGATGTAGAATGTGGTGTGAATGTTTTTTTTGTCATATTTGAATGCAGATGTGGAATGTGGTGTGAAGGTTTTTTTTGTCATATTGGAATGCAGATGTAGAATGTGGTGTGAAGGTTGTTTTTTTTGTCATATTGGAATGCAGATGTAGAATGTGGTGTGAAGGTTGTTTTTTTTGTCATATTTGAATGCAGATGTAGAATGTGGTGTGGTTATTTTTGTCATATTTCAATACAGATGTAGAATGTGGTGTGAAGGTTTTTTTGTCATATTGGAATGCAGATGTAGAATGTGGTGTGAAGGTAGTTTTTTTTTGTCATATTTGAATACAGATGTAGATTGTGGTGTGAAGGTTTTTTTTGTCATATTCGAATGCAGATGTAGAATGTGGTGTGAAGGTTGTTGTTTTTTTGTCATATTTGAATACAGATGTAGATTGTGGTGTGGTTTTTTTGTCATATTTGAATACAGATGTAGAATGTGGTGTGAATGTTTTTTTTGTCATATTGGAATGCAGATGTAGAATGTGGTGTGAAGGTTGTTTTTTTTGTCATATTGTAATGCAGATGTAGAATGTGGTGTGAAGGTTGTTTTTTTTGTCATATTTGAATGCAGATGTAGAATGTGGTGTGGTTATTTTTGTCATATTTCAATACAGATGTAGAATGTGGTGTGAAGGTTTTTTTTGTCATATTTGAATGCAGATGTAGAATGTGGTGTGAAGGTTGTTTTTTTTGTCATATTTGAATGCAGATGTAGAATGTGGTGTGGTTATTTTTGTCATATTTCAATACAGATGTAGAATGTGGTGTGAAGGTTTTTTTTGTCATATTTGAATGCAGATGTAGAATGTGGTGTGAAGGTTGTTTTTTTTGTCATATTTGAATACAGATGTAGATTGTGGTGTGAAGGTTTTTTTTGTCATATTGGAATGCAGATGTAGAATGTGGTGTGAAGGTTGTTTTTTTTTTGTCATATTTGAATACAGATGTAGAATGTGGTGTGAAGGTTTTTTTTGTCATATTTGAATGCAGATGTAGAATGTGGTGTGAAGGTTGTTTTTTTTGTCATATTTGAATACAGATGTAGATTGTGGTGTGAAGGTTTTTTTTGTCATATTTGAATGTAGATGTAGAATGTGGTGTGAAGGTTGTTTTTGTCATATTTGAATACAGATGTAGAATGTGGTGTGAAGGTTTTTTTTGTCAGATTTTAGTACAGATGTAGAATGTGGTGTGAAGGTTTTTTTTGTCATATTTGAATGCAGATGTAGAATGTGGTGTGAAGGTTTTTTTTGTCATATTTGAATGCAGATGTAGAATGTGGTGTGAAGGTTGTTTTTTTTGTCATATTTCAATACAGATGTAGAATGTGGTGTGAAGGTTTTTTTTGTCATATTTGAATGCAGATGTAGAATGTGGTGTGAAGGTTGTTTTTTTTGTCATATTTGAATACAGATGTAGATTGTGGTGTGAAGGTTTTTTTTGTCATATTTGAATGTAGATGTAGAATGTGGTGTGAAGGTTGTTTTTGTCATATTTGAATACAGATGTAGAATGTGGTGTGAAGGTTTTTTTTGTCAGATTTTAGTACAGATGTAGAATGTGGTGTGAAGGTTTTTTTTGTCAGATTTGAATACAGATGTAGAATGTGGTGTGAAGGTTTTTTTTGTCATATTTGAATGCAGATGTAGAATGTGGTGTGAAGGTTTTTTTTGTCATATTGGAATGCAGATGTAGAATGTGGTGTGAAGGTTGTTTTTTTTGTCATATTGGAATGCAGATGTAGAATGTGGTGTGAAGGTTTTTTTTGTCAGATTTGAATACAGATGTAGAATGTGGTGTGAAGGTTTTTTTTGTCATATTTGAATGTAGATGTAGAATGTGGTGTGAAGGTTTTTTTTGTCATATTGGAATGCAGATGTAGAATGTGGTGTGAAGGTTGTTTTTGTCATATTTGAATGTCGATGTAGAATGTGGTGTGAAGGTTTTTTTTGTCAGATTTGAATACAGATGTAGAATGTGGTGTGAAGGTTTTTTTTGTCATATTTGAATGTAGATGTAGAATGTGGTGTGAAGGTTTTTTTTGTCATATTGGAATGCAGATGTAGAATGTGGTGTGAAGGTTGTTTTTGTCATATTTGAATACAGATGTAGAATGTGGTGTGAAGGTTTTTTTTGTCATATTTGAATACAGATGTAGAATGTGGTGTGAAGGTTTTTTTTGTCATATTGGAATGCAGATGTAGCATGTGGTGTGAAGGTTTTTTTTGTCATATTGGAATGCAGATGTAGCATGTGGTGTGAAGGTTTTTTTTGTCATATTGGAATGCAGATGTAGAATGTGGTGTGAAGGTTTTTTTTGTCAGATTTGAATACAGATGTAGAATGTGGTGTGAAGGTTGTTTTTGTCATATTGGAATGCAGATGTAGAATGTGGTGTGAAGGTTTTTTTTGTCATATTTGAATACAGATGTAGAATGTGGTGTGAAGGTTTTTTTTGTCATATTTGAATACAGATGTAGAATGTGGTGTGAAGGTTTTTTTTGTCATATTGGAATGCAGATGTAGAATGTGGTGTGAAGGTTTTTTTTGTCATATTTGAATACAGATGTAGAATGTGGTGTGAAGGTTTTTTTTGTCATATTGGAATGCAGATGTAGAATGTGGTGTGAAGGTTGTTTTTGTCATATTGGAATGCAAATGTAGAATGTGGTGTGAAGGTTTTTTTTGTCATATTGGAATGCAGATGTAGAATGTGGTGTGAAGGTTTTTTTTGTCATATTGGAATGCAGATGTAGAATGTGGTGTGAAGGTTGTTTTTTTTGTCATATTTGAATGCAGATGTAGAATGTGGTGTGAAGGTTGTTTTTTTTGTCATATTGGAATGCAGATGTAGAATGTGGTGTGAAGGTTTTTTTTGTCAGATTTGAGTACAGATGTAGATTGTGGTGTGAAGGTTTTTTTTGTCAGATTTTAGTACAGATGTAGAATGTGGTGTGAAGGTTTTTTTTTTGTCATATTTGAATGCAGATGTAGAATGTGGTGTGAAGGTTGTTTTTTTTGTCATATTTGAATGCCGATGTAGAATGTGGTGTGAAGGTTTTTTTTGTCATATTGGAATGCAGATGTAGAATGTGGTGTGAAGGTTGTTTTTGTCATATTGGAATGCAAATGTAGAATGTGGTGTGAAGGTTTTTTTTGTCATATTGGAATGCAGATGTAGAATGTGGTGTGAAGGTTTTTTTTGTCATATTGGAATGCAGATGTAGAATGTGGTGTGAAGGTTGTTTTTTTTGTCATATTTGAATGCAGATGTAGAATGTGGTGTGAAGGTTGTTTTTTTTGTCATATTGGAATGCAGATGTAGAATGTGGTGTGAAGGTTGTTTTTTTTGTCATATTGGAATGCAGATGTAGATTGTGGTGTGAAGGTTTTTTTTGTCAGATTTTAGTACAGATGTAGAATGTGGTGTGAATGTTTTTTTTGTCAGATTTTAGTACAGATGTAGAATGTGGTGTGAAGGTTTTTTTTGTCATATTTGAATGTAGATGTAGAATGTGGTGTGAAGGTTTTTTTTGTCATATTGGAATACAGATGTAGAATGTGGTGTGAATGTTTTTTTTTTGTCATATTTGAATACAGATGTAGAATGTGGTGTGAAGGTTTTTTTTGTCATATTTGAATGCAGATGTAGAATGTGGTGTGAAGGTTTTTTTTGTCATATTGGAATACAGATGTAGAATGTGGTGTGAAGGTTTTTTTTGTCATATTGGAATACAGATGTAGAATGTGGTGTGAAGGTTTTTTTTGTCAGATTTGAGTACAGATGTAGAATGTGGTGTGAAGGTTTTTTTTGTCATATTTGAATGTAGATGTAGAATGTGGTGTGAATGTTTTTTTTGTCAGATTTTAGTACAGATGTAGAATGTGGTGTGAAGGTTTTTTTTTTGTCATATTTGAATACAGATGTAGAATGTGGTGTGAAGGTTTTTTTTGTCATATTTGAATGTAGATGTAGAATGTGGTGTGAAGGTTTTTTTTGTCAGATTTGAATACAGATGTAGAATGTGGTGTGAATGTTTTTTTTGTCATATTTGAATGTAGATGTAGAATGTGGTGTGAAGGTTTTTTTTGTCAGATTTGAATACAGATGTAGAATGTGGTGTGAATGTTTTTTTTGTCATATTTGAATACAGATGTAGAATGTGGTGTGAAGGTTTTTTTTGTCATATTGGAATGCAGATGTAGAATGTGGTGTGAAGGTTTTTTTTGTCATATTTGAATGCAGATGTAGAATGTGGTGTGAAGGTTTTTTTTGTCATATTGGAATGCAGATGTAGAATGTGGTGTGAAGGTTTTTTTTGTCAGATTTGAATGCAGATGTAGAATGTGGTGTGAAGGTTGTTTTTTTTTTTGTCATATTTGAATACAGATGTAGAATGTGGTGTGAAGGTTTTTTTTGTCAGATTTGAATGCAGATGTAGAATGTGGTGTGAATCTTTTTTTTGTCAGATTTTAGTACAGATGTAGAATGTGGTGTGAAGGTTTTTTTTGTCATATTGGAATGCAGATGTAGAATGTGGTGTGAATGTTTTTTTTGTCAGATTTGAATACAGATGTAGAATGTGGTGTGAAGGTTTTTTTTGTCAGATTTGAATGCAGATGTAGAATGTGGTGTGAATGTTTTTTTTGTCAGATTTGAATACAGATGTAGAATGTGGTGTGAAGGTTTTTTTGTCAGATTTGAATGCAGATGTAGAATGTGGTGTGAATGTTTTTTTTGTCAGATTATAGTACAGATGTAGAATGTGGTGTGAAGGTTTTTTTTGTCATATTGGAATGCAGATGTAGAATGTGGTGTGAAGGTTTTTTTTGTCATATTGGAATGCAGATGTAGAATGTGGTGTGAAGGTTGTTTTTTTTTTGTCATATTTGAATACAGATGTAGAATGTGGTGTGAAGGTTGTTTTTGTCAGATTTTAGTACAGATGTAGAATGTGGTGTGAAGGTTTTTTTTGTCATATTGGAATGCAGATGTAGAATGTGGTGTGAAGGTTTTTTTGTCATATTTGAATACAGATGTAGATTGTGGTGTGAAGGTTGTTTTTGTCATATTTGAATGTAGATGTAGAATGTGGTGTGAAGGTTTTTTTTGTCAGATTTGAATACAGATGTAGAATGTGGTGTGAAGGTTTTTTTTGTCATATTTGAATGTAGATGTAGCATGTGGTGTGAAGGTTTTTTTTGTCATATTGGAATGCAGATGTAGAATGTGGTGTGAAGGTTGTTTTTGTCATATTTGAATACAGATGTAGAATGTGGTGTGAAGTTTTTTTTTGTCATATTTGAATGTAGATGTAGAATGTGGTGTGAAGGTTTTTTTTGTCATATTGGAATGCAGATGTAGAATGTGGTGTGAAGGTTGTTTTTTTTTTGTCATATTTGAATACAGATGTAGATTGTGGTGTGAAGGTTTTTTTTTGTCATATTTGAATACAGATGTAGATTGTGGTGTGAAGGTTGTTTTTGTCATATTTGAATGTAGATGTAGAATGTGGTGTGAAGGTTTTTTTTGTCAGATTTGAATACAGATGTAGAATGTGGTGTGAAGGTTTTTTTTGTCATATTGGAATGCAGATGTAGAATGTGGTGTGAAGGTTTTTTTTGTCAGATTTGAATACAGATGTAGAATGTGGTGTGAAGGTTTTTTTTGTCATATTGGAATGCAGATGTAGAATGTGGTGTGAAGGTTGTTTTTTTTTTGTCATATTTGAATACAGATGTAGATTGTGGTGTGAAGGTTTTTTTTGTCATATTTGAATACAGATGTAGATTGTGGTGTGAAGGTTGTTTTTGTCATATTTGAATGTAGATGTAGAATGTGGTGTGAAGGTTTTTTTTGTCAGATTTGAATACAGATGTAGCATGTGGTGTGAAGGTTTTTTTTGTCATATTGGAATGCAGATGTAGAATGTGGTGTGAAGGTTGTTTTTGTCATATTGGAATGCAGATGTAGAATGTGGTGTGAAGGTTTTTTTTGTCATGTTTGAATACAGATGTAGAATGTGGTGTGAAGGTTTTTTTTGTCAGATTTGAATACAGATGTAGAATGTGGTGTGAAGGTTGTTTTTGTCATATTGGAATGCAGATGTAGAATGTGGTGTGAAGGTTGTTTTTGTCATATTGGAATGCAGATGTAGAATGTGGTGTGAAGGTTGTTTTTTTTGTCATATTGGAATGCAGATGCAGAATGTGGTGTGAAGGTTTTTTTTGTCATATTGGAATACAGATGTAGAATGTGGTGTGAAGGTTTTTTTTGTCATATTGGAATGCAGATGTAGAATGTGGTGTGAAGGTTGTTTTTTTTGTCATATTGGAATGCAGATGTAGAATGTGGTGTGAAGGTTTTTTTTGTCATATTGGAATGCAGATGTAGAATGTGGTGTGAAGGTTGTTTTTTTTGTCATATTGGAATACAGATGTAGAATGTGGTGTGAAGGTTTTTTTTGTCAGATTTGAATACAGATGTAGAATGTGGTGTGAAGGTTTTTTTTGTCAGATTTGAATACAGATGTAGAATGTGGTGTGAAGGTTGTTTTTGTCATATTGGAATGCAAATGTAGAATGTGGTGTGAAGGTTTTTTTTGTCATATTGGAATGCAGATGTAGAATGTGGTGTGAAGGTTGTTTTTTTTGTCATATTGGAATGCAGATGTAGAATGTGGTGTGAAGGTTTTTTTTGTCATATTTGAATACAGATGTAGAATGTGGTGTGAAGGTTTTTTTTGTCATATTGGAATGCAAATGTAGAATGTGGTGTGAAGGTTTTTTTTGTCATATTGGAATGCAGATGTAGAATGTGGTGTGAAGGTTGTTTTTGTCATATTGGAATGCAGATGTAGAATGTGGTGTGAAGGTTGTTTTTTTTGTCATATTTGAATGCAGATGTAGATTGTGGTGTGAAGGTTGTTTTTGTCATATTTGAATGTAGATGTAGAATGTGGTGTGAAGGTTTTTTTTGTCAGATTTGAATACAGATGTAGAATGTGGTGTGAAGGTTTTTTTTGTCATATTTGAATGTAGATGTAGAATGTGGTGTGAAGGTTGTTTTTGTCATATTTGAATGTAGATGTAGAATGTGGTGTGAAGGTTTTTTTTGTCAGATTTGAATACAGATGTAGAATGTGGTGTGAAGGTTGTTTTTGTCATATTTGAATACAGATGTAGAATGTGGTGTGAAGGTTTTTTTTGTCATATTGGAATGCAGATGTAGCATGTGGTGTGAAGGTTTTTTTTGTCATATTGGAATGCAGATGTAGCATGTGGTGTGAAGGTTTTTTTTGTCATATTGGAATGCAGATGTAGAATGTGGTGTGAAGGTTTTTTTTGTCAGATTTGAATACAGATGTAGAATGTGGTGTGAAGGTTGTTTTTGTCATATTGGAATGCAGATGTAGAATGTGGTGTGAAGGTTGTTTTTGTCATATTGGAATGCAGATGTAGAATGTGGTGTGAAGGTTGTTTTTGTCATATTGGAATGCAAATGTAGAATGTGGTGTGAAGGTTTTTTTTGTCAGATTGGAATGCAGATGTAGAATGTGGTGTGAAGGTTGTTTTTGTCATATTGGAATGCAGATGTAGAATGTGGTGTGAAGGTTTTTTTTGTCATATTGGAATGCAGATGTAGAATGTGGTGTGAAGGTTGTTTTTTTTGTCATATTTGAATGCAGATGTAGAATGTGGTGTGAAGGTTGTTTTTTTTGTCATATTGGAAAGCAGATGTAGAATGTGGTGTGAAGGTTTTTTTTGTCAGATTTGAATACAGATGTAGAATGTGGTGTGAAGGTTTTTTTTGTCATATTTGAATGTAGATGTAGAATGTGGTGTGAAGGTTTTTTTTGTCATATTTGAATGTAGATGTAGAATGTGGTGTGAAGGTTGTTTTTGTCATATTTGAATGCAGATGTAGAATGTGGTGTGAAGGTTTTTTTTGTCATATTTGAATGTAGATGTAGAATGTGGTGTGAAGGTTGTTTTTGTCATATTTGAATGCAGATGTAGAATGTGGTGTGAAGGTTTTTTTTGTCATATTTGAATGTAGATGTAGAATGTGGTGTGAAGGTTGTTTTTGTCATATTTGAATGTAGATGTAGAATGTGGTGTGAATGTTTTTTTTGTCATATTTGAATGTAGATGTAGAATGTGGTGTGAAGGTTGTTTTTGTCATATTTGAATACAGATGTAGAATGTGGTGTGAAGGTTTTTTTTGTCAGATTTGAATACAGATGTAGAATGTGTATGAATGTTTTTTTTGTCAGATTGGAATGCAGATGTAGAATGTGGTGTGAAGGTTTTTTTTGTCATATTGGAATGCAGATGTAGAATGTGGTGTGAAGGTTGTTTTTGTCATATTTGAATACAGATGTAGAATGTGGTGTGAAGGTTTTTTTTGTCATATTTGAATGTAGATGTAGAATGTGGTGTGAAGGTTTTTTTTGTCATATTGGAATGCAGATGTAGCATGTGGTGTGAATGTTTTTTTTGTCAGATTTGAATACAGATGTAGAATGTGGTGTGAATGTTTTTTTTGTCATATTGGAATGCAGATGTAGAATGTGGTGTGAATGTTTTTTTTGTCATATTGGAATGCAGATGTAGAATGTGGTGTGAATGTTTTTTTGTCATATTGGAATGCAGATGTAGCATGTGGTGTGAATGTTTTTTTTGTCAGATTTGAATACAGATGTAGAATGTGGTGTGAATGTTTTTTTTGTCATATTGGAATGCAGATGTAGAATGTGGTGTGAATGTTTTTTTTGTCAGATTTGAATACAGATGTAGAATGTGTATGAATGTTTTTTTTGTCAGATTGGAATGCAGATGTAGAATGTGGTGTGAAGGTTGTTTTTGTCATATTTGAAAACAGATGTAGAATGTGGTGTGAAGGTTTTTTTTGTCATATTTGAATGTAGATGTAGAATGTGGTGTGAAGGTTTTTTTTGTCATATTGGAATGCAGATGTAGCATGTGGTGTGAAGGTTTTTTTTGTCATATTGGAATGCAGATGTAGCATGTGGTGTGAAGGTTTTTTTTGTCATATTGGAATGCAGATGTAGAATGTGGTGTGAAGGTTTTTTTTGTCAGATTTGAATACAGATGTAGAATGTGGTGTGAAGGTTGTTTTTGTCATATTGGAATGCAAATGTAGAATGTGGTGTGAAGGTTTTTTTTGTCATATTGGAATGCAGATGTAGAATGTGGTGTGAAGGTTGTTTTTTTGTCATATTGGAATGCAGATGTAGAATGTGGTGTGAAGGTTTTTTTTGTCATATTGGAATGCAGATGTAGAATGTGGTGTGAAGGTTGTTTTTGTCATATTGGAATGCAAATGTAGAATGTGGTGTGAAGGTTTTTTTTGTCATATTGGAATGCAGATGTAGAATGTGGTGTGAAGGTTGTTTTTGTCATATTGGAATGCAGATGTAGAATGTGGTGTGAAGGTTGTTTTTGTCATATTGGAATGCAGATGTAGAATGTGGTGTGAAGCTTTTTTTTGTCAGATTTGAATACAGATGTAGAATGTGGTGTGAAGGTTTTTTTTGTCATATTTGAATGTAGATGTAGAATGTGGTGTGAAGGTTTTTTTTGTCATATTTGAATGTAGATGTAGAATGTGGTGTGAAGGTTGTTTTTGTCATATTTGAATGCAGATGTAGAATGTGGTGTGAAGGTTTTTTTTGTCATATTTGAATGTAGATGTAGAATGTGGTGTGAAGGTTGTTTTTGTCATATTTGAATGCAGATGTAGAATGTGGTGTGAAGGTTTTTTTTGTCATATTTGAATGTAGATGTAGAATGTGGTGTGAAGGTTGTTTTTGTCATATTTGAATGTAGATGTAGAATGTGGTGTGAATGTTTTTTTTGTCATATTTGAATGTAGATGTAGAATGTGGTGTGAAGGTTGTTTTTGTCATATTTGAATACAGATGTAGAATGTGGTGTGAATGTTTTTTTTTGTCATATTGGAATGCAGATGTAGAATGTGGTGTGAAGGTTTTTTTTGTCATATTGGAATGCAGATGTAGAATGTGGTGTGAAGGTTTTTTTTGTCATATTTGAATGCAGATGTAGAATGTGGTGTGAAGGTTGTTTTTTTTTTGTCAGATTTGAATACAGATGTAGAATGTGGTGTGAATGTTTTTTTTGTCATTTTGTCATATTGGAATGCAGATGTAGAATGTGGTGTGAAGGTTGTTTTTTTTGTCATATTTGAATGCAGATGTAGAATGTGGTGTGGTTATTTTTGTCATATTTCAATACAGATGTAGAATGTGGTGTGAAGGTTTTTTTGTCATATTGGAATGTAGATGTAGAATGTGGTGTGAAGGTTGTTTTTTTTTGTCATATTTGAATACAGATGTAGATTGTGGTGTGAAGGTTTTTTTTGTCATATTCGAATGCAGATGTAGAATGTGGTGTGAAGGTTGTTTTTTTTTTTGTCATATTTGAATACAGATGTAGATTGTGGTGTGGTTTTTTTTGTCATATTTGAATACAGATGTAGAATGTGGTGTGAATGTTTTTTTTGTCATATTGGAATGCAGATGTAGAATGTGGTGTGAATGTTTTTTTTGTCATATTGGAATGCAGATGTAGAATGTGGTGTGAAGGTTGTTTTTTTTGTCATATTTGAATGCAGATGTAGAATGTGGTGTGGTTATTTTTGTCATATTTCAATACAGATGTAGAATGTGGTGTGAAGGTTTTTTTTGTCATATTGGAATGCAGATGTAGAATGTGGTGTGAAGGTTGTTTTTTTTGTCATATTTGAATACAGATGTAGATTGTGGTGTGAAGGTTTTTTTTGTCATATTGGAATGCAGATGTAGAATGTGGTGTGAAGGTTTTTTTTGTCATATTGGAATGCAGATGTAGAATGTGGTGTGAAGGTTGTTTTTTTTGTCATATTTGAATGCAGATGTAGAATGTGGTGTGGTTATTTTTGTCATATTTGAATACAGATGTAGAATGTGGTGTGAAGGTTTTTTTTGTCAGATTTGAATACAGATGTAGAATGTGGTGTGAATGTTTTTTTTGTCAGATTTGAATACAGATGTAGAATGTGGTGTGGTTTTTTTTGTCATATTTGAATACAGATGTAGAATGTGGTGTGAAGGTTGTTTTTTTTGTCATATTGGAATGCAGATGTAGAATGTGGTGTGTTTTTTTTTGTCATATTTGAATACAGATGTAGAATGTGGTGTGAAGGTTTTTTTTGTCATATTGGAATGCAGATGTAGAATGTGGTGTGAAGGTTGTTTTTTTTGTCATATTGGAATGCAGATGTAGAATGTGGTGTGAAGGTTGTTTTTTTTGTCATATTTGAATGCAGATGTAGAATGTGGTGTGGTTATTTTTGTCATATTTCAATACAGATGTAGAATGTGGTGTGAAGGTTTTTTTGTCATATTGGAATGTAGATGTAGAATGTGGTGTGAAGGTTTTTTTTGTCATATTTGAATACAGATGTAGAATGTGGTGTGAAGGTTGTTTTTTTTTGTCATATTTGAATACAGATGTAGATTGTGGTGTGAAGGTTTTTTTTGTCATATTCGAATGCAGATGTAGAATGTGGTGTGAAGGTTGTTTTTTTTTTGTCATATTTGAATACAGATGTAGATTGTGGTGTGGTTTTTTTTGTCATATTTGAATACAGATGTAGAATGTGGTGTGAATGTTTTTTTTGTCATATTGGAATGCAGATGTAGAATGTGGTGTGAAGGTTTTTTTTGTCATATTGGAATGCAGATGTAGAATGTGGTGTGAAGGTTGTTTTTTTTGTCATATTGGAATGCAGATGTAGAATGTGGTGTGAAGGTTGTTTTTTTTGTCATATTTGAATGCAGATGTAGAATGTGGTGTGGTTATTTTTGTCATATTTCAATACAGATGTAGAATGTGGTGTGAAGGTTTTTTTTGTCATATTGGAATGCAGATGTAGAATGTGGTGTGAAGGTTGTTTTTTTTGTCATATTTGAATACAGATGTAGATTGTGGTGTGAAGGTTTTTTTTGTCATATTGGAATGCAGATGTAGAATGTGGTGTGAAGGTTGTTTTTTTTTTGTCATATTTGAATACAGATGTAGAATGTGGTGTGAAGGTTTTTTTTGTCATATTTGAATGTAGATGTAGAATGTGGTGTGAAGGTTGTTTTTGTCATATTGGAATGCAGATGTAGAATGTGGTGTGAAGGTTTTTTTTGTCAGATTTGAATACAGATGTAGAATGTGGTGTGAAGGTTTTTTTTGTCAGATTTGAATACAGATGTAGAATGTGGTGTGAAGGTTGTTTTTGTCATATTGGAATGCAGATGTAGAATGTGGTGTGAAGGTTTTTTTTGTCATATTGGAATGCAGATGTAGAATGTGGTGTGAAGGTTGTTTTTTTTTTGTCATATTTGAATACAGATGTAGAATGTGGTGTGAAGGTTTTTTTTGTCATATTTGAATGTAGATGTAGAATGTGGTGTGAAGGTTTTTTTTGTCATATTTGAATGCAGATGTAGAATGTGGTGTGAAGGTTTTTTTTGTCAGATTTGAATACAGATGTAGAATGTGGTGTGAATGTTTTTTTGTCAGTTTGGCATGCAGATGTAGAATGTGGTGTGAAGGTTTTTTTTGTCAGATTGGAATACAGATGTAGAATGTGGTGTGAAGGTTGTTTTTTTTTTTTGTCATATTTGAATACAGATGTAGAATGTGGTGTGAAGGTTATTTTTTGTTATATTTGAATGCATATGTAGAATGTGTATGAAGGTTTTTTTGTCAGATTGGAATGCAGATGTAGAATGTGTATGAAGGTTTTTTTTGTCATATTTGAATGCAGATGTAGAATGTGGTGTGAAGGTTTTTTTGTCAGATTTGAATACAGATGTAGAATGTGGTGTGAAGGTTTTTTTGTCAGATTTGAATACAGATGTAGAATGTGTATGAAGGTTTTTTTTGTCATATTGGAATGCAGATGTAGAATGTCGTGTGAAGGTTTTTTTTGTCACATTTGTATGCAGATGTAGAATGTGGTGTGAAGGTTGTTTTTTTTGTCATATTTGAATGCAGATGTAGAATGTGGTGTGAAGGTTTTTTTGTCATATTTGAATGCAGATTGTCAACCCTCGACTCTGATTCTGCAACTGGACCTGACGGCATCAGCCCACGGGTCCTAAAATCTTGTTCTTCCGCTCTTTCACTCCCTCTCTCTGTTCTCTTCACACTCTCTTTTGCTCAAGGTCATCTGCCATCTGCTTGGAAATCTGCCAACATCACCGCTTTGCACAAAAAAGGTGCAAAAACAGATCCCAGCAACTACAGACCAATCAGCCTTCTCTCAATTATCAGTAAAGTCATGGAATCCATCATTGCTTCAGATATGAAATCTTTCCTCTTCTCCAATGGCTTGATCTCTGATCATCAATTTGGTTTCAGACCTGGTCACTCTACTCTGGACATGCTGCTACTGCTTTCTCAGCAAATGATGGAGGTCCTCAATGCCAAATAGGAAATTAGAGCTGTCTCCCTTGACATATCACGTGCCTTCGATACGGTCTGGCATACCGCTCTGCTCACCAAACTCTCCTCTGTTGATATCGATGGAAATCTCCACGCATGGCTGGCGGACTTCCTCTCTAGTCGTAGTCAACGTGTGGCCCTGAATAGGTTTCTCTCATCTCCTCTTCCTGTTCAGGCTGGAGTTCCCCAAGGCAGTGTTCTGGGCCCTGTGCTTTTTCTGGTCTTCATCAATGATCTCTCCGACTCTCTTGAAAATCCTCTCTATCTCTTTGCTGATGACTCTACTCTCTGTCGCTCCATTCTTTATCCCTCAGATCGGCAGTCTGCAGCCTCCTCACTCTCTGCAGACCTGGAAAAAATAACAGACTGGGCAAACAAGTGGAACATGTCTTTCAATCCTGACAAATCTCACACTCTAACGATGTCTCTCCGAAAAGACCGACTGGATAACCCTCCCATCTACTTTCTGAATAATCCTCTCCAAGAAGTTCTGTCACTCAAACTTTTGGGTCTCACTATCTGCCATGATCTTTCCTGGGAAAACCACATTTCAAATCTGCCCTCCAAAGCCAGTCGCCGACTGGGCATCCTCCGTCGTGCGAAGTCCTTCCTTGGCACACCTGAGCTCCTCACCACGTACAAGGCTTTCATCTGCAGCTCAATGGAATACTGCTCTCCCCTCTGGGCTGGTGCTCCTGCCTCACACCTAGCTCGTCTTCACGCTGTTGAAAGCAAAGCATTCAGAATCATTGGAATCTCCCGCGATGAAGCTAACTCCAAGGGCCTCTCACTCACTCACCGCAGGCAGGTTGGTGGGCTTTCCGTCTTCTACCGACTCCTCTCTGGCCTTGCCCCCCCCCCCCCAGCTCTCTCTGGGCTCTGTCCCACAAATATTCCTACAGGTCGCACAAGATCTGCCTGCAACCCTCTTATGGTTAAACTGCCAAAATCAAGACTCTCTGCTCACCTTCACTCCTTCACTCCTCTTTTCTCCCACCTCTGGAACAAACTCCCTCACTCTCTTCAATCCCACTCCACCCTCCAGGTCTTTAAAACAGCTGTTCACCACCATCTCTTATCTTCCCCCATCCAAAACCTTGATCTTTTCTATCCCCGATAATTTCACCCCAATTCCACTTTTTGAAATACCAACTTCTGTCCTGGAAGTCCTTGGTGTCCTTGTGTTTTATACTTCTCCCACCCCCCCCCCCCCTTCCCACGCCTAATCCCCCCAAGCCCTCTCCCTCCCACACATCTCCCTGCTCTTAAATGTTGTGTGCTCTCAAGTGTTTGCGTGCTTCCCATTCTCTTGTCTTCCGCTCCCTCTTTTTATATATTTTGTTTGTCTGGTTGATTTGTTTGTGAAGTAAATGTCAGCTCTTTCACGAGCCTCGATTCAGTATACAAAAAAAAAGAAAAAAAAGAAAAAAAAAGATGTAGAATGTGGTGTGAAGGTTTTTTTTGTCATATTTGAATGCAGATGTAGAATGTGGTGTGAAGGTTTTTTTTGTCATATTTGAATGCAGATGTAGAATGTGGTGTGAAGGTTTTTTTTGTCATATTTGAATGCAGATGTAGAATGTGGTGTGAAGGTTTTTTTTGTCATATTTGAATGCAGATGTAGAATGTGGTGTGAAGGTTTTTTTTGTCAGATTTGAATACAGATGTAGAATGTGGTGTGAAGGTTTTTTTTGTCAGATTTGAGTACAGATGTAGAATGTGGTGTGAATGTTTTTTTTTTTGTCATATTTGAATACAGATGTAGAATGTGGTGTGGAGGTTTTTTTTGTCAGATTTGAGTACAGATGTAGAATGTGGTGTGAATGTTTTTTTTTTTGTCATATTTGAATGCAGATGTAGAATGTGGTGTGGAGGTTTTTTTTGTCAGATTTGAGTACAGATGTAGAATGTGGTGTGAATGTTTTTTTTTTTGTCATATTTGAATACAGATGGAGAATGTGGTGTGAATGTTTTTTTTTTGTCATATTTGAATGCAGATGTAGAATGTGGTGTGGTTTTTTTTGTCAGATTTGAATACAGATGTAGAATGTGGTGTGAAGGTTTTTTTTGTCAGATTTGAATACAGATGTAGAATGTGGTGTGAAGGTTTTTTTTGTCAGATTTGAGTACAGATGTAGAATGTGGTGTGAATGTTTTTTTTGTCAGATTTGAATACAGATGTAGAATGTGGTGTGAATGTTTTTTTTTTTGTCATATTTGAATACAGATGTAGAATGTGGTGTGGTTTTTTTTGTCATATTTGAATACGTAGAATGTGGTGTGAAGGTTTTTTTTGTCATATTGGAATGCAGATGTAGAATGTGGTGTGAAAGTTGTTTTTTTTGTCATATTTGAATGCAGATGTAGAATGTGGTGTGGTTATTTTTGTCATATTTGAATACAGATGTAGAATGTGGTGTGAAGGTTTTTTTTGTCAGATTTGAATACAGATGTAGAATGTGGTGTGAATGTTTTTTTTGTCAGATTTGAATACAGATGTAGAATGTGGTGTGGTTTTTTTTGTCATATTTGAATACAGATGTAGAATGTGGTGTGAAGGTTGTTTTTTTTGTCATATTGGAATGCAGATGTAGAATGTGGTGTGTTTTTTTTTGTCATATTTGAATACAGATGTAGAATGTGGTGTGAAGGTTTTTTTTGTCATATTGGAATGCAGATGTAGAATGTGGTGTGAAGGTTGTTTTTTTTGTCATATTGGAATGCAGATGTAGAATGTGGTGTGAAGGTTGTTTTTTTTGTCATATTTGAATGCAGATGTAGAATGTGGTGTGGTTATTTTTGTCATATTTCAATACAGATGTAGAATGTGGTGTGAAGGTTTTTTTGTCATATTGGAATGTAGATGTAGAATGTGGTGTGAAGGTTGTTTTTTTTTGTCATATTTGAATACAGATGTAGATTGTGGTGTGAAGGTTTTTTTTGTCATATTCGAATGCAGATGTAGAATGTGGTGTGAAGGTTGTTTTTTTTTTTGTCATATTTGAATACAGATGTAGATTGTGGTGTGGTTTTTTTTGTCATATTTGAATACAGATGTAGAATGTGGTGTGAATGTTTTTTTTGTCATATTGGAATGCAGATGTAGAATGTGGTGTGAAGGTTGTTTTTTTTGTCATATTTGAATGCAGATGTAGAATGTGGTGTGGTTATTTTTGTCATATTTCAATACAGATGTAGAATGTGGTGTGAAGGTTTTTTTTGTCATATTGGAATGCAGATGTAGAATGTGGTGTGAAGGTTGTTTTTTTTGTCATATTTGAATACAGATGTAGATTGTGGTGTGAAGGTTTTTTTTGTCATATTGGAATGCAGATGTAGAATGTGGTGTGAAGGTTGTTTTTTTTTTGTCATATTTGAATACAGATGTAGAATGTGGTGTGAAGGTTTTTTTTGTCATATTTGAATGTAGATGTAGAATGTGGTGTGAAGGTTGTTTTTGTCATATTGGAATGCAGATGTAGAATGTGGTGTGAAGGTTTTTTTTGTCAGATTTGAATACAGATGTAGAATGTGGTGTGAAGGTTTTTTTTGTCAGATTTGAATACAGATGTAGAATGTGGTGTGAAGGTTGTTTTTGTCATATTGGAATGCAGATGTAGAATGTGGTGTGAAGGTTTTTTTTGTCAGATTTGAATACAGATGTAGAATGTGGTGTGAAGGTTTTTTTTGTCATATTTGAATGCAGATGTAGAATGTGGTGTGAAGGTTTTTTTTGTCAGATTTGAATACAGATGTAGAATGTGGTGTGAAGGTTGTTTTTGTCATATTGGAATGCAAATGTAGAATGTGGTGTGAAGGTTTTTTTTGTCAGATTTGAATGTAGATGTAGAATGTGGTGTGAAGGTTGTTTTTGTCATATTTGAATACAGATGTAGAATGTGGTGTGAAGGTTTTTTTTGTCATATTGGAATGCAGATGTAGAATGTGGTGTGAAGGTTGTTTTTTTTGTCATATTGGAATGCAGATGTAGAATGTGGTGTGAAGGTTGTTTTTTTTGTCATATTGGAATGCAGATGTAGAATGTGGTGTGAAGGTTGTTTTTGTCATATTGGAATGCAAATGTAGAATGTGGTGTGAAGGTTTTTTTTGTCATATTGGAATGCAGATGTAGAATGTGGTGTGAAGGTTTTTTTTGTCATATTGGAATGCAGATGTATAATGTGGTGTGAAGGTTGTTTTTTTTGTCATATTGGAATGCAGATGTAGAATGTGGTGTGAAGGTTTTTTTTGTCAGATTTGAATACAGATGTAGAATGTGGTGTGAAGGTTTTTTTTGTCATATTTGAATGCAGATGTAGAATGTGGTGTGAAGGTTTTTTTTGTCAGATTTGAATACAGATGTAGAATGTGGTGTGAAGGTTGTTTTTGTCATATTGGAATGCAGATGTAGAATGTGGTGTGAAGGTTTTTTTTGTCATATTGGAATGCAAATGTAGAATGTGGTGTGAAGGTTTTTTTTGTCATATTTGAATGTAGATGTAGAATGTGGTGTGAAGGTTTTTTTTGTCATATTGGAATGCAGATGTAGAATGTGGTGTGAAGGTTGTTTTTTTTGTCATATTGGAATGTAGATGTAGAATGTGGTGTGAAGGTTTTTTTTGTCAGATTTGAGTACAGATGTAGAATGTGGTGTGAAGGTTTTTTTTTTGTCATATTGGAATGCAGATGTAGAATGTGGTGTGGTTTTTTTTTGTCATATTTGAATACAGATGTAGAATGTGGTGTGAAGGGTTTTTTTGTCATATTGGAATGCAGATGTAGAATGTGGTGTGAAGGTTGTTTTTGTCATATTGGAATGCAGATGTAGAATGTGGTGTGAAGGTTGTTTTTTTGTCATATTTGAATGCAGATGTAGAATGTGGTGTGAAGGTTGTTTTTTTTTGTCATATTTGAATACAGATGTAGAATGTGGTGTGAAGGTTGTTTTTGTCATATTGGAATGCAGATGTAGAATGTGGTGTGAAGGTTTTTTTTGTCATATTTGAATGTAGATGTAGAATGTGGTGTGAAGGTTGTTTTTTTTTGTCATATTTGAATACAGATGTAGAATGTGGTGTGAAGGTTGTTTTTGTCAGATTTTAGTACAGATGTAGAATGTGGTGTGAAGGTTTTTTTTGTCATATTTGAATGCAGATGTAGAATGTGGTGTGAAGGTTTTTTTTGTCATATTTGAATACAGATGTAGAATGTGGTGTGAAGGTTGTTTTTGTCATATTGGAATGCAAATGTAGAATGTGGTGTGAAGGTTTTTTTTGTCATATTTGAATGCAGATGTAGAATGTGGTGTGAAGGTTTTTTTTGTCATATTTGAATACAGATGTAGAATGTGGTGTGAAGGTTGTTTTTGTCAGATTTTAGTACAGATGTAGAATGTGGTGTGAAGGTTTTTTTTGTCATATTGGAATGCAGATGTAGAATGTGGTGTGAAGGTTGTTTTTGTCAGATTTTAGTACAGATGTAGAATGTGGTGTGAAGGTTTTTTTTGTCATATTGGAATGCAGATGTAGAATGTGGTGTGGTTGTTTTTGTCAGATTTGAATACAGATGTAGAATGTGGTGTGAAGGTTTTTTTTGTCATCTTGGAATGCAGATGTAGAATGTGGTGTGAAGGTTGTTTTTTTTGTCATATTGGAATGCAGATGTAGAATGTGGTGTGAAGGTTTTTTTTGTCAGATTTGAATACACATGTAGAATGTGGTGTGAAGGTTTTTTTTGTCATATTTGAATGTAGATGTAGAATGTGGTGTGAAGGTTTTTTTTTGTCATATTGGAATGCAGATGTAGAATGTGGTGTGAAGGTTGTTTTTGTCATATTTGAATGTAGATGTACAATGTGGTGTGAAGGTTGTTTTTGTCATATTGGAATGCAAATGTAGAATGTGGTGTGAAGGTTTTTTTTGTCATATTTGAATGCAGATGTAGAATGTGGTGGGAAGGTTTTTTTTGTCAGATTTTAGTACAGATGTAGAATGTGGTGTGAAGGTTTTTTTTTTTGTCATATTTGAATGCAGATGTAGAATGTGGTGTGGTTTTTTTTGTCACATTTGAATACAGATGTAGAATGTGGTGTGAATGTTTTTTTTTTTGTCATATTTGAATACAGATGTAGAATGTGGTGTGAAGGTTTTTTTTGTCATATTGGAATGCAGATGTAGAATGTGGTGTGAAGGTTGTTTTTTTTTGTCATATTTGAATACAGATGTAGAATGTGGTGTGAAGGTTTTTTTTGTCAGATTTTAGTACAGATGTAGAATGTGGTGTGAAGGTTTTTTTTGTCATATTGGAATGCAGATGTAGAATGTGGTGTGAAGGTTTTTTTTGTCATATTTGAATGCAGATGTAGAATGTGGTGTGAAGGTTGTTTTTGTCAGATTTTAGTACAGATGTAGAATGTGGTGTGAAGGTTGTTTTTGTCAGATTTTAGTACAGATGTAGAATGTGGTGTGGTTGTTTTTGTCAGATTTGAATACAGATGTAGAATGTGGTGTGAAGGTTTTTTTTGTCATCTTGGAATGCAGATGTAGAATGTGGTGTGAAGGTTGTTTTTTTTGTCATATTGGAATGCAGATGTAGAATGTGGTGTGAAGGTTTTTTTTGTCAGATTTGAATACACATGTAGAATGTGGTGTGAAGGTTTTTTTTGTCATATTTGAATGTAGATGTAGAATGTGGTGTGAAGGTTTTTTTTGTCATATTGGAATGCAGATGTACAATGTGGTGTGAAGGTTGTTTTTGTCATATTGGAATGCAGATGTAGAATGTGGTGTGAAGGTTGTTTTTTTTGTCATATTGGAATGCAGATGTAGAATGTGGTGTGAAGGTTGTTTTTTTTGTCATATTGGAATGCAGATGTAGAATGTGGTGTGAAGGTTTTTTTTGTCATATTGGAATGCAGATGTACAATGTGGTGTGAAGGTTGTTTTTGTCATATTGGAATGCAGATGTAGAATGTGGTGTGAAGGTTGTTTTTTTTGTCATATTGGAATACAGATGTAGAATGTGGTGTGAAGGTTTTTTTTGTCATATTGGAATGCAGATGTACAATGTGGTGTGAAGGTTGTTTTTGTCATATTGGAATGCAAATGTAGAATGTGGTGTGAAGGTTTTTTTTGTCATATTGGAATGCAGATGTAGAATGTGGTGTGAATGTTTTTTTTTTTGTCATATTTGAATACAGATGTAGAATGTGGTGTGAATGTTTTTTTTGTCATATTGGAATGCAGATGTAGAATGTGGTGTGGTTTTTTTTGTCATATTTGAATGCAGATGTAGAATGTGGTGTGAAGGTTTTTTTTGTCATATTGGAATGCAGATGTAGAATGTGGTGTGAAGGTTGTTTTTTTTTGTCATATTTGAATACAGATGTAGAATGTGGTGTGAAGGTTTTTTTTGTCAGATTTGAGTACAGATGTAGAATGTGGTGTGAAGGTTTTTTTTGTCATATTGGAATGCAGATGTAGAATGTGGTGTGGTTTTTTTTGTCATATTTGAATGCAGATGTAGAATGTGGTGTGAAGGTTTTTTTTGTCATATTGGAATGCAGATGTAGAATGTGGTGTGAAGGTTGTTTTTTTTTGTCATATTTGAATACAGATGTAGAATGTGGTGTGAAGGTTTTTTTTGTCAGATTTTAGTACAGATGTAGAATGTGGTGTGAAGGTTTTTTTTGTCATATTGGAATGCAGATGTAGAATGTGGTGTGAAGGTTTTTTTTGTCATATTTGAATGCAGATGTAGAATGTGGTGTGGTTTTTTTTGTCATATTTGAATGCAGATGTAGAATGTGGTGTGAAGGTTTTTTTTGTCATATTGGAATGCAGATGTAGAATGTGGTGTGAAGGTTTTTTTTGTCATATTTGAATGTAGATGTAGAATGTGGTGTGAAGGTTTTTTTTGTCAGATTTGAATACAGATGTAGAATGTGGTGTGAATGTTTTTTTTGTCATATTTGAATGTAGATGTAGAATGTGGTGTGAAGGTTGTTTTTGTCAGATTTTAGTACAGATGTAGAATGTGGTGTGAAGGTTTTTTTTGTCATATTGGAATGCAGATGTAGAATGTGGTGTGAAGGTTTTTTTTGTCAGATTTGAATACAGATGTAGAATGTGGTGTGAATGTTTTTTTTGTCATATTTGAATGTAGATGTAGAATGTGGTGTGAAGGTTTTTTTTGTCATATTGGAATGCAGATGTAGAATGTGGTGTGAAGGTTTTTTTTGTCATATTTGAATGCAGATGTAGAATGTGGTGTGAAGGTTGTTTTTTTTTTTGTCATATTTGAATACAGATGTAGAATGTGGTGTGAATGTTTTTTTTGTCATATTTGAATGTAGATGTAGAATGTGGTGTGAAGGTTTTTTTTGTCATATTGGAATGCAGATGTAGAATGTGGTGTGAAGGTTTTTTTTGTCAGATTTGAATACAGATGTAGATTGTGGTGTGAATGTTTTTTTTGTCAGATTGGAATGCAGATGTAGAATGTGGTGTGAAGGTTTTTTTTGTCATATTTGAATACAGATGTAGAATGTGGTGTGAAGGTTGTTTTTGTCATATTTGAATGCAGATGTAGAATGTGGTGTGAAGGTTTTTTTTGTCATATTTGAATACAGATGTAGAATGTGGTGTGAAGGTTTTTTTTGTCATATTGGAATGCAGATGTAGAATGTGGTGTGAAGGTTTTTTTTGTCATATTTGAATGTAGATGTAGAATGTGGTGTGAAGGTTTTTTTTGTCAGATTTTAGTACAGATGTAGAATGTGGTGTGAAGGTTTTTTTTGTCATATTTGAATGTAGATGTAGAATGTGGTGTGAAGGTTTTTTTTGTCATATTGGAATGCAGATGTAGAATGTGGTGTGGTTTTTTTTTGTCATATTTGAATGTAGATGTAGAATGTGGTGTGAAGGTTGTTTTTGTCATATTGGAATGCAGATGTAGAATGTGGTGTGAAGGTTTTTTTTGTCATATTTGAATACAGATGTAGAATGTGGTGTGAAGGTTTTTTTTGTCATATTTGAATGTAGATGTAGAATGTGGTGTGAAGGTTTTTTTTGTCATATTTGAATGTAGATGTAGAATGTGGTGTGAAGGTTTTTTTTGTCAGATTTTAGTACAGATGTAGAATGTGGTGTGAAGGTTTTTTTTGTCATATTTGAATGTAGATGTAGAATGTGGTGTGAAGGTTTTTTTTGTCATATTGGAATGCAGATGTAGAATGTGGTGTGGTTTTTTTTTGTCATATTTGAATGTAGATGTAGAATGTGGTGTGAAGGTTGTTTTTGTCATATTGGAATGCAGATGTAGAATGTGGTGTGAAGGTTTTTTTTGTCATATTTGAATACAGATGTAGAATGTGGTGTGAAGGTTTTTTTTGTCATATTTGAATGTAGATGTAGAATGTGGTGTGAAGGTTTTTTTTGTCAGATTTTAGTACAGATGTAGAATGTGGTGTGAAGGTTTTTTTTGTCATATTTGAATGTAGATGTAGAATGTGGTGTGAAGGTTTTTTTTGTCATATTTGAATGCAGATGTAGAATGTGGTGTGAAGGTTTTTTTTGTCATATTTGAATGCAGATGTAGAATGTGGTGTGAAGGTTTTTTTTGTCATATTTGAATGCAGATGTAGAATGTGGTGTGAAGGTTGTTTTTTTTTTGTCATATTTGAATACAGATGTAGAATGTGGTGTGAAGGTTTTTTTTGTCATATTTGAATGTAGATGTAGAATGTGGTGTGAAGGTTTTTTTTGTCATATTTGAATGCAGATGTAGAATGTGGTGTGAAGGTTTTTTTTGTCAGATTTGAATACAGATGTAGAATGTGGTGTGAATGTTTTTTTGTCAGTTTGGCATGCAGATGTAGAATGTGGTGTGAAGGTTTTTTTTGTCAGATTGGAATACAGATGTAGAATGTGGTGTGAAGGTTGTTTTTTTTTTGTCATATTTGAATACAGATGTAGAATGTGGTGTGAAGGTTATTTTTTGTTATATTTGAATGCAGATGTAGAATGTGTATGAAGGTTTTTTTGTCAGATTGGAATGCAGATGTAGAATGTGTATGAAGGTTTTTTTTGTCATATTTGAATGCAGATGTAGAATGTGGTGTGAAGGGTTTTTTGTCAGATTTGAATACAGATGTAGAATGTGGTGTGAAGGTTTTTTTGTCAGATTTGAATACAGATGTAGAATGTGTATGAAGGTTTTTTTTGTCATATTGGAATGCAGATGTAGAATGTTGTGTGAAGGTTTTTTTTGTCACATTTGAATGCAGATGTAGAATGTGGTGTGAAGGTTGTTTTTTTTGTCATATTTGAATGCAGATGTAGAATGTGGTGTGAAGGTTTTTTTGTCATATTTGAATGCAGATTGTCAACCCTCGACTCTGATTCTGCAACTGGACCTGACGGCATCAGCCCACGGGTCCTAAAATCTTGTTCTTCCGCTCTTTCACTCCCTCTCTCTGTTCTCTTCACACTCTCTTTTGCTCAAGGTCATCTGCCATCTGCTTGGAAATCTGCCAACATCACCGCTTTGCACAAAAAAGGTGCAAAAACAGATCCCAGCAACTACAGACCAATCAGCCTTCTCTCAATTATCAGTAAAGTCATGGAATCCATCATTGCTTCAGATATGAAATCTTTCCTCTTCTCCAATGGCTTGATCTCTGATCATCAATTTGGTTTCAGACCTGGTCACTCTACTCTGGACATGCTGCTACTGCTTTCTCAGCAAAGGATGGAGGTCCTCAATGCCAAATAGGAAATTAGAGCTGTCTCCCTTGACATATCACGTGCCTTCGATACGGTCTGGCATACCGCTCTGCTCACCAAACTCTCCTCTGTTGATATCGATGGAAATCTCCACGCATGGCTGGCGGACTTCCTCTCTAGTCATAGTCAACGTGTGGCCCTGAATAGGTTTCTCTCATCTCCTCTTCCTGTTCAGGCTGGAGTTCCCCAAGGCAGTGTTCTGGGCCCTGTGCTTTTTCTGGTCTTCATCAATGATCTCTCCGACTCTCTTGAAAATCCTCTCTGTCTCTTTGCTGATGACTCTACTCTCTGTCGCTCCATTCTTTATCCCTCAGATCGGCAGTCTGCAGCCTCCTCACTCTCTGCAGACCTGGAAAAAATAACAGACTGGGCAAACAAGTGGAACATGTCTTTCAATCCTGACAAATCTCACACTCTAACGATGTCTCTCCGAAAAGACCGACTGGATAACCCTCCCATCTACTTTCTGAATAATCCTCTCCAAGAAGTTCTGTCACTCAAACTTTTGGGTCTCACTATCTGCCATGATCTTTCCTGGGAAAACCACATTTCAAATCTGCCCTCCAAAGCCAGTCGCCGACTGGGCATCCTCCGTCGTGCGAAGTCCTTCCTTGGCACACCTGAGCTCCTCACCACGTACAAGGCTTTCATCTGCAGCTCAATGGAATACTGCTCTCCCCTCTGGGCTGGTGCTCCTGCCTCACACCTAGCTCGTCTTCACGCTGTTGAAAGCAAAGCATTCAGAATCATTGGAATCTCCCGCGATGAAGCTAACTCCAAGGGCCTCTCACTCACTCACTGCAGGCAGGTTGGTGGGCTTTCCGTCTTCTACCGACTCCTCTCTGGCCTTGCCCCCCCCCCCCCCCCAGCTCTCTCTGGGCTCTGTCCCACAAATATTCCTACAGGTCGCACAAGATCTGCCTGCAACCCTCTTATGGTTAAACTGCCAAAATCAAGACTCTCTGCTCACCTTCACTCCTTCACTCCTCTTTTCTCCCACCTCTGGAACAAACTCCCTCACTCTCTTCAATCCCACTCCACCCTCCAGGTCTTTAAAACAGCTGTTCACCACCATCTCTTATCTTCCCCCATCCAAAACCTTGATCTTTTCTATCCCCGATAATTTCACCCCAATTCCACTTTTTGAAATACCAACTTCTGTCCTGGAAGTCCTTGGTGTCCTTGTGTTTTATACTTCTCCCACGCCCCCCCCCTTCCCACGCCTCCTCCCCCCAAGCCCTCTCCCTCCCACACATCTCCCTGCTCTTAAATGTTGTGTGCTCTCAAGTGTTTGCGTGCTTCCCATTCTCTTGTCTTCCGCTCCCTCTTTTTATATATTTTGTTTGTCTGGTTGATTTGTTTGTGAAGTAAATGTCAGCTCTTTCACGAGCCTCGATTCAGTATACAAAAAAAAAGAAAAAAAAGAAAAAAAAAGATGTAGAATGTGGTGTGAAGGTTTTTTTTGTCATATTTGAATGCAGATGTAGAATGTGGTGTGAAGGTTTTTTTTTGTCATATTTGAATGCAGATGTAGAATGTGGTGTGAAGGTTTTTTTTGTCATATTTGAATGCAGATGTAGAATGTGGTGTGAAGGTTTTTTTTGTCATATTTGAATGCAGATGTAGAATGTGGTGTGAAGGTTTTTTTTGTCAGATTTGAGTACAGATGTAGAATGTGGTGTGAAGGTTGTTTTTTTTGTCATATTTGAATGCAGATGTAGAATGTGGTGTGGAGGTTTTTTTTGTCAGATTTGAGTACAGATGTAGAATGTGGTGTGAATGTTTTTTTTTTTTGTCATATTTGAATACAGATGGAGAATGTGGTGTGAATGTTTTTTTTTTTGTCATATTTGAATGCAGATGTAGAATGTGGTGTGGTTTTTTTTGTCAGATTTGAATACAGATGTAGAATGTGGTGTGAAGGTTTTTTTTGTCAGATTTGAGTACAGATGTAGAATGTGGTGTGAATGTTTTTTTTGTCAGATTTGAATACAGATGTAGAATGTGGTGTGAAGGTTTTTTTTGTCATATTGGAATGCAGATGTAGAATGTGGTGTGAAGGTTGTTTTTTTTGTCATATTTGAATGCAGATGTAGAATGTGGTGTGGTTATTTTTGTCATATTTGAATACAGATGTAGAATGTGGTGTGAAGGTTTTTTTTTGTCAGATTTGAATACAGATGTAGAATGTGGTGTGGTTTTTTTTGTCATATTTGAATACAGATGTAGAATGTGGTGTGAAGGTTTTTTTTGTCATATTGGAATGCAGATGTAGAATGTGGTGTGAAGGTTGGTTTTTTTTGTCATATTTGAATGCAGATGTAGAATGTGGTGTGGTTATTTTTGTCATATTTGAATACAGATGTAGAATGTGGTGTGAAGGTTTTTTTTTGTCAGATTTGAATACAGATGTAGAATGTGGTGTGAATGTTTTTTTTGTCAGATTTGAATACAGATGTAGAATGTGGTGTGAATGTTTGTTTTTTTGTCATATTTGAATGCAGATGTAGAATGTGGTGTGGTTTTTTTTGTCATATTTGAATACAGATGTAGAATGTGGTGTGAAGGTTGTTTTTTTTGTCATATTGGAATGCAGATGTAGAATGTGGTGTGGTTTTTTTTGTCATATTTGAATACAGATGTAGAATGTGGTGTGAAGGTTTTTTTTGTCATATTGGAATGCAGATGTAGAATGTGGTGTGAAGGTTGTTTTTTTTGTCATATTGGAATGCAGATGTAGAATGTGGTGTGAAGGTTGTTTTTTTTGTCATATTTGAATGCAGATGTAGAATGTGGTGTGGTTATTTTTGTCATATTTCAATACAGATGTAGAATGTGGTGTGAAGGTTTTTTTTGTCATATTGGAATGCAGATGTAGAATGTGGTGTGAAGGTTGTTTTTTTTTGTCATATTTGAATACAGATGTAGATTGTGGTGTGAAGGTTTTTTTTGTCATATTCGAATGCAGATGTAGAATGTGGTGTGAAGGTTGTTTTTTTTTTGTCATATTTGAATACAGATGTAGATTGTGGTGTGGTTTTTTTTGTCATATTTGAATACAGATGTAGAATGTGGTGTGAATGTTTTTTTTGTCATATTGGAATGCAGATGTAGAATGTGGTGTGAAGGTTGTTTTTTTTGTCATATTGGAATGCAGATGTAGAATGTGGTGTGAAGGTTGTTTTTTTTGTCATATTGGAATGCAGATGTAGAATGTGGTGTGAAGGTTTTTTTTGTCAGATTTGAATACACATGTAGAATGTGGTGTGAAGGTTTTTTTTGTCATATTTGAATGTAGATGTAGAATGTGGTGTGAAGGTTTTTTTTGTCAGATTTTAGTACAGATGTAGAATGTGGTGTGAAGGTTTTTTTTGTCATATTTGAATGTAGATGTAGAATGTGGTGTGAAGGTTTTTTTTGTCAGATTTGAATACAGATGTAGAATGTGGTGTGAAGGTTGTTTTTGTCAGATTTGAATACAGATGTAGAATGTGGTGTGAAGGTTTTTTTTGTCATATTGGAATGCAAATGCAGAATGTGGTGTGAAGGTTGTTTTTTTTGTCATATTGGAATGCAGATGTAGAATGTGGTGTGAAGGTTTTTTTTGTCAGATTTGAATACACATGTAGAATGTGGTGTGAAGGTTGTTTTTGTCATATTTGAATGTAGATGTAGAATGTGGTGTGAAGGTTTTTTTTGTCATATTGGAATGCAGATGTAGAATGTGGTGGGAAGGTTTTTTTTGTCAGATTTTAGTACAGATGTAGAATGTGGTGTGAAGGTTTTTTTTGTCATATTTGAATGCAGATGTAGAATGTGGTGTGAAGGTTATTTTTGTCATATTGGAATGCAGATGTAGAATGTGGTGTGAAGGTTTTTTTTGTCATATTGGAATGCAGATGTAGAATGTGGTGTGAAGGTTTTTTTTGTCAGATTTTAGTACAGATGTAGAATGTGGTGTGAAGGTTATTTTTGTCATATTGGAATGCAGATGTAGAATGTGGTGTGAAGGTTATTTTTGTCATATTGGAATGCAGATGTAGAATGTGGTGTGAAGGTTTTTTTTGTCATATTGGAATGCAGATGTAGAATGTGGTGTGAAGGTTTTTTTTGTCATATTTGAATGTAGATGTAGAATGTGGTGTGAAGGTTTTTTTTGTCAGATTTTAGTACAGATGTAGAATGTGGTGTGAAGGTTATTTTTGTCATATTGGAATGCAGATGTAGAATGTGGTGTGAAGGTTTTTTTTGTCATATTGGAATGCAGATGTAGAATGTGGTGTGAAGGTTTTTTTTGTCATATTTGAATGTAGATGTAGAATGTGGTGTGAAGGTTTTTTTTGTCATATTGGAATGCAGATGTAGAATGTGGTGTGAAGGTTGTTTTTTTTGTCATATTGGAATGCAGATGTAGAATGTGGTGTGAAGGTTTTTTTTGTCAGATTTTAGTACAGATGTAGAATGTGGTGTGAAGGTTATTTTTGTCATATTTGAATGCAGATGTAGAATGTGGTGTGGGTTTTTTTGTCAGATTTGAATGCAGATGTAGAATGTGGTGTGGTTTTTTTTGTCACATTTGAATACAGATGTAGAATGTGGTGTGAATGTTTTTTTTTTTGTCATATTTGAATACAGATGTAGAATGTGGTGTGAAGGTTTTTTTTGTCAGATTTGAGTACAGATGTAGAATGTGGTGTGAAGGTTTTTTTTTTGTCATATTGGAATGCAGATGTAGAATGTGGTGTGGTTTTTTTTGTCATATTTGAATACAGATGTAGAATGTGGTGTGAAGTGTTTTTTTGTCATATTGGAATGCAGATGTAGAATGTGGTGTGAAGGTTGTTTTTTTGTCATATTTGAATGCAGATGTAGAATGTGGTGTGAAGGTTGTTTTTTTTGTCATATTTCAATACAGATGTAGAATGTGGTGTGAAGGTTTTTTTTGTCAGATTTGAGTACAGATGTAGAATGTGGTGTGAAGGTTTTTTTTTTGTCATATTGGAATGCAGATGTAGAATGTGGTGTGGTTTTTTTTGTCATATTTGAATACAGATGTAGAATGTGGTGTGAAGGTTGTTTTTGTCATATTGGAATGCAGATGTAGAATGTGGTGTGAAGGTTGTTTTTTTGTCATATTTGAATGCAGATGTAGAATGTGGTGTGAAGGTTGTTTTTTTTGTCATATTTCAATACAGATGTAGAATGTGGTGTGAAGTTTTTTTTTGTCATATTGGAATGCAGATGTAGAATGTGGTGTGAAGGTTTTTTTTGTCATATTTGAATGTAGATGTAGAATGTGGTGTGAAGGTTGTTTTTTTTTGTCATATTTGAATACAGATGTAGAATGTGGTGTGAAGGTTTTTTTTGTCATATTTGAATGTAGATGTAGAATGTGGTGTGAAGGTTGTTTTTGTCAGATTTTAGTACAGATGTAGAATGTGGTGTGAAGGTTTTTTTTGTCATATTGGAATGCAGATGTAGAATGTGGTGTGAAGGTTGTTTTTGTCAGATTTTAGTACAGATGTAGAATGTGGTGTGAAGGTTTTTTTTGTCATATTTGAATGCAGATGTAGAATGTGGTGTGGTTTTTTTTGTCATATTTGAATGCAGATGTAGAATGTGGTGTGAAGGTTTTTTTTGTCATATTGGAATGCAGATGTAGAATGTGGTGTGAAGGTTGTTTTTGTCAGATTTTAGTACAGATGTAGAATGTGGTGTGAAGGTTTTTTTTGTCATATTTGAATGCAGATGTAGAATGTGGTGTGAAGGTTGTTTTTGTCAGATTTTAGTACAGATGTAGAATGTGGTGTGAAGGTTTTTTTTGTCATATTTGAATACAGATGTAGAATGTGGTGTGAAGGTTGTTTTTGTCAGATTTTAGTACAGATGTAGAATGTGGTGTGAAGGTTTTTTTTGTCATATTGGAATGCAGATGTAGAATGTGGTGTGAAGGTTGTTTTTGTCAGATTTTAGTACAGATGTAGAATGTGGTGTGAAGGTTTTCTTTGGCATATTTGAATGCAGATGTAGAATGTGGTGTGGTTTTTTTTGTCATATTTGAATGCAGATGTAGAATGTGGTGTGAAGGTTTTTTTTGTCATATTGGAATGCAGATGTAGAATGTGGTGTGAAGGTTGTTTTTTTTTGTCATATTTGAGTACAGATGTAGAATGTGGTGTGAAGGTTGTTTTTGTCAGATTTTAGTACAGATGTAGAATGTGGTGTGAAGGTTTTTTTTGTCATATTGGAATGCAGATGTAGAATGTGGTGTGAAGGTTGTTTTTGTCAGATTTTAGTACAGATGTAGAATGTGGTGTGAAGGTTTTTTTTGTCATATTTGAATGCAGATGTAGAATGTGGTGTGGTTTTTTTTGTCATATTTGAATGCAGATGTAGAATGTGGTGTGAAGGTTTTTTTTGTCATATTGGAATGCAGATGTAGAATGTGGTGTGAAGGTTTTTTTTGTCAAATTTTAGTACAGATGTAGAATGTGGTGTGAAGGTTTTTTTTGTCATATTGGAATGCAGATGTAGAATGTGGTGTGAAGGTTTTTTTTGTCATATTGGAATGCAGATGTAGAATGTGGTGTGAAGGTTTTTTTTGTCAGATTTTAGTACAGATGTAGAATGTGGTGTGAAGGTTTTTTTTGTCATATTGGAATGCAGATGTAGAATGTGGTGTGAAGGTTTTTTTTGTCATATTGGAATGCAGATGTAGAATGTGGTGTGAAGGTTTTTTTTGTCATATTTGAATGCAGATGTAGAATGTGGTGTGAAGGTTTTTTTTGTCATATTTGAATGCAGATGTAGAATGTGGTGTGGTTTTTTTTGTCATATTTGAATGCAGATGTAGAATGTGGTGTGAAGGTTTTTTTTGTCATATTGGAATGCAGATGTAGAATGTGGTGTGAAGGTTGTTTTTTTTTGTCATATTTGAATGCAGATGTAGAATGTGGTGTGGTTTTTTTTGTCATATTTGAATGCAGATGTAGAATGTGGTGTGAAGGTTTTTTTTGTCATATTGGAATGCAGATGTAGAATGTGGTGTGAAGGTTTTTTTTGTCAGATTTTAGTACAGATGTAGAATGTGGTGTGAAGGTTTTTTTTGTCATATTTGAATGCAGATGTAGAATGTGGTGTGGTTTTTTTTGTCATATTTGAATGCAGATGTAGAATGTGGTGTGAAGGTTTTTTTTGTCATATTGGAATGCAGATGTAGAATGTGGTGTGAAGGTTGTTTTTGTCAGATTTTAGTACAGATGTAGAATGTGGTGTGAAGGTTTTTTTTGTCATATTTGAATGCAGATGTAGAATGTGGTGTGAAGGTTGTTTTTGTCAGATTTTAGTACAGATGTAGAATGTGGTGTGAAGGTTTTTTTTGTCATATTTGAATACAGATGTAGAATGTGGTGTGAAGGTTGTTTTTGTCAGATTTTAGTACAGATGTAGAATGTGGTGTGAAGGTTTTTTTTGTCATATTGGAATGCAGATGTAGAATGTGGTGTGAAGGTTGTTTTTGTCAGATTTTAGTACAGATGTAGAATGTGGTGTGAAGGTTTTTTTTGTCATATTTGAATGCAGATGTAGAATGTGGTGTGGTTTTTTTTGTCATATTTGAATGCAGATGTAGAATGTGGTGTGAAGGTTTTTTTTGTCATATTGGAATGCAGATGTAGAATGTGGTGTGAAGGTTGTTTTTTTTTGTCATATTTGAGTACAGATGTAGAATGTGGTGTGAAGGTTGTTTTTGTCAGATTTTAGTACAGATGTAGAATGTGGTGTGAAGGTTGTTTTTTTTGTCATATTTGAATGCAGATGTAGAATGTGGTGTGGAGGTTTTTTTTGTCAGATTTGAGTACAGATGTAGAATGTGGTGTGAATGTTTTTTTTTTTGTCATATTTGAATACAGATGGAGAATGTGGTGTGAATGTTTTTTTTTTTGTCATATTTGAATGCAGATGTAGAATGTGGTGTGGTTTTTTTTGTCAGATTTGAATACAGATGTAGAATGTGGTGTGAAGGTTTTTTTTGTCAGATTTCAGTACAGATGTAGAATGTGGTGTGAATGTTTTTTTTGTCAGATTTGAATACAGATGTAGAATGTGGTGTGAATGTTTTTTTTTTTGTCATATTTGAATACAGATGTAGAATGTGGTGTGGTTTTTTTTGTCATATTTGAATACAGATGTAGAATGTGGTGTGAAGGTTTTTTTTGTCATATTGGAATGCAGATGTAGAATGTGGTGTGAAGGTTGTTTTTTTTGTCATATTTGAATGCAGATGTAGAATGTGGTGTGGTTATTTTTGTCATATTTGAATACAGATGTAGAATGTGGTGTGAAGGTTTTTTTTTGTCAGATTTGAATACAGATGTAGAATGTGGTGTGAATGTTTTTTTTGTCAGATTTGAATACAGATGTAGAATGTGGTGTGAATGTTTGTTTTTTTGTCATATTTGAATGCAGATGTAGAATGTGGTGTGGTTTTTTTTGTCATATTTGAATACAGATGTAGAATGTGGTGTGAAGGTTGTTTTTTTTGTCATATTGGAATGCAGATGTAGAATGTGGTGTGGTTTTTTTTGTCATATTTGAATACAGATGTAGAATGTGGTGTGAAGGTTTTTTTTGTCATATTGGAATGCAGATGTAGAATGTGGTGTGAAGGTTGTTTTTTTTGTCATATTGGAATGCAGATGTAGAATGTGGTGTGAAGGTTGTTTTTTTTGTCATATTTGAATGCAGATGTAGAATGTGGTGTGGTTATTTTTGTCATATTTCAATACAGATGTAGAATGTGGTGTGAAGGTTTTTTTGTCATATTGGAATGCAGATGTAGAATGTGGTGTGAAGGTTGTTTTTTTTTGTCATATTTGAATACAGATGTAGATTGTGGTGTGAAGGTTTTTTTTGTCATATTCGAATGCAGATGTAGAATGTGGTGTGAAGGTTGTTTTTTTTTTGTCATATTTGAATACAGATGTAGATTGTGGTGTGAAGGTTGTTTTTTTTGTCATATTTGAATGCAGATGTAGAATGTGGTGTGGTTATTTTTGTCATATTTGAATACAGATGTAGAATGTGGTGTGAAGGTTTTTTTTGTCATATTGGAATGCAGATGTAGAATGTGGTGTGAAGGTTGTTTTTTTTGTCATATTTGAATACAGATGTAGATTGTGGTGTGAAGGTTTTTTTTGTCATATTGGAATGCAGATGTAGAATGTGGTGTGAAGGTTGTTTTTTTTTTTGTCATATTTGAATACAGATGTAGAATGTGGTGTGAAGGTTTTTTTTGTCATATTTGAATGTAGATGTAGAATGTGGTGTGAAGGTTGTTTTTGTCATATTTGAATACAGATGTAGAATGTGGTGTGAAGGTTTTTTTTGTCAGATTTTAGTACAGATGTAGAATGTGGTGTGAAGGTTTTTTTTGTCAGATTTGAATACAGATGTAGAATGTGGTGTGAAGGTTTTTTTTGTCAGATTTGAATACAGATGTAGAATGTGGTGTGAAGGTTTTTTTTGTCATATTTGAATGCAGATGTAGAATGTGGTGTGAAGGTTTTTTTTGTCAGATTTGAATACAGATGTAGAATGTGGTGTGAAGGTTTTTTTTGTCATATTGGAATGCAAATGTAGAATGTGGTGTGAAGGTTTTTTTTGTCATATTGGAATGCAGATGTAGAATGTGGTGTGAAGGTGTTTTTTTTGTCATATTGGAATGCAGATGTAGAATGTGGTGTGAAGGTTTTTTTTGTCAGATTTGAATACAGATGTAGAATGTGGTGTGAAGGTTTTTTTTGTCATATTTGAATGTAGATGTAGAATGTGGTGTGAAGGTTTTTTTTGTCATATTGGAATGCAGATGTAGAATGTGGTGTGAAGGTTGTTTTTTTTGTCATATTGGAATGCAGATGTAGAATGTGGTGTGAAGGTTGTTTTTTTTGTCATATTGGAATGCAGATGTAGAATGTGGTGTGAAGGTTGTTTTTGTCATATTGGAATGCAAATGTAGAATGTGGTGTGAAGGTTTTTTTTGTCATATTGGAATGCAGATGTAGAATGTGGTGTGAAGGTTTTTTTTGTCAGATTTGAATACAGATGTAGAATGTGGTGTGAAGGTTTTTTTTGTCATATTGGAATGCAGATGTAGAATGTGGTGTGAAGGTTGTTTTTTTTGTCATATTGGAATGCAGATGTAGAATGTGGTGTGGTTTTTTTTGTCATATTTGAATACAGATGTAGAATGTGGTGTGAAGGTTTTTTTTGTCATATTGGAATGCAGATGTAGAATGTGGTGTGAAGGTTGTTTTTTTTGTCATATTGGAATGCAGATGTAGAATGTGGTGTGAAGGTTGTTTTTTTTGTCATATTTGAATGCAGATGTAGAATGTGGTGTGGTTATTTTTGTCATATTTCAATACAGATGTAGAATGTGGTGTGAAGGTTTTTTTGTCATATTGGAATGCAGATGTAGAATGTGGTGTGAAGGTTGTTGTTTTTTTGTCATATTTGAATACAGATGTAGAATGTGGTGTGAAGGTTTTTTTGTCATATTGGAATGCAGATGTAGAATGTGGTGTGAAGGTTGTTTTTTTTTGTCATATTTGAATACAGATGTAGATTGTGGTGTGAAGGTTTTTTTTGTCATATTCGAATGCAGATGTAGAATGTGGTGTGAAGGTTGTTTTTTTTTTGTCATATTTGAATACAGATGTAGATTGTGGTGTGGTTTTTTTTGTCATATTTGAATACAGATGTAGAATGTGGTGTGAATGTTTTTTTGTCATATTTGAATACAGATGTAGAATGTGGTGTGAAGGTTTTTTTTGTCAGATTGGAATGCAGATGTAGAATGTGGTGTGAAGGTTGTTTTTTTTGTCATATTGGAATGCAGATGTAGAATGTGGTGTGAAGGTTGTTTTTTTGTCATATTTGAATGCAGATGTAGAATGTGGTGTGGTTATTTTTGTCATATTTCAATACAGATGTAGAATGTGGTGTGAAGGTTTTTTTTGTCATATTGGAATGCAAATGTAGAATGTGGTGTGAAGGTTGTTTTTTTTGTCATATTGGAATGCAGATGTAGAATGTGGTGTGAAGGTTTTTTTTGTCATATTTGAATGCAGATGTAGAATGTGGTGTGAAGGTTTTTTTTGTCATATTGGAATGCAGATGTAGATTGTGGTGTGAAGGTTTTTTTTGTCATATTGGAATGCAGATGTAGAATGTGGTGTGAAGGTTGTTTTTTTTTTGTCATATTTGAATACAGATGTAGAATGTGTTGTGAAGGTTTTTTTTGTCATATTTGAATGTAGATGTAGAATGTGGTGTGAAGGTTGTTTTTGTCATATTTGAATACAGATGTAGAATGTGGTGTGAAGGTTTTTTTTGTCATATTGGAATGCAAATGTAGAATGTGGTGTGAAGGTTGTTTTTTTTGTCATATTGGAATGCAGATGTAGAATGTGGTGTGAAGGTTGTTTTTTTTGTCATATTGGAATGCAGATGTAGAATGTGGTGTGAAGGTTTTTTTTGTCAGATTTGAATGTAGATGTAGAATGTGGTGTGAAGGTTTTTTTTGTCATATTTGAATGTAGATGTAGAATGTGGTGTGAAGGTTTTTTTTGTCATATTTGAATGTAGATGTAGAATGTGGTGTGAAGGTTTTTTTTGTCATATTTGAATGTAGATGTAGAATGTGGTGTGAAGGTTTTTTTTGTCAGATTTTAGTACAGATGTAGAATGTGGTGTGAAGGTTTTTTTTGTCATATTTGAATGTAGATGTAGAATGTGGTGTGAAGGTTTTTTTTGTCAGATTTGAATACAGATGTAGAATGTGGTGTGAAGGTTGTTTTTGTCAGATTTGAATACAGATGTAGAATGTGGTGTGAAGGTTTTTTTTGTCATATTGGAATGCAAATGCAGAATGTGGTGTGAAGGTTGTTTTTTTTGTCATATTGGAATGCAGATGTAGAATGTGGTGTGAAGGTTTTTTTTGTCATATTTGAATGTAGATGTAGAATGTGGTGTGAAGGTTTTTTTTGTCATATTGGAATGCAGATGTAGAATGTGGTGTGAAGGTTGTTTTTTTTGTCATATTGGAATGCAGATGTAGAATGTGGTGGGAAGGTTTTTTTTGTCAGATTTTAGTACAGATGTAGAATGTGGTGTGAAGGTTTTTTTTGTCATATTTGAATGTAGATGTAGAATGTGGTGTGAAGGTTATTTTTGTCATATTGGAATGCAGATGTAGAATGTGGTGTGAAGGTTATTTTTGTCATATTGGAATGCAGATGTAGAATGTGGTGTGAAGGTTTTTTTTGTCATATTGGAATGCAGATGTAGAATGTGGTGTGAAGGTTTTTTTTGTCAGATTTGAATACACATGTAGAATGTGGTGTGAAGGTTTTTTTTGTCATATTTGAATGCAGATGTAGAATGTGGTGTGAAGGTTGTTTTTTTTGTCATATTGGAATGCAGATGTAGAATGTGGTGTGAAGGTTTTTTTTGTCAGATTTTAGTACAGATGTAGAATGTGGTGTGAAGGTTATTTTTGTCATATTTGAATGCAGATGTAGAATGTGGTGTGGGTTTTTTTGTCAGATTTGAATGCAGATGTAGAATGTGGTGTGGTTTTTTTGTCACATTTGAATACAGATGTAGAATGTGGTGTGAATGTTTTTTTTTTTTGTCATATTTGAATACAGATGTAGAATGTGGTGTGAAGGTTTTTTTTGTCAGATTTTAGTACAGATGTAGAATGTGGTGTGAAGGTTGTTTTTGTCAGATTTGAATACAGATGTAGAATGTGGTGTGAAGGTTTTTTTTGTCATATTTGAATGTAGATGTAGAATGTGGTGTGAAGGTTTTTTTTGTCAGATTTGAATACAGATGTAGAATGTGGTGTGAAGGTTGTTTTTGTCAGATTTGAATACAGATGTAGAATGTGGTGTGAAGGTTTTTTTTGTCATATTGGAATGCAAATGCAGAATGTGGTGTGAAGGTTGTTTTTTTTGTCATATTGGAATGCAGATGTAGAATGTGGTGTGAAGGTTTTTTTTGTCATATTTGAATGTAGATGTAGAATGTGGTGTGAAGGTTTTTTTTGTCATATTGGAATGCAGATGTAGAATGTGGTGTGAAGGTTGTTTTTTTTGTCATATTGGAATGCAGATGTAGAATGTGGTGGGAAGGTTTTTTTTGTCAGATTTTAGTACAGATGTAGAATGTGGTGTGAAGGTTTTTTTTGTCATATTTGAATGTAGATGTAGAATGTGGTGTGAAGGTTATTTTTGTCATATTGGAATGCAGATGTAGAATGTGGTGTGAAGGTTATTTTTGTCATATTGGAATGCAGATGTAGAATGTGGTGTGAAGGTTTTTTTTGTCATATTGGAATGCAGATGTAGAATGTGGTGTGAAGGTTTTTTTTGTCAGATTTGAATACACATGTAGAATGTGGTGTGAAGGTTTTTTTTGTCATATTTGAATGCAGATGTAGAATGTGGTGTGAAGGTTGTTTTTTTTGTCATATTGGAATGCAGATGTAGAATGTGGTGTGAAGGTTTTTTTTGTCAGATTTTAGTACAGATGTAGAATGTGGTGTGAAGGTTATTTTTGTCATATTTGAATGCAGATGTAGAATGTGGTGTGGGTTTTTTTGTCAGATTTGAATGCAGATGTAGAATGTGGTGTGGTTTTTTTGTCACATTTGAATACAGATGTAGAATGTGGTGTGAATGTTTTTTTTTTTTGTCATATTTGAATACAGATGTAGAATGTGGTGTGAAGGTTATTTTTGTCATATTGGAATGCAGATGTAGAATGTGGTGTGAAGGTTATTTTTGTCATATTGGAATGCAGATGTAGAATGTGGTGTGAAGGTTTTTTTTGTCATATTGGAATGCAGATGTAGAATGTGGTGTGAAGGTTTTTTTTGTCATATTGGAATGCAGATGTAGAATGTGGTGTGAAGGTTTTTTTTGTCAGATTTTAGTACAGATGTAGAATGTGGTGTGAAGGTTTTTTTTGTCATATTTGAATGCAGATGTAGAATGTGGTGTGGTTTTTTTTGTCATATTTGAATGCAGATGTAGAATGTGGTGTGAAGGTTTTTTTTGTCATATTGGAATGCAGATGTAGAATGTGGTGTGAAGGTTGTTTTTGTCAGATTTTAGTACAGATGTAGAATGTGGTGTGAAGGTTTTTTTTGTCATATTTGAATGCAGATGTAGAATGTGGTGTGAAGGTTGTTTTTGTCAGATTTTAGTACAGATGTAGAATGTGGTGTGAAGGTTTTTTTTGTCATATTTGAATGCAGATGTAGAATGTGGTGTGAAGGTTGTTTTTGTCAGATTTTAGTACAGATGTAGAATGTGGTGTGAAGGTTTTTTTTGTCATATTTGAATACAGATGTAGAATGTGGTGTGAAGGTTGTTTTTGTCAGATTTTAGTACAGATGTAGAATGTGGTGTGAAGGTTTTTTTTGTCATATTGGAATGCAGATGTAGAATGTGGTGTGAAGGTTGTTTTTGTCAGATTTTAGTACAGATGTAGAATGTGGTGTGAAGGTTTTTTTTGTCATATTTGAATGCAGATGTAGAATGTGGTGTGGTTTTTTTTGTCATATTTGAATGCAGATGTAGAATGTGGTGTGAAGGTTTTTTTTGTCATATTGGAATGCAGATGTAGAATGTGGTGTGAAGGTTGTTTTTTTTTGTCATATTTGAGTACAGATGTAGAATGTGGTGTGAAGGTTGTTTTTGTCAGATTTTAGTACAGATGTAGAATGTGGTGTGAAGGTTGTTTTTTTTGTCATATTTGAATGCAGATGTAGAATGTGGTGTGGAGGTTTTTTTTGTCAGATTTGAGTACAGATGTAGAATGTGGTGTGAATGTTTTTTTTTTTTGTCATATTTGAATACAGATGGAGAATGTGGTGTGAATGTTTTTTTTTTGTCATATTTGAATGCAGATGTAGAATGTGGTGTGGTTTTTTTTGTCAGATTTGAATACAGATGTAGAATGTGGTGTGAAGGTTTTTTTTGTCAGATTTCAGTACAGATGTAGAATGTGGTGTGAATGTTTTTTTTGTCAGATTTGAATACAGATGTAGAATGTGGTGTGAATGTTTTTTTTTTTGTCATATTTGAATACAGATGTAGAATGTGGTGTGGTTTTTTTTGTCATATTTGAATACAGATGTAGAATGTGGTGTGAAGGTTTTTTTTGTCATATTGGAATGCAGATGTAGAATGTGGTGTGAAGGTTGTTTTTTTTGTCATATTTGAATGCAGATGTAGAATGTGGTGTGGTTATTTTTGTCATATTTGAATACAGATGTAGAATGTGGTGTGAAGGTTTTTTTTTGTCAGATTTGAATACAGATGTAGAATGTGGTGTGAATGTTTTTTTTGTCAGATTTGAATACAGATGTAGAATGTGGTGTGAATGTTTGTTTTTTTGTCATATTTGAATGCAGATGTAGAATGTGGTGTGGTTTTTTTTGTCATATTTGAATACAGATGTAGAATGTGGTGTGAAGGTTGTTTTTTTTGTCATATTTGAATACAGATGTAGAATGTGGTGTGAAGGTTTTTTTTGTCATATTGGAATGCAGATGTAGAATGTGGTGTGAAGGTTGTTTTTTTTGTCATATTGGAATGCAGATGTAGAATGTGGTGTGAAGGTTTTTTTTGTCATATTGGAATGCAGATGTAGAATGTGGTGTGAAGGTTGTTTTTTTTGTCATATTTGAATGCAGATGTAGAATGTGGTGTGGTTATTTTTGTCATATTTCAATACAGATGTAGAATGTGGTGTGAAGGTTTTTTTGTCATATTGGAATGCAGATGTAGAATGTGGTGTGAAGGTTGTTTTTTTTTGTCATATTTGAATACAGATGTAGATTGTGGTGTGAAGGTTTTTTTTGTCATATTCGAATGCAGATGTAGAATGTGGTGTGAAGGTTGTTTTTTTTTTGTCATATTTGAATACAGATGTAGATTGTGGTGTGGTTTTTTTTGTCATATTTGAATACAGATGTAGAATGTGGTGTGAATGTTTTTTTTGTCATATTGGAATGCAGATGTAGAATGTGGTGTGAAGGTTGTTTTTTTTGTCATATTGGAATGCAGATGTAGAATGTGGTGTGAAGGTTGTTTTTTTTGTCATATTTGAATGCAGATGTAGAATGTGGTGTGGTTATTTTTGTCATATTTGAATACAGATGTAGAATGTGGTGTGAAGGTTTTTTTTGTCATATTGGAATGCAGATGTAGAATGTGGTGTGAAGGTTGTTTTTTTTTGTCATATTTGAATACAGATGTAGATTGTGGTGTGAAGGTTTTTTTTGTCATATTGGAATGCAGATGTAGAATGTGGTGTGAAGGTTGTTTTTTTTTTTGTCATATTTGAATACAGATGTAGAATGTGGTGTGAAGGTTTTTTTTGTCATATTTGAATGTAGATGTAGAATGTGGTGTGAAGGTTGTTTTTGTCATATTTGAATACAGATGTAGAATGTGGTGTGAAGGTTTTTTTTGTCAGATTTTAGTACAGATGTAGAATGTGGTGTGAAGGTTTTTTTTGTCAGATTTGAATACAGATGTAGAATGTGGTGTGAAGGTTTTTTTTGTCAGATTTGAATACAGATGTAGAATGTGGTGTGAAGGTTTTTTTTGTCATATTTGAATGCAGATGTAGAATGTGGTGTGAAGGTTTTTTTTGTCAGATTTGAATACAGATGTAGAATGTGGTGTGAAGGTTTTTTTTGTCATATTGGAATGCAAATGTAGAATGTGGTGTGAAGGTTTTTTTTGTCATATTGGAATGCAGATGTAGAATGTGGTGTGAAGGTGTTTTTTTTGTCATATTGGAATGCAGATGTAGAATGTGGTGTGAAGGTTATTTTTGTCATATTTGAATGCAGATGTAGAATGTGGTGTGGGTTTTTTTGTCAGATTTGAATGCAGATGTAGAATGTGGTGTGGTTTTTTTGTCACATTTGAATACAGATGTAGAATGTGGTGTGAATGTTTTTTTTTTTGTCATATTTGAATACAGATGTAGAATGTGGTGTGAAGGTTTTTTTTGTCAGATTTTAGTACAGATGTAGAATGTGGTGTGAAGGTTATTTTTGTCATATTGGAATGCAGATGTAGAATGTGGTGTGAAGGTTATTTTTGTCATATTGGAATGCAGATGTAGAATGTGGTGTGAAGGTTTTTTTTGTCATATTGGAATGCAGATGTAGAATGTGGTGTGAAGGTTTTTTTTGTCATATTGGAATGCAGATGTAGAATGTGGTGTGAAGGTTTTTTTTGTCAGATTTTAGTACAGATGTAGAATGTGGTGTGAAGGTTTTTTTTGTCATATTTGAATGCAGATGTAGAATGTGGTGTGGTTTTTTTTGTCATATTTGAATGCAGATGTAGAATGTGGTGTGAAGGTTTTTTTTGTCATATTGGAATGCAGATGTAGAATGTGGTGTGAAGGTTGTTTTTGTCAGATTTTAGTACAGATGTAGAATGTGGTGTGAAGGTTTTTTTTGTCATATTTGAATGCAGATGTAGAATGTGGTGTGAAGGTTGTTTTTGTCAGATTTTAGTACAGATGTAGAATGTGGTGTGAAGGTTTTTTTTGTCATATTTGAATACAGATGTAGAATGTGGTGTGAAGGTTGTTTTTGTCAGATTTTAGTACAGATGTAGAATGTGGTGTGAAGGTTTTTTTTGTCATATTGGAATGCAGATGTAGAATGTGGTGTGAAGGTTGTTTTTGTCAGATTTTAGTACAGATGTAGAATGTGGTGTGAAGGTTTTTTTTGTCATATTTGAATGCAGATGTAGAATGTGGTGTGGTTTTTTTTGTCATATTTGAATGCAGATGTAGAATGTGGTGTGAAGGTTTTTTTTGTCATATTGGAATGCAGATGTAGAATGTGGTGTGAAGGTTGTTTTTTTTTGTCATATTTGAGTACAGATGTAGAATGTGGTGTGAAGGTTGTTTTTGTCAGATTTTAGTACAGATGTAGAATGTGGTGTGAAGGTTGTTTTTTTTGTCATATTTGAATGCAGATGTAGAATGTGGTGTGGATGTTTTTTTTGTCAGATTTGAGTACAGATGTAGAATGTGGTGTGAATGTTTTTTTTTTTTGTCATATTTGAATACAGATGGAGAATGTGGTGTGAATGTTTTTTTTTTGTCATATTTGAATGCAGATGTAGAATGTGGTGTGGTTTTTTTTGTCAGATTTGAATACAGATGTAGAATGTGGTGTGAAGGTTTTTTTTGTCAGATTTCAGTACAGATGTAGAATGTGGTGTGAATGTTTTTTTTGTCAGATTTGAATACAGATGTAGAATGTGGTGTGAATGTTTTTTTTTTTGTCATATTTGAATACAGATGTAGAATGTGGTGTGGTTTTTTTTGTCATATTTGAATACAGATGTAGAATGTGGTGTGAAGGTTTTTTTTGTCATATTGGAATGCAGATGTAGAATGTGGTGTGAAGGTTGTTTTTTTTGTCATATTTGAATGCAGATGTAGAATGTGGTGTGGTTATTTTTGTCATATTTGAATACAGATGTAGAATGTGGTGTGAAGGTTTTTTTTTGTCAGATTTGAATACAGATGTAGAATGTGGTGTGAATGTTTTTTTTGTCAGATTTGAATACAGATGTAGAATGTGGTGTGAATGTTTGTTTTTTTGTCATATTTGAATGCAGATGTAGAATGTGGTGTGGTTTTTTTTGTCATATTTGAATACAGATGTAGAATGTGGTGTGAAGGTTGTTTTTTTTGTCATATTGGAATGCAGATGTAGAATGTGGTGTGGTTTTTTTTGTCATATTTGAATACAGATGTAGAATGTGGTGTGAAGGTTTTTTTTGTCATATTGGAATGCAGATGTAGAATGTGGTGTGAAGGTTGTTTTTTTTGTCATATTGGAATGCAGATGTAGAATGTGGTGTGAAGGTTGTTTTTTTTGTCATATTTGAATGCAGATGTAGAATGTGGTGTGGTTATTTTTGTCATATTTCAATACAGATGTAGAATGTGGTGTGAAGGTTTTTTTGTCATATTGGAATGCAGATGTAGAATGTGGTGTGAAGGTTGTTTTTTTTTGTCATATTTGAATACAGATGTAGATTGTGGTGTGAAGGTTTTTTTTGTCATATTCGAATGCAGATGTAGAATGTGGTGTGAAGGTTGTTTTTTTTTTGTCATATTTGAATACAGATGTAGATTGTGGTGTGGTTTTTTTTGTCATATTTGAATACAGATGTAGAATGTGGTGTGAATGTTTTTTTTGTCATATTGGAATGCAGATGTAGAATGTGGTGTGAAGGTTGTTTTTTTTGTCATATTGGAATGCAGATGTAGAATGTGGTGTGAAGGTTGTTTTTTTTGTCATATTTGAATGCAGATGTAGAATGTGGTGTGGTTATTTTTGTCATATTTGAATACAGATGTAGAATGTGGTGTGAAGGTTTTTTTTGTCATATTGGAATGCAGATGTAGAATGTGGTGTGAAGGTTGTTTTTTTTTTTGTCATATTTGAATACAGATGTAGATTGTGGTGTGAAGGTTTTTTTTGTCATATTGGAATGCAGATGTAGAATGTGGTGTGAAGGTTGTTTTTTTTTTTGTCATATTTGAATACAGATGTAGAATGTGGTGTGAAGGTTTTTTTTGTCATATTTGAATGTAGATGTAGAATGTGGTGTGAAGGTTGTTTTTGTCATATTTGAATACAGATGTAGAATGTGGTGTGAAGGTTTTTTTTGTCAGATTTTAGTACAGATGTAGAATGTGGTGTGAAGGTTTTTTTTGTCAGATTTGAATACAGATGTAGAATGTGGTGTGAAGGTTTTTTTTGTCAGATTTGAATACAGATGTAGAATGTGGTGTGAAGGTTTTTTTTGTCATATTGGAATGCAAATGTAGAATGTGGTGTGAAGGTTTTTTTTGTCATATTGGAATGCAGATGTAGAATGTGGTGTGAAGGTGTTTTTTTTGTCATATTGGAATGCAGATGTAGAATGTGGTGTGAAGGTTTTTTTTGTCAGATTTGAATACAGATGTAGAATGTGGTGTGAAGGTTTTTTTTGTCATATTTGAATGTAGATGTAGAATGTGGTGTGAAGGTTTTTTTTGTCATATTGGAATGCAGATGTAGAATGTGGTGTGAAGGTTGTTTTTTTTGTCATATTGGAATGCAGATGTAGAATGTGGTGTGAAGGTTGTTTTTTTTGTCATATTGGAATGCAGATGTAGAATGTGGTGTGAAGGTTGTTTTTGTCATATTGGAATGCAAATGTAGAATGTGGTGTGAAGGTTTTTTTTGTCATATTGGAATGCAGATGTAGAATGTGGTGTGAAGGTTTTTTTTGTCAGATTTGAATACAGATGTAGAATGTGGTGTGAAGGTTTTTTTTGTCATATTGGAATGCAGATGTAGAATGTGGTGTGAAGGTTGTTTTTTTTGTCATATTGGAATGCAGATGTAGAATGTGGTGTGGTTTTTTTTGTCATATTTGAATACAGATGTAGAATGTGGTGTGAAGGTTTTTTTTGTCATATTGGAATGCAGATGTAGAATGTGGTGTGAAGGTTGTTTTTTTTGTCATATTGGAATGCAGATGTAGAATGTGGTGTGAAGGTTGTTTTTTTGTCATATTTGAATGCAGATGTAGAATGTGGTGTGGTTATTTTTGTCATATTTCAATACAGATGTAGAATGTGGTGTGAAGGTTTTTTTGTCATATTGGAATGCAGATGTAGAATGTGGTGTGAAGGTTGTTGTTTTTTTGTCATATTTGAATACAGATGTAGAATGTGGTGTGAAGGTTTTTTTGTCATATTGGAATGCAGATGTAGAATGTGGTGTGAAGGTTGTTTTTTTTTGTCATATTTGAATACAGATGTAGATTGTGGTGTGAAGGTTTTTTTTGTCATATTCGAATGCAGATGTAGAATGTGGTGTGAAGGTTGTTTTTTTTTTGTCATATTTGAATACAGATGTAGATTGTGGTGTGGTTTTTTTTGTCATATTTGAATACAGATGTAGAATGTGGTGTGAATGTTTTTTTGTCATATTTGAATACAGATGTAGAATGTGGTGTGAAGGTTTTTTTTGTCAGATTGGAATGCAGATGTAGAATGTGGTGTGAAGGTTGTTTTTTTTGTCATATTGGAATGCAGATGTAGAATGTGGTGTGAAGGTTGTTTTTTTGTCATATTTGAATGCAGATGTAGAATGTGGTGTGGTTATTTTTGTCATATTTCAATACAGATGTAGAATGTGGTGTGAAGGTTTTTTTTGTCATATTGGAATGCAAATGTAGAATGTGGTGTGAAGGTTGTTTTTTTTTGTCATATTGGAATGCAGATGTAGAATGTGGTGTGAAGGTTTTTTTTGTCATATTGGAATGCAGATGTAGATTGTGGTGTGAAGGTTTTTTTTGTCATATTGGAATGCAGATGTAGAATGTGGTGTGAAGGTTGTTTTTTTTTTGTCATATTTGAATACAGATGTAGAATGTGGTGTGAAGGTTTTTTTTGTCATATTTGAATGTAGATGTAGAATGTGGTGTGAAGGTTGTTTTTGTCATATTTGAATACAGATGTAGAATGTGGTGTGAAGGTTTTTTTTGTCATATTGGAATGCAAATGTAGAATGTGGTGTGAAGGTTGTTTTTTTTGTCATATTGGAATGCAGATGTAGAATGTGGTGTGAAGGTTTTTTTTGTCAGATTTGAATACACATGTAGAATGTGGTGTGAAGGTTTTTTTTGTCATATTTGAATGTAGATGTAGAATGTGGTGTGAAGGTTTTTTTTGTCAGATTTTAGTACAGATGTAGAATGTGGTGTGAAGGTTTTTTTTGTCATATTTGAATGTAGATGTAGAATGTGGTGTGAAGGTTTTTTTTGTCAGATTTGAATACAGATGTAGAATGTGGTGTGAAGGTTGTTTTTGTCAGATTTGAATACAGATGTAGAATGTGGTGTGAAGGTTTTTTTTGTCATATTGGAATGCAAATGCAGAATGTGGTGTGAAGGTTGTTTTTTTTGTCATATTGGAATGCAGATGTAGAATGTGGTGTGAAGGTTTTTTTTGTCAGATTTGAATACACATGTAGAATGTGGTGTGAAGGTTTTTTTTGTCATATTTGAATGTAGATGTAGAATGTGGTGTGAAGGTTTTTTTTGTCATATTGGAATGCAGATGTAGAATGTGGTGTGAAGGTTTTTTTTGTCAGATTTTAGTACAGATGTAGAATGTGGTGTGAAGGTTTTTTTTGTCATATTTGAATGTAGATGTAGAATGTGGTGTGAAGGTTATTTTTGTCATATTGGAATGCAGATGTAGAATGTGGTGTGAAGGTTTTTTTTGTCATATTGGAATGCAGATGTAGAATGTGGTGTGAAGGTTTTTTTTGTCAGATTTTAGTACAGATGTAGATTGTGGTGTGAAGGTTATTTTTGTCATATTTGAATGCAGATGTAGAATGTGGTGTGGGTTTTTTTGTCAGATTTGAATGCAGATGTAGAATGTGGTGTGGTTTTTTTTGTCACATTTGAATACAGATGTAGAATGTGGTGTGAATGTTTTTTTTTTTGTCATATTTGAATACAGATGTAGAATGTGGTGTGAAGGTTTTTTTTGTCAGATTTTAGTACAGATGTAGAATGTGGTGTGAAGGTTATTTTTGTCATATTGGAATGCAGATGTAGAATGTGGTGTGAAGGTTATTTTTGTCATATTGGAATGCAGATGTAGAATGTGGTGTGAAGGTTTTTTTTGTCATATTGGAATGCAGATGTAGAATGTGGTGTGAAGGTTGTTTTTTTTGTCATATTGGAATGCAGATGTAGAATGTGGTGTGAAGGTTTTTTTTGTCAGATTTTAGTACAGATGTAGAATGTGGTGTGAAGGTTATTTTTGTCATATTGGAATGCAGATGTAGAATGTGGTGTGAAGGTTTTTTTTGTCATATTGGAATGCAGATGTAGAATGTGGTGTGAAGGTTTTTTTTGTCAGATTTTAGTACAGATGTAGATTGTGGTGTGAAGGTTATTTTTGTCATATTTGAATGCAGATGTAGAATGTGGTGTGGGTTTTTTTGTCAGATTTGAATGCAGATGTAGAATGTGGTGTGGTTTTTTTTGTCACATTTGAATACAGATGTAGAATGTGGTGTGAATGTTTTTTTTTTTGTCATATTTGAATACAGATGTAGAATGTGGTGTGAAGGTTTTTTTTGTCAGATTTTAGTACAGATGTAGAATGTGGTGTGAAGGTTATTTTTGTCATATTGGAATGCAGATGTAGAATGTGGTGTGAAGGTTATTTTTGTCATATTGGAATGCAGATGTAGAATGTGGTGTGAAGGTTTTTTTTGTCATATTGGAATGCAGATGTAGAATGTGGTGTGAAGGTTGTTTTTTTTGTCATATTGGAATGCAGATGTAGAATGTGGTGTGAAGGTTTTTTTTGTCAGATTTTAGTACAGATGTAGAATGTGGTGTGAAGGTTATTTTTGTCATATTTGAATGCAGATGTAGAATGTGGTGTGGGTTTTTTTGTCAGATTTGAATGCAGATGTAGAATGTGGTGTGAAGGTTTTTTTTGTCAGATTTGAGTACAGATGTAGAATGTGGTGTGAAGGTTTTTTTTTTGTCATATTGGAATGCAGATGTAGAATGTGGTGTGGTTTTTTTTGTCATATTTGAATACAGATGTAGAATGTGGTGTGAAGTGTTTTTTTGTCATATTGGAATGCAGATGTAGAATGTGGTGTGAAGGTTGTTTTTTTGTCATATTTGAATGCAGATGTAGAATGTGGTGTGAAGGTTGTTTTTTTTGTCATATTTCAATACAGATGTAGAATGTGGTGTGAAGGTTTTTTTTGTCAGATTTGAGTACAGATGTAGAATGTGGTGTGAAGGTTTTTTTTTTGTCATATTGGAATGCAGATGTAGAATGTGGTGTGGTTTTTTTTGTCATATTTGAATACAGATGTAGAATGTGGTGTGAAGGTTGTTTTTGTCATATTGGAATGCAGATGTAGAATGTGGTGTGAAGGTTTTTTTTTTTGTCATATTTGAATACAGATGTAGAATGTGGTGTGGTTTTTTTTGTCATATTTGAATACAGATGTAGAATGTGGTGTGAAGGTTTTTTTTGTCATATTGGAATGCAGATGTAGAATGTGGTGTGAAGGTTGTTTTTTTTGTCATATTTGAATGCAGATGTAGAATGTGGTGTGGTTATTTTTGTCATATTTGAATACAGATGTAGAATGTGGTGTGAAGGTTTTTTTTTGTCAGATTTGAATACAGATGTAGAATGTGGTGTGAATGTTTTTTTTGTCAGATTTGAATACAGATGTAGAATGTGGTGTGAATGTTTGTTTTTTTGTCATATTTGAATGCAGATGTAGAATGTGGTGTGGTTTTTTTTGTCATATTTGAATACAGATGTAGAATGTGGTGTGAAGGTTGTTTTTTTTGTCATATTGGAATGCAGATGTAGAATGTGGTGTGGTTTTTTTTGTCATATTTGAATACAGATGTAGAATGTGGTGTGAAGGTTTTTTTTGTCATATTGGAATGCAGATGTAGAATGTGGTGTGAAGGTTGTTTTTTTTGTCATATTGGAATGCAGATGTAGAATGTGGTGTGAAGGTTGTTTTTTTTGTCATATTTGAATGCAGATGTAGAATGTGGTGTGGTTATTTTTGTCATATTTCAATACAGATGTAGAATGTGGTGTGAAGGTTTTTTTGTCATATTGGAATGCAGATGTAGAATGTGGTGTGAAGGTTGTTTTTTTTTGTCATATTTGAATACAGATGTAGATTGTGGTGTGAAGGTTTTTTTTGTCATATTCGAATGCAGATGTAGAATGTGGTGTGAAGGTTGTTTTTTTTTTGTCATATTTGAATACAGATGTAGATTGTGGTGTGGTTTTTTTTGTCATATTTGAATACAGATGTAGAATGTGGTGTGAATGTTTTTTTTGTCATATTGGAATGCAGATGTAGAATGTGGTGTGAAGGTTGTTTTTTTTGTCATATTGGAATGCAGATGTAGAATGTGGTGTGAAGGTTGTTTTTTTTGTCATATTTGAATGCAGATGTAGAATGTGGTGTGGTTATTTTTGTCATATTTGAATACAGATGTAGAATGTGGTGTGAAGGTTTTTTTTGTCATATTGGAATGCAGATGTAGAATGTGGTGTGAAGGTTGTTTTTTTTGTCATATTTGAATACAGATGTAGATTGTGGTGTGAAGGTTTTTTTTGTCATATTGGAATGCAGATGTAGAATGTGGTGTGAAGGTTGTTTTTTTTTTTGTCATATTTGAATACAGATGTAGAATGTGGTGTGAAGGTTTTTTTTGTCATATTTGAATGTAGATGTAGAATGTGGTGTGAAGGTTGTTTTTGTCATATTTGAATACAGATGTAGAATGTGGTGTGAAGGTTTTTTTTGTCAGATTTTAGTACAGATGTAGAATGTGGTGTGAAGGTTTTTTTTGTCAGATTTGAATACAGATGTAGAATGTGGTGTGAAGGTTTTTTTTGTCAGATTTGAATACAGATGTAGAATGTGGTGTGAAGGTTTTTTTTGTCATATTTGAATGCAGATGTAGAATGTGGTGTGAAGGTTTTTTTTGTCAGATTTGAATACAGATGTAGAATGTGGTGTGAAGGTTTTTTTTGTCATATTGGAATGCAAATGTAGAATGTGGTGTGAAGGTTTTTTTTGTCATATTGGAATGCAGATGTAGAATGTGGTGTGAAGGTGTTTTTTTTGTCATATTGGAATGCAGATGTAGAATGTGGTGTGAAGGTTTTTTTTGTCAGATTTGAATACAGATGTAGAACGTGGTGTGAAGGTTTTTTTTGTCATATTTGAATGTAGATGTAGAATGTGGTGTGAAGGTTTTTTTTGTCATATTGGAATGCAGATGTAGAATGTGGTGTGAAGGTTGTTTTTTTTGTCATATTGGAATGCAGATGTAGAATGTGGTGTGAAGGTTGTTTTTTTTGTCATATTGGAATGCAGATGTAGAATGTGGTGTGAAGGTTGTTTTTGTCATATTGGAATGCAAATGTAGAATGTGGTGTGAAGGTTTTTTTTGTCATATTGGAATGCAGATGTAGAATGTGGTGTGAAGGTTTTTTTTGTCAGATTTGAATACAGATGTAGAATGTGGTGTGAAGGTTTTTTTTGTCATATTGGAATGCAGATGTAGAATGTGGTGTGAAGGTTGTTTTTTTTGTCATATTGGAATGCAGATGTAGAATGTGGTGTGGTTTTTTTTGTCATATTTGAATACAGATGTAGAATGTGGTGTGAAGGTTTTTTTTGTCATATTGGAATGCAGATGTAGAATGTGGTGTGAAGGTTGTTTTTTTTGTCATATTGGAATGCAGATGTAGAATGTGGTGTGAAGGTTGTTTTTTTTGTCATATTTGAATGCAGATGTAGAATGTGGTGTGGTTATTTTTGTCATATTTCAATACAGATGTAGAATGTGGTGTGAAGGTTTTTTTGTCATATTGGAATGCAGATGTAGAATGTGGTGTGAAGGTTGTTGTTTTTTTGTCATATTTGAATACAGATGTAGAATGTGGTGTGAAGGTTTTTTTGTCATATTGGAATGCAGATGTAGAATGTGGTGTGAAGGTTGTTTTTTTTTGTCATATTTGAATACAGATGTAGATTGTGGTGTGAAGGTTTTTTTTGTCATATTCGAATGCAGATGTAGAATGTGGTGTGAAGGTTGTTTTTTTTTTGTCATATTTGAATACAGATGTAGATTGTGGTGTGGTTTTTTTTGTCATATTTGAATACAGATGTAGAATGTGGTGTGAATGTTTTTTTGTCATATTTGAATACAGATGTAGAATGTGGTGTGAAGGTTTTTTTTGTCAGATTGGAATGCAGATGTAGAATGTGGTGTGAAGGTTGTTTTTTTTGTCAGATTGGAATGCAGATGTAGAATGTGGTGTGAAGGTTGTTTTTTTGTCATATTTGAATGCAGATGTAGAATGTGGTGTGGTTATTTTTGTCATATTTCAATACAGATGTAGAATGTGGTGTGAAGGTTTTTTTTGTCATATTGGAATGCAAATATAGAATGTGGTGTGAAGGTTGTTTTTTTTGTCATATTGGAATGCAGATGTAGAATGTGGTGTGAAGGTTTTTTTTGTCATATTTGAATGCAGATGTAGAATGTGGTGTGAAGGTTTTTTTTGTCATATTGGAATGCAGATGTAGATTGTGGTGTGAAGGTTTTTTTTGTCATATTGGAATGCAGATGTAGAATGTGGTGTGAAGGTTTTTTTTTTTTGTCATATTTGAATACAGATGTAGAATGTGGTGTGAAGGTTTTTTTTGTCATATTGGAATGCAAATGTAGAATGTGGTGTGGTTATTTTTGTCATATTGGAATACAGATGTAGAATGTGGTGTGGTTATTTTTGTCATATTGGAATGCAAATGTAGAATGTGGTGTGGTTATTTTTGTCATATTGGAATGTAGATGTAGAATGTGGTGTGGTTATTTTTGTCATATTGGAATACAGATGTAGAATGTGGTGTGAAGGTTTTTTTTGTCATATTGGAATGCAGATGTAGAATGTGGTGTGAAGGTTTTTTTTGTCATATTGGAATGCAGATGTAGATTGTGGTGTGAAGGTTTTTTTTGTCATATTGGAATGCAGATGTAGAATGTGGTGTGAAGGTTGTTTTTGTCATATTTGAATACAGATGTAGAATGTGGTGTGAAGGTTTTTTTTGTCATATTGGAATGCAAATGTAGAATGTGGTGTGAAGGTTGTTTTTTTTGTCATATTGGAATGCAGATGTAGAATGTGGTGTGAAGGTTGTTTTTTTTGTCATATTGGAATGCAGATGTAGAATGTGGTGTGAAGGTTTTTTTTGTCAGATTTGAATACACATGTAGAATGTGGTGTGAAGGTTTTTTTTGTCATATTTGAATGTAGATGTAGAATGTGGTGTGAAGGTTTTTTTTGTCAGATTTGAATACAGATGTAGAATGTGGTGTGAAGGTTGTTTTTGTCAGATTTGAATACAGATGTAGAATGTGGTGTGAAGGTTTTTTTTGTCATATTGGAATGCAAATGCAGAATGTGGTGTGAAGGTTGTTTTTTTTGTCATATTGGAATGCAGATGTAGAATGTGGTGTGAAGGTTTTTTTTGTCAGATTTGAATACACATGTAGAATGTGGTGTGAAGGTTTTTTTTGTCATATTTGAATGTAGATGTAGAATGTGGTGTGAAGGTTTTTTTTGTCATATTGGAATGCAGATGTAGAATGTGGTGTGAAGGTTGTTTTTTTTGTCATATTGGAATGCAGATGTAGAATGTGGTGGGAAGGTTTTTTTTGTCAGATTTTAGTACAGATGTAGAATGTGGTGTGAAGGTTATTTTTGTCATATTGGAATGCAGATGTAGAATGTGGTGTGAAGGTTTTTTTTGTCATATTGGAATGCAGATGTAGAATGTGGTGTGAAGGTTGTTTTTGTCAGATTTTAGTACAGATGTAGAATGTGGTGTGAAGGTTATTTTTGTCATATTGGAATGCAGATGTAGAATGTGGTGTGAAGGTTATTTTTGTCATATTGGAATGCAGATGTAGAATGTGGTGTGAAGGTTTTTTTTGTCATATTGGAATGCAGATGTAGAATGTGGTGTGAAGGTTTTTTTTGTCAGATTTGAATACACATGTAGAATGTGGTGTGAAGGTTTTTTTTGTCATATTTGAATGTAGATGTAGAATGTGGTGTGAAGGTTTTTTTTGTCATATTGGAATGCAGATGTAGAATGTGGTGTGAAGGTTGTTTTTTTTGTCATATTGGAATGCAGATGTAGAATGTGGTGTGAAGGTTTTTTTTGTCAGATTTTAGTACAGATGTAGAATGTGGTGTGAAGGTTATTTTTGTCATATTTGAATGCAGATGTAGAATGTGGTGTGGGTTTTTTTGTCAGATTTGAATGCAGATGTAGAATGTGGTGTGGTTTTTTTTGTCACATTTGAATACAGATGTAGAATGTGGTGTGAATGTTTTTTTTTTTGTCATATTTGAATACAGATGTAGAATGTGGTGTGAAGGTTTTTTTTGTCAGATTTTAGTACAGATGTAGAATGTGGTGTGAAGGTTATTTTTGTCATATTGGAATGCAGATGTAGAATGTGGTGTGAAGGTTATTTTTGTCATATTGGAATGCAGATGTAGAATGTGGTGTGAAGGTTTTTTTTGTCATATTGGAATGCAGATGTAGAATGTGGTGTGAAGGTTTTTTTTGTCAGATTTGAATACACATGTAGAATGTGGTGTGAAGGTTTTTTTTGTCATATTGGAATGCAGATGTAGAATGTGGTGTGAAGGTTGTTTTTTTTGTCATATTGGAATGCAGATGTAGAATGTGGTGTGAAGGTTTTTTTTGTCAGATTTTAGTACAGATGTAGAATGTGGTGTGAAGGTTATTTTTGTCATATTTGAATGCAGATGTAGAATGTGGTGTGGGTTTTTTTGTCAGATTTGAATGCAGATGTAGAATGTGGTGTGGTTTTTTTTGTCACATTTGAATACAGATGTAGAATGTGGTGTGAATGTTTTTTTTTTTGTCATATTTGAATACAGATGTAGAATGTGGTGTGAAGGTTTTTTTTGTCAGATTTGAGTACAGATGTAGAATGTGGTGTGAAGGTTTTTTTTTTGTCATATTGGAATGCAGATGTAGAATGTGGTGTGGTTTTTTTTGTCATATTTGAATACAGATGTAGAATGTGGTGTGAAGTGTTTTTTTGTCATATTGGAATGCAGATGTAGAATGTGGTGTGAAGGTTGTTTTTTTGTCATATTTGAATGCAGATGTAGAATGTGGTGTGAAGGTTGTTTTTTTTGTCATATTTCAATACAGATGTAGAATGTGGTGTGAAGGTTTTTTTTGTCAGATTTGAGTACAGATGTAGAATGTGGTGTGAAGGTTTTTTTTTTGTCATATTGGAATGCAGATGTAGAATGTGGTGTGAAGGTTGTTTTTTTGTCATATTTGAATGCAGATGTAGAATGTGGTGTGAAGGTTTTTTTTGTCATATTTGAATGCAGATGTAGAATGTGGTGTGAAGGTTGTTTTTTTTGTCATATTTCAATACAGATGTAGAATGTGGTGTGAAGGTTGTTTTTTTTGTCAGATTTTAGTACAGATGTAGAATGTGGTGTGAAGGTTGTTTTTTTTGTCAGATTTTAGTACAGATGTAGAATGTGGTGTGAAGGTTGTTTTTTTGTCATATTTGAATGCAGATGTAGAATGTGGTGTGAAGGTTGTTTTTTTTGTCATATTTCAATACAGATGTAGAATGTGGTGTGAAGGTTTTTTTTGTCAGATTTGAGTACAGATGTAGAATGTGGTGTGAAGGTTTTTTTTTTGTCATATTTGAATACAGATGTAGAATGTGGTGTGAAGGTTGTTTTTGTCATATTGGAATGCAGATGTAGAATGTGGTGTGAAGGTTGTTTTTTTGTCATATTTGAATGCAGATGTAGAATGTGGTGTGAAGGTTGTTTTTTTTGTCATATTTCAATACAGATGTAGAATGTGGTGTGAAGGTTTTTTTTGTCATATTGGAATGCAGATGTAGAATGTGGTGTGAAGGTTTTTTTTGTCATATTTGAATGTAGATGTAGAATGTGGTGTGAAGGTTGTTTTTTTTTGTCATATTTGAATACAGATGTAGAATGTGGTGTGAAGGTTTTTTTTGTCATATTTGAATGTAGATGTAGAATGTGGTGTGAAGGTTGTTTTTGTCAGATTTTAGTACAGATGTAGAATGTGGTGTGAAGGTTTTTTTTGTCATATTGGAATGCAGATGTAGAATGTGGTGTGAAGGTTGTTTTTGTCAGATTTTAGTACAGATGTAGAATGTGGTGTGAAGGTTTTTTTTGTCATATTTGAATGCAGATGTAGAATGTGGTGTGGTTTTTTTTGTCATATTTGAATGCAGATGTAGAATGTGGTGTGAAGGTTTTTTTTGTCATATTGGAATGCAGATGTAGAATGTGGTGTGAAGGTTGTTTTTGTCAGATTTTAGTACAGATGTAGAATGTGGTGTGAAGGTTTTTTTTGTCATATTTGAATGCAGATGTAGAATGTGGTGTGAAGGTTGTTTTTGTCAGATTTTAGTACAGATGTAGAATGTGGTGTGAAGGTTTTTTTTGTCATATTTGAATACAGATGTAGAATGTGGTGTGAAGGTTGTTTTTGTCAGATTTTAGTACAGATGTAGAATGTGGTGTGAAGGTTTTTTTTGTCATATTGGAATGCAGATGTAGAATGTGGTGTGAAGGTTGTTTTTGTCAGATTTTAGTACAGATGTAGAATGTGGTGTGAAGGTTTTCTTTGGCATATTTGAATGCAGATGTAGAATGTGGTGTGGTTTTTTTTGTCATATTTGAATGCAGATGTAGAATGTGGTGTGAAGGTTTTTTTTGTCATATTGGAATGCAGATGTAGAATGTGGTGTGAAGGTTGTTTTTTTTTGTCATATTTGAGTACAGATGTAGAATGTGGTGTGAAGGTTGTTTTTGTCAGATTTTAGTACAGATGTAGAATGTGGTGTGAAGGTTTTTTTTGTCATATTGGAATGCAGATGTAGAATGTGGTGTGAAGGTTGTTTTTGTCAGATTTTAGTACAGATGTAGAATGTGGTGTGAAGGTTTTTTTTGTCATATTTGAATGCAGATGTAGAATGTGGTGTGGTTTTTTTTGTCATATTTGAATGCAGATGTAGAATGTGGTGTGAAGGTTTTTTTTGTCATATTGGAATGCAGATGTAGAATGTGGTGTGAAGGTTTTTTTTGTCAAATTTTAGTACAGATGTAGAATGTGGTGTGAAGGTTTTTTTTGTCATATTGGAATGCAGATGTAGAATGTGGTGTGAAGGTTTTTTTTGTCATATTGGAATGCAGATGTAGAATGTGGTGTGAAGGTTTTTTTTGTCAGATTTTAGTACAGATGTAGAATGTGGTGTGAAGGTTTTTTTTGTCATATTGGAATGCAGATGTAGAATGTGGTGTGAAGGTTTTTTTTGTCATATTGGAATGCAGATGTAGAATGTGGTGTGGTTTTTTTTGTCATATTTGAATGCAGATGTAGAATGTGGTGTGGTTTTTTTTGTCATATTTGAATGCAGATGTAGAATGTGGTGTGGTTTTTTTTGTCATATTTGAATGCAGATGTAGAATGTGGTGTGAAGGTTTTTTTTGTCATATTGGAGTGCAGATGTAGAATGTGGTGTGAAGGTTGTTTTTTTTTGTCATATTTGAATGCAGATGTAGAATGTGGTGTGGTTTTTTTTGTCATATTTGAATGCAGATGTAGAATGTGGTGTGAAGGTTTTTTTTGTCATATTGGAATGCAGATGTAGAATGTGGTGTGAAGGTTTTTTTTGTCAGATTTTAGTACAGATGTAGAATGTGGTGTGAAGGTTTTTTTGTCATATTTGAATGCAGATGTAGAATGTGGTGTGGTTTTTTTTGTCATATTTGAATGCAGATGTAGAATGTGGTGTGAAGGTTTTTTTTGTCATATTGGAATGCAGATGTAGAATGTGGTGTGAAGGTTGTTTTTGTCAGATTTTAGTACAGATGTAGAATGTGGTGTGAAGGTTTTTTTTGTCATATTTGAATGCAGATGTAGAATGTGGTGTGAAGGTTGTTTTTGTCATATTTGAATACAGATGTAGAATGTGGTGTGAAGGTTGTTTTTGTCAGATTTTAGTACAGATGTAGAATGTGGTGTGAAGGTTTTTTTTGTCATATTGGAATGCAGATGTAGAATGTGGTGTGAAGGTTGTTTTTGTCAGATTTTAGTACAGATGTAGAATGTGGTGTGAAGGTTTTTTTTGTCATATTTGAATGCAGATGTAGAATGTGGTGTGGTTTTTTTTGTCATATTTGAATGCAGATGTAGAATGTGGTGTGAAGGTTTTTTTTGTCATATTGGAATGCAGATGTAGAATGTGGTGTGAAGGTTGTTTTTTTTTGTCATATTTGAATGCAGATGTAGAATGTGGTGTGAAGGTTTTTTTTGTCATATTGGAATGCAGATGTAGAATGTGGTGTGAAGGTTGTTTTTGTCAGATTTTAGTACAGATGTAGAATGTGGTGTGAAGGTTTTTTTTGTCATATTGGAATGCAGATGTAGAATGTGGTGTGAAGGTTGTTTTTGTCAGATTTTAGTACAGATGTAGAATGTGGTGTGAAGGTTTTTTTTGTCATATTTGAATGCAGATGTAGAATGTGGTGTGGTTTTTTTTGTCATATTTGAATGCAGATGTAGAATGTGGTGTGAAGGTTTTTTTTGTCATATTGGAATGCAGATGTAGAATGTGGTGTGAAGGTTTTTTTTGTCAAATTTTAGTACAGATGTAGAATGTGGTGTGAAGGTTTTTTTTGTCATATTGGAATGCAGATGTAGAATGTGGTGTGAAGGTTTTTTTTGTCATATTGGAATGCAGATGTAGAATGTGGTGTGAAGGTTTTTTTTGTCAGATTTTAGTACAGATGTAGAATGTGGTGTGAAGGTTTTTTTTGTCATATTGGAATGCAGATGTAGAATGTGGTGTGAAGGTTTTTTTTGTCATATTGGAATGCAGATGTAGAATGTGGTGTGGTTTTTTTTGTCATATTTGAATGCAGATGTAGAATGTGGTGTGGTTTTTTTTGTCATATTTGAATGCAGATGTAGAATGTGGTGTGGTTTTTTTTGTCATATTTGAATGCAGATGTAGAATGTGGTGTGAAGGTTTTTTTTGTCATATTGGAATGCAGATGTAGAATGTGGTGTGAAGGTTGTTTTTTTTTGTCATATTTGAATGCAGATGTAGAATGTGGTGTGGTTTTTTTTGTCATATTTGAATGCAGATGTAGAATGTGGTGTGAAGGTTTTTTTTGTCATATTGGAATGCAGATGTAGAATGTGGTGTGAAGGTTTTTTTTGTCATATTGGAATGCAGATGTAGAATGTGGTGTGAAGGTTTTTTTTGTCATATTGGAATGCAGATGTAGAATGTGGTGTGAAGGTTGTTTTTTTTTGTCATATTTGAATACAGATGTAGATTGTGGTGTGAAGGTTTTTTTTGTCATATTGGAATGCAGATGTAGAATGTGGTGTGAAGGTTGTTTTTTTTTTGTCAGATTTGAATACAGATGTAGAATGTGGTGTGAATGTTTTTTTTGTCATTTTGTCATATTGGAATGCAGATGTAGAATGTGGTGTGAAGGTTGTTTTTTTTTTGTCAGATTTGAATACAGATGTAGAATGTGGTGTGAATGTTTTTTTTGTCAGATTTGAATACAGATGTAGAATGTGGTGTGAATGTTTTTTTTGTCATATTTGAATGCAGATGTAGAATGTGGTGTGAAGGTTTTTTTTTTGTCATATTTGAATGCAGATGTAGAATGTGGTGTGAAGGTTGTTTTTTTTGGACATATTTGAATGCAGATGTAGAATGTGGTGTGGTTATTTTTGTCATATTTGAATGCAGATGTAGAATGTGGTGTGGTTTTTTTTGTCATATTTGAATGCAGATGTAGAATGTGGTGTGGTTTTTTTTGTCATATTTGAATGCAGATGTAGAATGTGGTGTGAAGGTTTTTTTTGTCATATTGGAATGCAGATGTAGAATGTGGTGTGAAGGTTGTTTTTTTTTGTCATATTTGAATGCAGATGTAGAATGTGGTGTGGTTTTTTTTGTCATATTTGAATGCAGATGTAGAATGTGGTGTGAAGGTTTTTTTTGTCATATTGGAATGCAGATGTAGAATGTGGTGTGAAGGTTTTTTTTGTCATATTGGAATGCAGATGTAGAATGTGGTGTGAAGGTTGTTTTTTTTTGTCATATTTGAATACAGATGTAGATTGTGGTGTGAAGGTTTTTTTTGTCATATTGGAATGCAGATGTAGAATGTGGTGTGAAGGTTGTTTTTTTTTTGTCAGATTTGAATACAGATGTAGAATGTGGTGTGAATGTTTTTTTTGTCATTTTGTCATATTGGAATGCAGATGTAGAATGTGGTGTGAAGGTTGTTTTTTTTTGTCAGATTTGAATACAGATGTAGAATGTGGTGTGAATGTTTTTTTTTGTCAGATTTGAATACAGATGTAGAATGTGGTGTGAATGTTTTTTTTGTCATATTTGAATGCAGATGTAGAATGTGGTGTGAAGGTTTTTTTTTGTCATATTTGAATGCAGATGTAGAATGTGGTGTGAAGGTTGTTTTTTTTGGACATATTTGAATGCAGATGTAGAATGTGGTGTGGTTATTTTTGTCATATTTGAATGCAGATGTAGAATGTGGTGTGAAGGTTTTTTTTGTCATATTGGAATGCAGATGTAGAATGTGGTGTGAAGGTTTTTTTTGTCATATTGGAATGCAGATGTAGAATGTGGTGTGAAGGTTGTTTTTTTTTGTCATATTTGAATACAGATGTAGATTGTGGTGTGAAGGTTTTTTTTGTCATATTGGAATGCAGATGTAGAATGTGGTGTGAAGGTTGTTTTTTTTTTGTCAGATTTGAATACAGATGTAGAATGTGGTGTGAATGTTTTTTTTGTCATTTTGTCATATTGGAATGCAGATGTAGAATGTGGTGTGAAGGTTGTTTTTTTTTGTCAGATTTGAATACAGATGTAGAATGTGGTGTGAATGTTTTTTTTGTCAGATTTGAATACAGATGTAGAATGTGGTGTGAATGTTTTTTTTGTCATATTTGAATGCAGATGTAGAATGTGGTGTGAAGGTTTTTTTTTGTCATATTTGAATGCAGATGTAGAATGTGGTGTGAAGGTTGTTTTTTTTGGACATATATGAATGCAGATGTACAATGTGGTGTGGTTATTTTTGTCATATTTGAATGCAGATGTAGAATGTGGTGTGGTTTTTTTTGTCATATTTGAATGCAGATGTAGAATGTGGTGTGGTTTTTTTTGTCATATTTGAATGCAGATGTAGAATGTGGTGTCAAGGTTTTTTTTGTCATATTGGAATGCAGATGTAGAATGTGGTGTGAAGGTTGTTTTTTTTTGTCATATTTGAATGCAGATGTAGAATGTGGTGTGGTTTTTTTTGTCATATTTGAATGCAGATGTAGAATGTGGTGTGAAGGTTTTTTTTTGTCATATTGGAATGCAGATGTAGAATGTGGTGTGAAGGTTTTTTTTGTCATATTGGAATGCAGATGTAGAATGTGGTGTGAAGGTTGTTTTTTTTTATCATATTTGAATACAGATGTAGATTGTGGTGTGAAGGTTTTTTTGTCATATTGGAATGCAGATGTAGAATGTGGTGTGAAGGTTGTTTTTTTTTTGTCAGATTTGAATACAGATGTAGAATGTGGTGTGAATGTTTTTTTTGTCATTTTGTCATATTGGAATGCAGATGTAGAATGTGGTGTGAAGGTTGTTTTTTTTTGTCAGATTTGAATACAGATGTAGAATGTGGTGTGAATGTTTTTTTTGTCAGATTTGAATACAGATGTAGAATGTGGTGTGAATGTTTTTTTTTGTCATATTTGAATGCAGATGTAGAATGTGGTGTGAAGGTTTTTTTTTGTCATATTTGAATGCAGATGTAGAATGTGGTGTGAAGGTTGTTTTTTTTGGACATATTTGAATGCAGATGTAGAATGTGGTGTGGTTATTTTTGTCATATTTGAATGCAGATGTAGAATGTGGTGTGAAGGTTTTTTTTGTCAGATTTGAATACAGACTAGGGCATGCCCGTACTATTTTTTTTTTTTTTTTTTTTTTTTTTTTTTGTATACAAGATCGAGGCTTGTGAAAGAGCTAAAATCTATATCTATATCTATATCTATATCTTTATCTATATACTATATCTATATCTAAAATTATATCCCCCCCCTCTATTTACATGAAATGGTTTGGTCCAAAGCGAACGGCTTGCGAGTACGGTGACAATCCCCCCCCTCTATTTACATGAAATGGTTTGGTCCATTCGCAAAGCCAAAGCGAACGGCAGTTACGAATCGCAGTTACGATGAATCACAAAGTAGTTTTAATTAGTTTTAAAACATAGTTTAACGCCAACATAGTTTGCCAACGTGAAATAAATGAATACGCTCTCAAATGTGCCGTCCGAGGCAGAGTCTGTTCGGCACGTTCGGCACACGTGATAGCTCGCTGCTCTCTGATTGGTTGAATCGTTTTTTGGACATAGCTCGGTAACTACTTGTCCGATTAATATGAAACCTTGAAAAGGCACATCCTCGGGTCCCCAGCAATATACCTGGCAAGTTTCAAGTATATCGGACCGGTAGTTGTCGAGAAACAGCGGTCGCATACACACACACACACACACAGACAGAGATTAGTGGAATTATAGATAGATGTAGAATGTGGTGTGAAGGTTTTTTTTGTCAGATTTTAGTACAGATGTAGAATGTGGTGTGAAGGTTTTTTTTGTCATATTGGAATGCAGATGTAGAATGTGGTGTGAAGGTTTTTTTTGTCATATTGGAATGCAGATGTAGAATGTGGTGTGGTTTTTTTTGTCATATTTGAATGCAGATGTAGAATGTGGTGTGGTTTTTTTTGTCATATTTGAATGCAGATGTAGAATGTGGTGTGGTTTTTTTTGTCATATTTGAATGCAGATGTAGAATGTGGTGTGAAGGTTTTTTTTGTCATATTGGAATGCAGATGTAGAATGTGGTGTGAAGGTTGTTTTTTTTTGTCATATTTGAATGCAGATGTAGAATGTGGTGTGGCTTTTTTTGTCATATTTGAATGCAGATGTAGAATGTGGTGTGAAGGTTTTTTTTGTCATATTGGAATGCAGATGTAGAATGTGGTGTGAAGGTTTTTTTTGTCAGATTTTAGTACAGATGTAGAATGTGGTGTGAAGGTTTTTTTTGTCATATTTGAATGCAGATGTAGAATGTGGTGTGGTTTTTTTTGTCATATTTGAATGCAGATGTAGAATGTGGTGTGAAGGTTTTTTTTGTCATATTGGAATGCAGATGTAGAATGTGGTGTGAAGGTTGTTTTTGTCAGATTTTAGTACAGATGTAGAATGTGGTGTGAAGGTTTTTTTTGTCATATTTGAATGCAGATGTAGAATGTGGTGTGAAGGTTGTTTTTGTCAGATTTTAGTACAGATGTAGAATGTGGTGTGAAGGTTTTTTTTGTCATATTTGAATACAGATGTAGAATGTGGTGTGAAGGTTGTTTTTGTCAGATTTTAGTACAGATGTAGAATGTGGTGTGAAGGTTTTTTTTGTCATATTGGAATGCAGATGTAGAATGTGGTGTGAAGGTTGTTTTTGTCAGATTTTAGTACAGATGTAGAATGTGGTGTGAAGGTTTTTTTTGTCATATTTGAATGCAGATGTAGAATGTGGTGTGGTTTTTTTTGTCATATTTGAATGCAGATGTAGAATGTGGTGTGAAGGTTTTTTTTGTCAGATTTGAATACAGACTAGGGCATGCCCGTACTATTTTTTTTTTTTTTTTTTTTTTTTTTTTTTTTGTATACAAGATCGAGGCTTATGAAAGAGCTAAAATCTATATCTATATCTATATCTATATCTATATCTATATACTATATCTATATCTAAAATTATATCCCCCCCCTCTATTTACATGAAATGGTTTGGTCCAAAGCGAACGGCTTGCGAGTACGGTGACAATCCCCCCCCTCTATTTACATGAAATGGTTTGGTCCATTCGCAAAGCCAAAGCGAACGGCAGTTACGAATCGCAGTTACGATGAATCACAAAGTAGTTTTAATTAGTTTTAAAACATAGTTTAACGCCAACATAGTTTGCCAACGTGAAATAAATGAATACGCTCTCAAATGTGCCGTCCGAGGCAGAGTCTGTTCGGCACGTTCGGCACACGTGATAGCTCGCTGCTCTCTGATTGGTTGAATCGTTTTTTGGACATAGCTCGGTAACTACTTGTCCGATTAATATGAAACCTTGAAAAGGCACATCCTCGGGTCCCCAGCAATATACCTGGCAAGTTTCAAGTATATCGGACCGGTAGTTGTCGAGAAACAGCGGTCGCATACACACACACACACACACACAGACAGAGATTAGTGGAATTATAGATAGATGTAGAATGTGGTGTGAAGGTTTTTTTTGTCAGATTTTAGTACAGATGTAGAATGTGGTGTGAAGGTTTTTTTTGTCATATTGGAATGCAGATGTAGAATGTGGTGTGAAGGTTTTTTTTGTCATATTGGAATGCAGATGTAGAATGTGGTGTGGTTTTTTTTGTCATATTTGAATGCAGATGTAGAATGTGGTGTGGTTTTTTTTGTCATATTTGAATGCAGATGTAGAATGTGGTGTGGTTTTTTTTGTCATATTTGAATGCAGATGTAGAATGTGGTGTGAAGGTTTTTTTTTGTCATATTGGAATGCAGATGTAGAATGTGGTGTGAAGGTTGTTTTTTTTTGTCATATTTGAATGCAGATGTAGAATGTGGTGTGGTTTTTTTTGTCATATTTGAATGCAGATGTAGAATGTGGTGTGAAGGTTTTTTTTGTCATATTGGAATGCAGATGTAGAATGTGGTGTGAAGGTTTTTTTTGTCAGATTTTAGTACAGATGTAGAATGTGGTGTGAAGGTTTTTTTTGTCATATTTGAATGCAGATGTAGAATGTGGTGTGGTTTTTTTTGTCATATTTGAATGCAGATGTAGAATGTGGTGTGAAGGTTTTTTTTGTCATATTGGAATGCAGATGTAGAATGTGGTGTGAAGGTTGTTTTTGTCAGATTTTAGTACAGATGTAGAATGTGGTGTGAAGGTTTTTTTTGTCATATTTGAATGCAGATGTAGAATGTGGTGTGAAGGTTGTTTTTGTCAGATTTTAGTACAGATGTAGAATGTGGTGTGAAGGTTTTTTTTGTCATATTTGAATACAGATGTAGAATGTGGTGTGAAGGTTGTTTTTGTCAGATTTTAGTACAGATGTAGAATGTGGTGTGAAGGTTTTTTTTGTCATATTGGAATGCAGATGTAGAATGTGGTGTGAAGGTTGTTTTTGTCAGATTTTAGTACAGATGTAGAATGTGGTGTGAAGGTTTTTTTTGTCATATTTGAATGCAGATGTAGAATGTGGTGTGGTTTTTTTTGTCATATTTGAATGCAGATGTAGAATGTGGTGTGAAGGTTTTTTTTGTCATATTGGAATGCAGATGTAGAATGTGGTGTGAAGGTTGTTTTTTTTTGTCATATTTGAGTACAGATGTAGAATGTGGTGTGAAGGTTGTTTTTGTCAGATTTTAGTACAGATGTAGAATGTGGTGTGAAGGTTTTTTTTGTCATATTGGAATGCAGATGTAGAATGTGGTGTGAAGGTTGTTTTTGTCAGATTTTAGTACAGATGTAGAATGTGGTGTGAAGGTTTTTTTTGTCATATTTGAATGCAGATGTAGAATGTGGTGTGGTTTTTTTTGTCATATTTGAATGCAGATGTAGAATGTGGTGTGAAGGTTTTTTTTGTCATATTGGAATGCAGATGTAGAATGTGGTGTGAAGGTTTTTTTTGTCAAATTTTAGTACAGATGTAGAATGTGGTGTGAAGGTTTTTTTTGTCATATTGGAATGCAGATGTAGAATGTGGTGTGAAGGTTTTTTTTGTCATATTGGAATGCAGATGTAGAATGTGGTGTGAAGGTTTTTTTTGTCAGATTTTAGTACAGATGTAGAATGTGGTGTGAAGGTTTTTTTTGTCATATTGGAATGCAGATGTAGAATGTGGTGTGAAGGTTTTTTTTGTCATATTGGAATGCAGATGTAGAATGTGGTGTGGTTTTTTTTGTCATATTTGAATGCAGATGTAGAATGTGGTGTGGTTTTTTTTGTCATATTTGAATGCAGATGTAGAATGTGGTGTGGTTTTTTTTGTCATATTTGAATGCAGATGTAGAATGTGGTGTGAAGGTTTTTTTTGTCATATTGGAATGCAGATGTAGAATGTGGTGTGAAGGTTGTTTTTTTTTGTCATATTTGAATGCAGATGTAGAATGTGGTGTGGTTTTTTTTGTCATATTTGAATGCAGATGTAGAATGTGGTGTGAAGGTTTTTTTTGTCATATTGGAATGCAGATGTAGAATGTGGTGTGAAGGTTTTTTTTGTCATATTGGAATGCAGATGTAGAATGTGGTGTGAAGGTTTTTTTTGTCATATTGGAATGCAGATGTAGAATGTGGTGTGAAGGTTGTTTTTTTTTGTCATATTTGAATACAGATGTAGATTGTGGTGTGAAGGTTTTTTTTGTCATATTGGAATGCAGATGTAGAATGTGGTGTGAAGGTTGTTTTTTTTTTGTCAGATTTGAATACAGATGTAGAATGTGGTGTGAATGTTTTTTTTGTCATTTTGTCATATTGGAATGCAGATGTAGAATGTGGTGTGAAGGTTGTTTTTTTTTGTCAGATTTGAATACAGATGTAGAATGTGGTGTGAATGTTTTTTTTGTCAGATTTGAATACAGATGTAGAATGTGGTGTGAATGTTTTTTTTTGTCATATTTGAATGCAGATGTAGAATGTGGTGTGAAGGTTTTTTTTTGTCATATTTGAATGCAGATGTAGAATGTGGTGTGAAGGTTGTTTTTTTTGGACATATTTGAATGCAGATGTAGAATGTGGTGTGGTTATTTTTGTCATATTTGAATGCAGATGTAGAATGTGGTGTGGTTTTTTTTGTCATATTTGAATGCAGATGTAGAATGTGGTGTGGTTTTTTTTGTCATATTTGAATGCAGATGTAGAATGTGGTGTGAAGGTTTTTTTTGTCATATTGGAATGCAGATGTAGAATGTGGTGTGAAGGTTGTTTTTTTTTGTCATATTTGAATGCAGATGTAGAATGTGGTGTGGTTTTTTTTGTCATATTTGAATGCAGATGTAGAATGTGGTGTGAAGGTTTTTTTTGTCATATTGGAATGCAGATGTAGAATGTGGTGTGAAGGTTTTTTTTGTCATATTGGAATGCAGATGTAGAATGTGGTGTGAAGGTTGTTTTTTTTTGTCATATTTGAATACAGATGTAGATTGTGGTGTGAAGGTTTTTTTTGTCATATTGGAATGCAGATGTAGAATGTGGTGTGAAGGTTGTTTTTTTTTTGTCAGATTTGAATACAGATGTAGAATGTGGTGTGAATGTTTTTTTTGTCATTTTGTCATATTGGAATGCAGATGTAGAATGTGGTGTGAAGGTTGTTTTTTTTTGTCAGATTTGAATACAGATGTAGAATGTGGTGTGAATGTTTTTTTTTGTCAGATTTGAATACAGATGTAGAATGTGGTGTGAATGTTTTTTTTGTCATATTTGAATGCAGATGTAGAATGTGGTGTGAAGGTTTTTTTTTGTCATATTTGAATGCAGATGTAGAATGTGGTGTGAAGGTTGTTTTTTTTGGACATATTTGAATGCAGATGTAGAATGTGGTGTGGTTATTTTTGTCATATTTGAATGCAGATGTAGAATGTGGTGTGAAGGTTTTTTTTGTCATATTGGAATGCAGATGTAGAATGTGGTGTGAAGGTTTTTTTGTCATATTGGAATGCAGATGTAGAATGTGGTGTGAAGGTTGTTTTTTTTTGTCATATTTGAATACAGATGTAGATTGTGGTGTGAAGGTTTTTTTTGTCATATTGGAATGCAGATGTAGAATGTGGTGTGAAGGTTGTTTTTTTTTTTGTCAGATTTGAATACAGATGTAGAATGTGGTGTGAATGTTTTTTTTGTCATTTTGTCATATTGGAATGCAGATGTAGAATGTGGTGTGAAGGTTGTTTTTTTTTGTCAGATTTGAATACAGATGTAGAATGTGGTGTGAATGTTTTTTTTGTCAGATTTGAATACAGATGTAGAATGTGGTGTGAATGTTTTTTTTGTCATATTTGAATGCAGATGTAGAATGTGGTGTGAAGGTTTTTTTTTGTCATATTTGAATGCAGATGTAGAATGTGGTGTGAAGGTTGTTTTTTTTGGACATATTTGAATGCAGATGTACAATGTGGTGTGGTTATTTTTGTCATATTTGAATGCAGATGTAGAATGTGGTGTGAAGGTTTTTTTTGTCATATTGGAATGCAGATGTAGAATGTGGTGTGAAGGTTTTTTTTGTCATATTGGAATGCAGATGTAGAATGTGGTGTGAAGGTTTTTTTTGTCATATTGGAATGCAGATGTAGAATGTGGTGTGAAGGTTGTTTTTTTTTGTCATATTTGAATACAGATGTAGATTGTGGTGTGAAGGTTTTTTTTGTCATATTGGAATGCAGATGTAGAATGTGGTGTGAAGGTTGTTTTTTTTTTGTCAGATTTGAATACAGATGTAGAATGTGGTGTGAATGTTTTTTTTGTCATTTTGTCATATTGGAATGCAGATGTAGAATGTGGTGTGAAGGTTGTTTTTTTTTGTCAGATTTGAATACAGATGTAGAATGTGGTGTGAATGTTTTTTTTGTCAGATTTGAATACAGATGTAGAATGTGGTGTGAATGTTTTTTTTGTCATATTTGAATGCAGATGTAGAATGTGGTGTGAAGGTTTTTTTTTGTCATATTTGAATGCAGATGTAGAATGTGGTGTGAAGGTTGTTTTTTTTGGACATATTTGAATGCAGATGTAGAATGTGGTGTGGTTATTTTTGTCATATTTGAATGCAGATGTAGAATGTGGTGTGGTTTTTTTTGTCATATTTGAATGCAGATGTAGAATGTGGTGTGGTTTTTTTTGTCATATTTGAATGCAGATGTAGAATGTGGTGTGAAGGTTTTTTTTGTCATATTGGAATGCAGATGTAGAATGTGGTGTGAAGGTTGTTTTTTTTTGTCATATTTGAATGCAGATGTAGAATGTGGTGTGGTTTTTTTTGTCATATTTGAATGCAGATGTAGAATGTGGTGTGAAGGTTTTTTTTGTCATATTGGAATGCAGATGTAGAATGTGGTGTGAAGGTTTTTTTTGTCATATTGGAATGCAGATGTAGAATGTGGTGTGAAGGTTGTTTTTTTTTGTCATATTTGAATACAGATGTAGATTGTGGTGTGAAGGTTTTTTTTGTCATATTGGAATGCAGATGTAGAATGTGGTGTGAAGGTTGTTTTTTTTTTGTCAGATTTGAATACAGATGTAGAATGTGGTGTGAATGTTTTTTTTGTCATTTTGTCATATTGGAATGCAGATGTAGAATGTGGTGTGAAGGTTGTTTTTTTTTGTCAGATTTGAATACAGATGTAGAATGTGGTGTGAATGTTTTTTTTTGTCAGATTTGAATACAGATGTAGAATGTGGTGTGAATGTTTTTTTTGTCATATTTGAATGCAGATGTAGAATGTGGTGTGAAGGTTTTTTTTTGTCATATTTGAATGCAGATGTAGAATGTGGTGTGAAGGTTGTTTTTTTTGGACATATTTGAATGCAGATGTAGAATGTGGTGTGGTTATTTTTGTCATATTTGAATGCAGATGTAGAATGTGGTGTGAAGGTTTTTTTTGTCATATTGGAATGCAGATGTAGAATGTGGTGTGAAGGTTTTTTTTGTCATATTGGAATGCAGATGTAGAATGTGGTGTGAAGGTTGTTTTTTTTTGTCATATTTGAATACAGATGTAGATTGTGGTGTGAAGGTTTTTTTTGTCATATTGGAATGCAGATGTAGAATGTGGTGTGAAGGTTGTTTTTTTTTTGTCAGATTTGAATACAGATGTAGAATGTGGTGTGAATGTTTTTTTTGTCATTTTGTCATATTGGAATGCAGATGTAGAATGTGGTGTGAAGGTTGTTTTTTTTTGTCAGATTTGAATACAGATGTAGAATGTGGTGTGAATGTTTTTTTTGTCAGATTTGAATACAGATGTAGAATGTGGTGTGAATGTTTTTTTTGTCATATTTGAATGCAGATGTAGAATGTGGTGTGAAGGTTTTTTTTTGTCATATTTGAATGCAGATGTAGAATGTGGTGTGAAGGTTGTTTTTTTTGGACATATTTGAATGCAGATGTACAATGTGGTGTGGTTATTTTTGTCATATTTGAATGCAGATGTAGAATGTGGTGTGGTTTTTTTTGTCATATTTGAATGCAGATGTAGAATGTGGTGTGGTTTTTTTTGTCATATTTGAATGCAGATGTAGAATGTGGTGTGAAGGTTTTTTTTGTCATATTGGAATGCAGATGTAGAATGTGGTGTGAAGGTTGTTTTTTTTTGTCATATTTGAATGCAGATGTAGAATGTGGTGTGGTTTTTTTTGTCATATTTGAATGCAGATGTAGAATGTGGTGTGAAGGTTTTTTTTGTCATATTGGAATGCAGATGTAGAATGTGGTGTGAAGGTTTTTTTTGTCATATTGGAATGCAGATGTAGAATGTGGTGTGAAGGTTGTTTTTTTTTGTCATATTTGAATACAGATGTAGATTGTGGTGTGAAGGTTTTTTTGTCATATTGGAATGCAGATGTAGAATGTGGTGTGAAGGTTGTTTTTTTTTTGTCAGATTTGAATACAGATGTAGAATGTGGTGTGAATGTTTTTTTTGTCATTTTGTCATATTGGAATGCAGATGTAGAATGTGGTGTGAAGGTTGTTTTTTTTTGTCAGATTTGAATACAGATGTAGAATGTGGTGTGAATGTTTTTTTTGTCAGATTTGAATACAGATGTAGAATGTGGTGTGAATGTTTTTTTTTGTCATATTTGAATGCAGATGTAGAATGTGGTGTGAAGGTTTTTTTTTGTCATATTTGAATGCAGATGTAGAATGTGGTGTGAAGGTTGTTTTTTTTGGACATATTTGAATGCAGATGTAGAATGTGGTGTGGTTATTTTTGTCATATTTGAATGCAGATGTAGAATGTGGTGTGAAGGTTTTTTTTGTCAGATTTGAATACAGACTAGGGCATGCCCGTACTATTTTTTTTTTTTTTTTTTTTTTTTTTTTGTATACAAGATCGAGGCTTGTGAAAGAGCTAAAATCTATATCTATATCTATATCTATATCTATATCTATATACTATATCTATATCTAAAATTATATCCCCCCCCCCTCTATTTACATGAAATGGTTTGGTCCAAAGCGAACGGCTTGCGAGTACGGTGACAATCCCCCCCCTCTATTTACATGAAATGGTTTGGTCCATTCGCAAAGCCAAAGCGAACGGCAGTTACGAATCGCAGTTACGATGAATCACAAAGTAGTTTTAATTAGTTTTAAAACATAGTTTAACGCCAACATAGTTTGCCAACGTGAAATAAATGAATACGCTCTCAAATGTGCCGTCCGAGGCAGAGTCTGTTCGGCACGTTCGGCACACGTGATAGCTCGCTGCTCTCTGATTGGTTGAATCGTTTTTTGGACATAGCTCGGTAACTACTTGTCCGATTAATATGAAACCTTGAAAAGGCACATCCTCGGGTCCCCAGCAATATACCTGGCAAGTTTCAAGTATATCGGACTGGTAGTTGTCGAGAAACAGCGGTCGCATACACACACACACACACACAGACAGAGATTAGTGGAATTATAGATAGATGTAGAATGTGGTGTGAAGGTTTTTTTTGTCAGATTTTAGTACAGATGTAGAATGTGGTGTGAAGGTTTTTTTTGTCATATTGGAATGCAGATGTAGAATGTGGTGTGAAGGTTTTTTTTGTCATATTGGAATGCAGATGTAGAATGTGGTGTGGTTTTTTTTGTCATATTTGAATGCAGATGTAGAATGTGGTGTGGTTTTTTTTGTCATATTTGAATGCAGATGTAGAATGTGGTGTGGTTTTTTTTGTCATATTTGAATGCAGATGTAGAATGTGGTGTGAAGGTTTTTTTTGTCATATTGGAATGCAGATGTAGAATGTGGTGTGAAGGTTGTTTTTTTTTGTCATATTTGAATGCAGATGTAGAATGTGGTGTGGTTTTTTTTGTCATATTTGAATGCAGATGTAGAATGTGGTGTGAAGGTTTTTTTTGTCATATTGGAATGCAGATGTAGAATGTGGTGTGAAGGTTTTTTTTGTCATATTGGAATGCAGATGTAGAATGTGGTGTGAAGGTTTTTTTTGTCATATTGGAATGCAGATGTAGAATGTGGTGTGAAGGTTGTTTTTTTTTGTCATATTTGAATACAGATGTAGATTGTGGTGTGAAGGTTTTTTTTGTCATATTGGAATGCAGATGTAGAATGTGGTGTGAAGGTTGTTTTTTTTTTGTCAGATTTGAATACAGATGTAGAATGTGGTGTGAATGTTTTTTTTGTCATTTTGTCATATTGGAATGCAGATGTAGAATGTGGTGTGAAGGTTGTTTTTTTTTGTCAGATTTGAATACAGATGTAGAATGTGGTGTGAATGTTTTTTTTGTCAGATTTGAATACAGATGTAGAATGTGGTGTGAATGTTTTTTTTGTCATATTTGAATGCAGATGTAGAATGTGGTGTGAAGGTTTTTTTTTGTCATATTTGAATGCAGATGTAGAATGTGGTGTGAAGGTTGTTTTTTTTGGACATATTTGATTGCAGATGTAGAATGTGGTGTGGTTATTTTTGTCATATTTGAATGCAGATGTAGAATGTGGTGTGGTTTTTTTTGTCATATTTGAATGCAGATGTAGAATGTGGTGTGGTTTTTTTTGTCATATTTGAATGCAGATGTAGAATGTGGTGTGAAGGTTTTTTTTGTCATATTGGAATGCAGATGTAGAATGTGGTGTGAAGGTTGTTTTTTTTTGTCATATTTGAATGCAGATGTAGAATGTGGTGTGGTTTTTTTTGTCATATTTGAATGCAGATGTAGAATGTGGTGTGAAGGTTTTTTTTGTCATATTGGAATGCAGATGTAGAATGTGGTGTGAAGGTTTTTTTTGTCATATTGGAATGCAGATGTAGAATGTGGTGTGAAGGTTGTTTTTTTTTGTCATATTTGAATACAGATGTAGATTGTGGTGTGAAGGTTTTTTTTGTCATATTGGAATGCAGATGTAGAATGTGGTGTGAAGGTTGTTTTTTTTTTGTCAGATTTGAATACAGATGTAGAATGTGGTGTGAATGTTTTTTTTGTCATTTTGTCATATTGGAATGCAGATGTAGAATGTGGTGTGAAGGTTGTTTTTTTTTGTCAGATTTGAATACAGATGTAGAATGTGGTGTGAATGTTTTTTTTTGTCAGATTTGAATACAGATGTAGAATGTGGTGTGAATGTTTTTTTTGTCATATTTGAATGCAGATGTAGAATGTGGTGTGAAGGGTTTTTTTTGTCATATTTGAATGCAGATGTAGAATGTGGTGTGAAGGTTGTTTTTTTTGGACATATTTGAATGCAGATGTAGAATGTGGTGTGGTTATTTTTGTCATATTTGAATGCAGATGTAGAATGTGGTGTGAAGGTTTTTTTTGTCATATTGGAATGCAGATGTAGAATGTGGTGTGAAGGTTTTTTTTGTCATATTGGAATGCAGATGTAGAATGTGGTGTGAAGGTTGTTTTTTTTTGTCATATTTGAATACAGATGTAGATTGTGGTGTGAAGGTTTTTTTTGTCATATTGGAATGCAGATGTAGAATGTGGTGTGAAGGTTGTTTTTTTTTTTGTCAGATTTGAATACAGATGTAGAATGTGGTGTGAATGTTTTTTTTGTCATTTTGTCATATTGGAATGCAGATGTAGAATGTGGTGTGAAGGTTGTTTTTTTTTGTCAGATTTGAATACAGATGTAGAATGTGGTGTGAATGTTTTTTTTGTCAGATTTGAATACAGATGTAGAATGTGGTGTGAATGTTTTTTTTGTCATATTTGAATGCAGATGTAGAATGTGGTGTGAAGGTTTTTTTTTGTCATATTTGAATGCAGATGTAGAATGTGGTGTGAAGGTTGTTTTTTTTGGACATATTTGAATGCAGATGTACAATGTGGTGTGGTTATTTTTGTCATATTTGAATGCAGATGTAGAATGTGGTGTGGTTTTTTTTGTCATATTTGAATGCAGATGTAGAATGTGGTGTGGTTTTTTTTGTCATATTTGAATGCAGATGTAGAATGTGGTGTGAAGGTTTTTTTTGTCATATTGGAATGCAGATGTAGAATGTGGTGTGAAGGTTGTTTTTTTTTGTCATATTTGAATGCAGATGTAGAATGTGGTGTGGTTTTTTTTGTCATATTTGAATGCAGATGTAGAATGTGGTGTGAAGGTTTTTTTTGTCATATTGGAATGCAGATGTAGAATGTGGTGTGAAGGTTTTTTTTGTCATATTGGAATGCAGATGTAGAATGTGGTGTGAAGGTTGTTTTTTTTTGTCATATTTGAATACAGATGTAGATTGTGGTGTGAAGGTTTTTTTTGTCATATTGGAATGCAGATGTAGAATGTGGTGTGAAGGTTGTTTTTTTTTTGTCAGATTTGAATACAGATGTAGAATGTGGTGTGAATGTTTTATTTGTCATTTTGTCATATTGGAATGCAGATGTAGAATGTGGTGTGAAGGTTGTTTTTTTTTGTCAGATTTGAATACAGATGTAGAATGTGGTGTGAATGTTTTTTTTGTCAGATTTGAATACAGATGTAGAATGTGGTGTGAATGTTTTTTTTTGTCATATTTGAATGCAGATGTAGAATGTGGTGTGAAGGTTTTTTTTTGTCATATTTGAATGCAGATGTAGAATGTGGTGTGAAGGTTGTTTTTTTTGGACATATTTGAATGCAGATGTAGAATGTGGTGTGGTTATTTTTGTCATATTTGAATGCAGATGTAGAATGTGGTGTGAAGGTTTTTTTTGTCAGATTTGAATACAGACTAGGGCATGCCCGTACTATTTTTTTTTTTTTTTTTTTTTTTTTTTTTTTGTATACAAGATCGAGGCTTGTGAAAGAGCTAAAATCTATATCTATATCTATATCTATATCTATATCTATATACTATATCTATATCTAAAATTATATCCCCCCCCTCTATTTACATGAAATGGTTTGGTCCAAAGCGAACGGCTTGCGAGTACGGTGACAATCCCCCCCCTCTATTTACATGAAATGGTTTGGTCCATTCGCAAAGCCAAAGCGAACGGCAGTTACGAATCGCAGTTACGATGAATCACAAAGTAGTTTTAATTAGTTTTAAAACATAGTTTAACGCCAACATAGTTTGCCAACGTGAAATAAATGAATACGCTCTCAAATGTGCCGTCCGAGGCAGAGTCTGTTCGGCACGTTCGGCACACGTGATAGCTCGCTGCTCTCTGATTGGTTGAATCGTTTTTTGGACATAGCTCGGTAACTACTTGTCCGATTAATATGAAACCTTGAAAAGGCACATCCTCGGGTCCCCAGCAATATACCTGGCAAGTTTCAAGTATATCGGACCGGTAGTTGTCGAGAAACAGCGGTCGCATACACACACACACACACACAGACAGAGATTAGTGGAATTATAGATAGATGTAGAATGTGGTGTGAATGTTTTTTTGTCAGATTTGAGTACAGATGTAGAATGTGGTGTGAATGTTTTTTTTTTTGTCATATTTGAATGCAGATGTAGAATGTGGTGTGGTTTTTTTTGTCAGATTTGAATGCAGATGTAGAATGTGGTGTGGTTTTTTTTGTCACATTTGAATACAGATGTAGAATGTGGTGTGAAGGTTTTTTTTGTCAGATTTGAGTACAGATGTAGAATGTGGTGTGAAGGTTTTTTTTTGTCATATTGGAATGCAGATGTAGAATGTGGTGTGGTTTTTTTTGTCATATTTGAATACAGATGTAGAATGTGGTGTGAAGGTTTTTTTTGTCATATTGGAATGCAGATGTAGAATGTGGTGTGAAGGTTGTTTTTTTTGTCATATTTGAATGCAGATGTAGAATGTGGTGTGAAGGTTTTTTTTTGTCATATTTGAATGCAGATGTAGAATGTGGTGTGAAGGTTGTTTTTTTTGGTCATATTTGAATGCAGATGTAGAATGTGGTGTGGTTATTTTTGTCATATTTGAATGCAGATGTAGAATGTGGTGTGAAGCTTTTTTTTGTCAGATTTGAATACAGATGTAGAATGTGGTGTGAATGTTTTTTTTTGTCAGATTTGAATACAGATGTAGAATGTGGTGTGAATGTTTTTTTTGTCATATTTGAATGTAGATGTAGAATGTGGTGTGAAGGTTGTTTTTGTCAGATTTTAGTACAGATGTAGAATGTGGTGTGAAGGTTTTTTTTGTCATATTTGAATGCAGATGTAGAATGTGGTGTGAAGGTTTTTTTTGTCATATTTGAATACAGATGTAGAATGTGGTGTGAAGGTTGTTTTTTTTTTTTGTCATATTTGAATACAGATGTAGAATGTGGTGTGAAGGTTTTTTTTGTCAGATTTGAATGCAGATGTAGAATGTGGTGTGAATGTTTTTTTTGTCAGATTTTAGTACAGATGTAGAATGTGGTGTGAAGGTTTTTTTTGTCATATTGGAATGCAGATGTAGAATGTGGTGTGAAGGTTTTTTTTGTCATATTGGAATGCAGATGTAGAATGTGGTGTGAAGGTTGTTTTTTTTTGTCATATTTGAATACAGATGTAGATTGTGGTGTGAAGGTTTTTTTTGTCATATTGGAATGCAGATGTAGAATGTGGTGTGAAGGTTGTTTTTTTTTGTCAGATTTGAATACAGATGTAGAATGTGGTGTGAATGTTTTTTTTGTCAGATTTGAATACAGATGTAGAATGTGGTGTGAATGTTTTTTTTGTCATATTTGAATGCAGATGTAGAATGTGGTGTGAAGGTTTTTTTTTGTCATATTTGAATGCAGATGTAGAATGTGGTGTGAAGGTTGTTTTTTTTGGACATATTTGAATGCAGATGTAGAATGTGGTGTGGTTATTTTTGTCATATTTGAATGCAGATGTAGAATGTGGTGTGAAGGTTTTTTTTGTCAGATTTGAATACAGATGTAGAATGTGGTGTGAATGTTTTTTTGTCAGATTTGAGTACAGATGTAGAATGTGGTGTGAATGTTTTTTTTTTTGTCATATTTGAATGCAGATGTAGAATGTGGTGTGGTTTTTTTTGTCAGATTTGAATGCAGATGTAGAATGTGGTGTGGTTTTTTTTGTCACATTTGAATACAGATGTAGAATGTGGTGTGAATGTTTTTTTTTTTGTCATATTTGAATACAGATGTAGAATGTGGTGTGAAGGTTTTTTTTGTCAGATTTGAGTACAGATGTAGAATGTGGTGTGAAAGTTTTTTTTTGTCATATTGGAATGCAGATGTAGAATGTGGTGTGGTTTTTTTTGTCATATTTGAATACAGATGTAGAATGTGGTGTGAAGGTTTTTTTTGTCATATTGGAATGCAGATGTAGAATGTGGTGTGAAGGTTGTTTTTTTTGTCATATTTCAATGCAGATGTAGAATGTGGTGTGAAGGTTGTTTTTTTTGTCATATTTCAATACAGATGTAGAATGTGGTGTGAAGTTTTTTTTTGTCATATTGGAATGCAGATGTAGAATGTGGTGTGAAGGTTTTTTTTGTCATATTTGAATGCAGATGTAGAATGTGGTGTGAAGGTTTTTTTTGTCATATTTCAACACAGATGTAGAATGTGGTGTGAAGTTTTTTTTTGTCATATTGGAATGCAGATGTAGAATGTGGTGTGAAGGTTTTTTTTGTCATATTTGAATGCAGATGTAGAATGTGGTGTGAAGGTTTTTTTTGTCATATTTGAATACAGATGTAGAATGTGGTGTGAAGGTTGTTTTTGTCAGATTTTAGTACAGATGTAGAATGTGGTGTGAAGGTTTTTTTTGTCAGATTTGAATGCAGATGTAGAATGTGGTGTGAATGTTTTTTTTGTCATATTTGAATGTAGATGTAGAATGTGGTGTGAAGGTTGTTTTTGTCAGATTTTAGTACAGATGTAGAATGTGGTGTGAAGGTTTTTTTTGTCATATTGGAATGCAGATGTAGAATGTGGTGTGAAGGTTGTTTTTGTCAGATTTTAGTACAGATGTAGAATGTGGTGTGAAGGTTTTTTTTGTCATATTTGAATGCAGATGTAGAATGTGGTGTGGTTTTTTTTGTCATATTTGAATGCAGATGTAGAATGTGGTGTGAAGGTTTTTTTTGTCATATTGGAATGCAGATGTAGAATGTGGTGTGAAGGTTTTTTTTGTCAGATTTTAGTACAGATGTAGAATGTGGTGTGAAGGTTTTTTTTGTCATATTGGAATGCAGATGTAGAATGTGGTGTGGTTTTTTTTGTCATATTTGAATGCAGATGTAGAATGTGGTGTGAAGTTTTTTTTTGTCATATTGGAATGCAGATGTAGAATGTGGTGTGAAGGTTGGTTTTTTTTGTCATATTTGAATGCAGATGTAGAATGTGGTGTGGTTTTTTTTGTCATATTTGAATGCAGATGTAGAATGTGGTGTGAAGGTTTTTTTTGTCATTTTGGAATGCAGATGTAGAATGTGGTGTGAAGGTTTTTTTTGTCATATTGGAATGCAGATGTAGAATGTGGTGTGAAGGTTGTTTTTTTTTTTGTCAGATTTGAATACAGATGTAGAATGTGGTGTGAAGGTTTTTTTTTGTCATATTTGAATGCAGATGTAGAATGTGGTGTGAAGGTTTTTTTTTGTCATATTTGAATGCAGATGTAGAATGTGGTGTGAAGGTTTTTTTTGTCATATTTGAATGCAGATGTAGAATGTGGTGTGAAGGTTTTTTTTGTCAGATTTGAATACAGATGTAGAATGTGGTGTGAATGTTTTTTTTGTCAGATTTGAGTACAGATGTAGAATGTGGTGTGAAGGTTTTTTTTGTCAGATTTGAGTACAGATGTAGAATGTGGTGTGAATGTTTTTTTTTTTGTCATATTTGAATACAGATGTAGAATGTGGTGTGAATGTTTTTTTTTTTGTCATATTTGAATGCAGATGTAGAATGTGGTGTGAATGTTTTTTTTTGTCATATTGGAATGCAGATGTAGAATGTGGTGTGAAGGTTTTTTTTGTCAGATTTGAGTACAGATGTAGAATGTGGTGTGAATGTTTTTTTTTTTGTCATATTTGAATACAGATGTAGAATGTGGTGTGAAGGTTTTTTTTTTTGTCATATTTGAATGCAGATGTAGAATGTGCTGTGGTTTTTTTTGTCAGATTTGAATGCAGATGTAGAATGTGGTGTGGTTTTTTTTGTCATATTTGAATACAGATGTAGAATGTGGTGTGAATGTTTTTTTTTTTGTCATATTTGAATACAGATGTAGAATGTGGTGTGAAGGTTTTTTTTGTCAGATTTGAGTACAGATGTAGAATGTGGTGTGAAGGTTTTTTTTTGTCAGATTTGAATACAGATGTAGAATGTGGTGTGAATGTTTTTTTGTCATATTTGAATGCAGATGTAGAATGTGGTGTGAAGGTTTTTTTTTGTCATATTTCAATGCAGATGTAGAATGTGGTGTGAAGGTTGTTTTTTTTGGTCATATTTGAATGCAGATGTAGAATGTGGTGTGGTTATTTTTGTCATATTTGAATGCAGATGTAGAATGTGGTGTGAAGGTTTTTTTTGTCAGATTTGAATACAGATGTAGAATGTGGTGTGAATGTTTTTTTTTGTCATATTGGAATGCAGATGTAGAATGTGGTGTGAAGGTTTTTTTTGTCATATTGGAATGCAGATGTAGAATGTGGTGTGAAGGTTTTTTTTGTCATATTTGAATGCAGATGTAGAATGTGGTGTGAAGGTTTTTTTGTCATATTTGAATGCAGATGTAGAATGTGGTGTGAAGGTTTTTTTTTTTGTCATATTGGAATGCAGATGTAGAATGTGGTGTGGTTTTTTTTGTCATATTGGAATGCAGATGTAGAATGTGGTGTGGTTTTTTTTGTCATATTGGAATGCAGATGTAGAATGTGGTGTGGTTTTTTTTTGTCATATTGGAATGCAGATGTAGAATGTGGTGTGAAGGTTTTTTTTGTCATATTTGAATGCAGATGTAGAATGTGGTGTGAAGGTTTTTTTTGTCATATTGGAATGCAGATGTAGAATGTGGTGTGAAGGTTGTTTTTTTTTGTCATATTTGAATGCAGATGTAGAATGTGGTGTGGTTTTTTTTGTCATATTTGAATGCAGATGTAGAATGTGGTGTGAAAGTTTTTTTTGTCATATTGGAATGCAGATGTAGAATGTGGTGTGAAGGTTGTTTTTTTTTGTCATATTTGAATGCAGATGTAGAATGTGGTGTGAATGTTTTTTTGTCAGATTTGAGTACAGATGTAGAATGTGGTGTGAATGTTTTTTTTTGTCATATTGGAATGCAGATGTAGAATGTGGTGTGAATGTTTTTTTTTGTCATATTGGAATGCAGATGTAGAATGTGGTGTGAAGGTTGTTTTTTTTTTTGTCATATTTGAATACAGATGTAGAATGTGGTGTGAAGGTTTTTTTTGTCAGATTTGAATACAGATGTAGAATGTGGTGTGAATGTTTTTTTTTGTCATATTGGAATGCAGATGTAGAATGTGGTGTGAAGGTTTTTTTTGTCATATTGGAATGCAGATGTAGAATGTGGTGTGAAGGTTTTTTTTGTCATATTTGAATGCAGATGTAGAATGTGGTGTGAAGGTTTTTTTGTCATATTTGAATGCAGATGTAGAATGTGGTGTGAAGGTTTTTTTTTTTGTCATATTGGAATGCAGATGTAGAATGTGGTGTGGTTTTTTTTGTCATATTGGAATGCAGATGTAGAATGTGGTGTGGTTTTTTTTGTCATATTGGAATGCAGATGTAGAATGTGGTGTGGTTTTTTTTGTCATATTGGAATGCAGATGTAGAATGTGGTGTGAAGGTTTTTTTTGTCATATTTGAATGCAGATGTAGAATGTGGTGTGAAGGTTTTTTTTGTCATATTTGAATACAGATGTAGAATGTGGTGTGAAGGTTTTTTTTGTCATATTGGAATGCAGATGTAGAATGTGGTGTGAAGGTTGTTTTTTTTTGTCATATTTGAATGCAGATGTAGAATGTGGTGTGGTTTTTTTTGTCATATTTGAATGCAGATGTAGAATGTGGTGTGAAGGTTTTTTTTGTCATATTGGAATGCAGATGTAGAATGTGGTGTGAAGGTTGTTTTTGTCATATTTGAATGCAGATGTAGAATGTGTATGAAGGTCAAGCTGCTCATTTGCAGACTGAACATGTTCGTGGGGCACCGGAGGAACGTGAAAGATTAAACGGTAGGTATTAAACGTTTGTCTTTGCCTCCTGTTTTAGAACACAAATGGCATCGTGTTCTCCTCTCCTGCTGTTTCCTTTAAAGGATTATGTCGTTAAATATTTCAGCCATCATTATTGAAGAAACACTGCGGGATCCACAAGAAAGTGCCGGATGTTTGATTTGGGTCAAGCAGTTTCCCACTGAACACTGGTCGCCATTACCCTCTCAAAATTAAACAATGATTGCCCGAGGGTTGATGATAAACCTGAGCTGTTTGCCTCCTTTTAAAATTTAAGGACCCTGCCGGCTGGTGGGGTTACCTGGAGGAGGTATGTGCACTTGTCTTTGAATTATCCAGCCTGGATTGTAATGTAATGCCGTAATGTAATGATTGTAATGTGGACGTAATGATTGTATTGACGTAATGATGAATGTAATGACGTAATGATTGTAATGACGTAATGTAATAATGACGTAATGATTGTAATGACGTAATGTAATTGTAATGACGATTAATTGCAATGATTAATAATGATTGATAATGATTGTAATGACGATTAATCGTAATGATTGTAATGACGATTAATTGTAATGATTGATTGTAATTGTAATGACGTAATGATTGTAATGACGTAACGTAATTGTAATGACGTAATGATTGTAATGACGTAATGATTGTAATGCCGACGCAGGTACAAACGGTCAACCTGGTGTTTATCAGCCAGGGTGAGGCAGTGACCATCGGAAGACGGTCTGCCATTACAGGTCGTTGGTGGACAATAAATGTCCCAGGGTGTCTTTCGTTATCGGTGTCACAGACACAGATGCAAGTTATCGCCGGCATCCCGAACAAATTACAAATTTCTGTCCCCTTCAGTCGAACGTCATTCCTTGCCAACGTGTTCGTGAGAGACCGGCCAGATCGTTCTCTTCCCTCCCGCACCCCATCGGTCCACCCTCGAGGTGGTAATAAATGTGTAAGTTAAAGAAGAAGAATACGCCCGTAAACGGCATCGTTACTGCACAATTTCCTTCCGCACCAACATCTCGCACATCCTTATACTGTAAATCTGAACTTCCCAAATTCCCTCCATTACCATCGGTGATTTATGTTGTAAATTTGTCGCAGAAATGGCAGCCATTATTTTACAATTTAAATGAATAATGGATTCCACTGACGTATCCTTGATACAAAATGGAGTAATTTGTCGCGATATAAAGCTCCAGGAACAGAAAATATTTCCAAAGCATTTTGCTAAAGCGAATGCGGGAACCTTGATGGTTTATTAACATCTGTTTGAAGGCTCATTATGGTCGGTGCAAATATAATTTACAACCACCGTGTGGCCACCAGGCAGCACCTGAAACCAATCAGCATAATATATAGACCAGGTAAGACAGGGTTCTTAATTAGGTTATACAGCAACCACATGGTAATTACAGGTAATGTTGGGCGCAAATAAATTTTAACTCTTCAACACATTCTCCTTTGCGATGCTCATAGATAGAAACTTCGATTGTATTGTGCTCACATTCTTACGAATAATAAACGAACAGGCACTTGTCTACCTTTGCTTTGCTCCCAAATCCTTCTTTTTCACGTTACATCCAAACTTTCTTTCCGAAAATATTCCCGAACTGTCCCCTAACAACTTGTAAGCCTGAGTTAACTATAACCGATAACTGTTTGGTGGTACACTACCTGGTACCAGCTATAAACCTACACAAGTATAAACCTATGCACACAAACATGCACACGTATACACGCACACACATGCACACACATACACATGCACACACATACACACACACACACACACACACATACACATGCACACACATACACACGCGTACATATACACATACACAAATACATACACAAATGCATGCAAACATACATACACACATGTACACACACATCCACACACACATGCATACACACATACACACTTGCACACATACGCACACACACATACATACACACACACACACACACACGCACACACACACACACACACACGCACACACACACACAAATACACACACAAATACACACACACACACACAACACAAATACACACACACGCACACATACATACATGCATACACACATGTACACACACATCCACACACACATGCATACACACAAACACACTTGCACACATACGCACACACACATACATACACAAACACACATACATACACACACACACACACACACTTGCACACATACGCACACACACACACACATACATACACAAACACACACACATACACACACCACACAAATACACACACATATACACATGCACACACACACACACACACACACACACACACAGACAAATACACACACACACACACAAATACACACACACAATTACACACACACACACAAACATACATGCATACACACATGCACACATACATACAGACATACATACACACATGCACACACATGCATACATACACACGTGCACACACATACATACACACCACACACATGCATACATACACACATGCACACACATATACATACACACGCACACACACATACATACACACATACATACACATGCACACACACATACATACACACATACATACATACATACATACATACACACACACACACACACACACACACACACACACACACATGCACACACATACATGCACAAACACATACATGCACACACACATACTTGCACTCACACATACACACATACATGCACACACACATACACACACACACACACACACACACACATACATGCACACACATACATGCACAAACACATACATGCACACACAAATACACACATACATGCACACACACACATACTTGCACTCACACATACACACATACATGCACACACACATACACACACACACACACACACACACATACATGTACACACACATACACACATGCATACATGCAGAGTATTGTCTTGTTTTCTATCGTAGGATACATTGACATTTCATTGAAGAATATAGATTTTGTCAAATAATTTTAGTTATAAAATAGAAGTATTCCCAAATTATTATTTTCGCCATTGTTAAATAGACCTCATTGATTTAGTAGAAAGAGATATATTCCAGCACCTTTCCTTTTAATTTAACACCTCCCTGAGCCAAAAATGAAAATAGATCTCCAACTAACACTTTTTACCGGGTGCAGAATTCCAAGCTTTGAGCAAAATCTACAATGACACCACTTCCACTAATTTGTTTCTCAATCTCTCTGTGTTATGTCTTTCCAACACCCTTTGAGTTTGTTGTTGAGCTTTTCTTTCATTGACGGTTTTTACCGCTGCTGAAATACCACACTGTCAAAGCTATGTCAAAGCTCCTGCCACACTTAAACAAACAAAGAAAGGAATTAGAAATTAGAACCACTCTTCAACCTATTGTTTTTAGAGGGGGGTCGGGGGGGGCGGGTGGTGGAGGGGTTGCATAGTTCGAATATAGTAATACCATCGTAAAGATCGTGTGATTTGTGATTGTGTGATTGTGTAGCTTAGATTTCTACTGGTAAATCGGGACCTGTTGGAGTAAGATTTTGTTTGAGATTCCTTTTGTTGCATGTGATGTTGAAGAGGCAGCGTATGTAATTTATAGACGGGGTAGACAGATTAATGTTGTGAAATGACTGACCTTCTGTAAGGTGAGGCCAGATGAGGAATTGAAAGTGTCACGGCACAGAGAAGCATCCAATGTCGTATATGAAGAGTCTGTCCATCTCCATCTCACCGCTTTGCGACGTCATTGGTCGAGCCATGCCACGTGATTTTCAGGTGACATTTTGTTACCCATTAAATTGCCGTCGGATTATCATTTATTAGTGTGTTTTATCACTTTTGATTGTGATCCAAGTGGTTTGTTGTATAGCAGTGGTGTGTCATTCACGACATGGACATGGGATCCCCGGGAATTTTCGGTTTTATCATACTTGACCAGGCAAAAGGGTGTTTAACTCTGTCATACGTATCGGCCAATAATGTGAATTTTGCCCCAAAACAACAAGGATGACATTTTAGCAGAAAGCAAAGTGTAACACTCGCTAGTAAATGTCATGCTGTCTGATATCGCGAGCTTTGACCATTACGCTCTTCACAGCTATGAGGTTGCGTGTGATCACTGAATGAGGGAATTTTGATCTCTGAAAATCCCAAAATTAATTTTTGTCCTCCACAGAATGGCATGTATGGCCTGGTGTTGGCTTAGCAGTTAGGGTGCCGGCTTGGGATCCTAGGATCCTGGGTTTGAATCCCGGTCGATCGCCGAATTAACGCCAGGGGGGGGGGTTGACTCAGCCTGTCATCTTTCCGAGGTCGGCAAATTGAGTACCGGTTCACTGGTAATTCCCTGTGTGTCGCAAAAGGCGACCAACAAGGTTGGCGGCAGGAAGGTCATCCAGCCATAAAACATTGCTTCAAAAAGGGGACCACGGTGCCCCAAAAAGGCCAACCCTTGCTCTGCGGGGAAAAATGGCCTCGAAAGGTGGTTCCACAGAATGGCATGTTTAATTCAGGTCTGTTAATAACTCAGGATCTCGTATTACTGGCACATGATTGAACTCTTGGTATCTTTGAAATGTAATAACTAATTTATTCACAATTGACTCAAGTCTACAGGCCCACTTGTAATTCCATAAAATAGTCGATTCCTTTTTCACAATGTCTTAAGATTATAATATTTCAGTGATATCACTACGGAAGGCCATCGCATGCTCTCTCTTTCTCCCCCTCTCTCTCCCACGCTGAGGCTCGACAGCTACAAGGCCGTCGAGACCAATGAAAATTTGGTCCAATGGGCCCACTCGTGTCTAAAAAGAGATGACACTCTACATAATGTTGTAAGACTACCATAGTGCCAAGTGTGAGAAACGAATGAAGAGATCTGAGAATCCATAAAATGGGCGTCCATGAGATTTGGCAGATTACCACTACACTCCACAGCCTAATGACCAAACACACAACTCACTACTCCATCACAATAATAAGACCTGCAGACCAACGTTGGATCAAGGGGGAGTGCAGAAAAGCAATTCCGTATCCAGCAGCAGGTATAACTGAAAATGAGGAAACAACCCAGCATAGCTTCAACACACCGCGAAACATTAAAAGCAGTATACCATCAAAAAGGAAAGAGATCCCACAAACAATGAAGCGGAGGAGGTTTGATACTATCATGATGGGTAGCTCTTCCACTTCAAGTCAAAAATGGTGGTGGACAATCGAACAACCAATGGGAACGAGAAGGTGGACAAATACCCGGCAATAAACTGTGCTGAAGGCCAGCAAAAGAATACAAGATGAGTTGTAAAGCAAAGTGTCTATCCGACCATCTAATTTGACCTTTGACAAGGTTTCCCGTCATCGCAGATGCCACCATACAGGTAGTTCAGGTCTCTCAAGAAATGGCTGACTGCTCTGGATAACAACAGATGCCACAGGCCCTGAAGACATCCCAGCTATAGTTCAGGCTGGAGGTCCGGAGCTGGATGTCTCTCCATCCAAGTTCTCCCAGTAAAGCCATAAGACTGGAATTTACCCCAACTAGGGAAAAGGAAACTGCTCAGGGATATCTGGTAGATAAGAAACAAGAAAGAGCAATCAGAGATTGCAAACCCTCGACAGGATGTATTTTCAGTGTTTTTTTTAAGGCTTTTGTGTTGAAACAAATATGGCGTCCGAACCACGTTACCGATGACGTTTTTTTTTTTTTTTCTAAACTAATTTATTCTTACATTATGCTCAATAAATTTCATCTTGATCGATTGAAGTTTTGTACTTGTCGAATTATGACGTCATAATGGAGGCACCTATGACATCATCATTAACCTATTTTATTCCCCATGGAGAGTTCTTTACAATGAGCCATGTCTCAATTTTTTCTATTCAGCGCGTTTGGAGATATAAAGGTGCAAAGTCTTTCGGTTTTTCTAAGATGGCGGCGGAACCACGTGACCTATGACGTCATACTTATTTTTAAAAATTCTCCACGTGGAGTTGCACCTATAGTGAAAATTTCCTGTCAATCGGACCAACGGTTGCAGAGAAAATCATATTTATTCTGTGCGGACAGACAAACAAACGGACAAACAAACGGAGTCAAACGCAATAACCTCTCCCCAGGCGAGGCTAACAAGCATGACATGTTACATCCGGGCAATTTTCGTCCAATCAGTCTCTGCTCAATCATCAGCAAAGTCAGGGAATATCTAATCATTGAAAATAAACAAACTGCTGCTGTTTTGGCTTTCCTCAAATTCCTCCTTCTCCGGATCGAATCAAAGTTCTAATACAAACATGGAGACCAGAGGTACTTGTCAGAGGAGAAAGAGTTTCTGTCTTTGGCATCAAAATCGTTCGGTATTTGATTGAGTCTGGTACCCGAAGGAGCAAACATCATTTCATGCATGCTTAGTCCATCATCCCAGTGGACGTCTGATCTTTTCTTGCTCTACAATAACAAGTTACACAGTGGTAGCTTCATTCTCCAGAAATCTTTGCAGGGAGAAAATAACTAATTTATTGCCTTCAATTGGGAGACTATTTTGAGGTTGGAAGCCAATTGTTATTGGCTGGCCGGTAAATATTAACCCCTTGTGCGTTTGTTGAAGAAAATGCATTTTGATGCAGCAGGATAGCCGTTTTATTGTGCACAAATTTATTTTAAATACAAGCTTTGTGCATCAGCTTGAAGGCGTTCATACAAAACAAAAACAACAACTGTCGTATTTTCGACAGAATCTTAGGCTTGTGGGCGAGTTGCAACACGAATCACACAGACACGTGCAGACGATATACAAAAAACACTGGACTGGACAACGGACATACTTTGGAAGGGGAGGGGGCTCAATAAACAAGATTTCATTAGCTCACCTGCTACGAAGTTCATGTGAGCTTATGCGATGGCGCGTCCATCAGTCCGTAGACACTTGCAACTTATTCTCCGAAACCGCAGAAGGGATTGCGACCAAATTTGGCACAAATTATATTTGTTGTGTCGTGACTAAAGTTTGTTCACGGCATTAAAAAAAAATCGGGGTGTAAGGGGGTCTACCGGGGGTCAAATTGGGTCCAGGTTTGACCCCCAAAATAGGAATTTGCTTCTCTGAAACTACACACTATTTCGATGAAACTTGACCACAACCTTCACCACCCATGATGTACCGAAATTTATTCACAGCACTAAGAAAATCGAAGTCTAAAGGGGTCTATGAGGGGTCAAAGTGGGTCCAGGTTTGACACCCCCCAAATAGATATTTGCTTTCTTATCTGAAACTACACACACAATTTCGATAAAACTTGATGACCACAACCTTCACCACCTGTGATGTACCAAAGTTTGTTCATGGCATTATAGAAAAATCTGCCCCCTTTGGGAGTCTACGGGAGGGGGGGGGGGGGTTGCCCCACAAAATAGGTATTTGCTTTCTTCTCAGAAACTACGCACGCAATTTCGATAAAACTTGATGACCACAACCTTCACCACCTGTGATGTACCAAAGTTTGTTCATGGCATTATAGAAAAATCTGCCCCCTTTGGGAGTCTACGGGAGGGGGGGGGGGGGTTGCCCCACAAAATAGGTATTTGCTTTCTTCTCAGAAACTACGCACGCAATTTCGATGAAACTTCACCACAACCTTCATCACCCATGATGCATCAATGTTTGTTCACAGCATTAGAAAAATTGGGGTCTGAGGAGGTGTACGGGGTTAGGGAGGGGGTGGGTTGCCCCCCAAAATAGGTACGTCGTATGATTATGTTAGTGTGATTCGACATGCTGCCCTATCTTCTAGAAACCATTGAAATTGGTTTAAAATACCTGTAGTCAGTGCAGTATACTGTTTATTCTACCAGGTGAGCACCATTGGTGTTTTTCTTCAAATGCTGAGACAAGCAACTTATAGCTGCAGATACCATTGTTAAAGCCTTTGGTACAACTCTACTTGGGTTGGAATCAAACTGCCAGCCTTGCAGACTCAGAGCAGTTCCTCTAACCATTACACCACCCACCAGTCTCATATTGAGCTTCTTTATTACAGACTAGTAAAAATCCCATCAAATATGAAGGGTTGGAACCGTTTATTTGACGGTTCAACCTCGTGAGCGTGCCAAAGTCTGAAGCCTCGACTTAGTGTCTTTATTTTTTTATTAGACATCCTATGGATGTAAATGAACACTCGCTTTATTATGTGCATATTGCACATCACGTGCAGCGAATTTCAACTCCCTACACCTTGTATTTATTGTTATTTTAACTCTTAGATGCAGGCGTCAAAAATCCTACATAAACACAGCCATTGGGCCTCGGAGGCCCAACGGATGTATTCGTGTAATGGTTTTTTATTATTTATTTTTTCATAGATTTTTTTTCTTTCATATCCTTTTTCAATCCAAGTCGATGCTCATGGATGTGTATTTGCTCAGAAAATGTTAATCATTGATCCTATTAGTTGGAAGAATCCCATACAAGTAATGAATCTTTTTTTTCTTTTTTTTAGTAAAAAAAAAATTTTGTACTTGGTTTTTCAACTTTGTTTTCTCTGAAAAGTTGAGGCTCATGGGGGAGTATTTGCTCAAAAATATGATTCACTAATCCTTTTATTTAGAATGTATATGTACACAACTGTCAAAAATCCTACACCTATGCATCCGTTGGGCCTCGGAGGCCCCACAAATGTATTCGTGTAAAGTTTTTTAATTTTCATATTTTTGTCACCGAATTATTTGTAACCAAGTTGTATGAGCATATAATGAGGCTCATATCAAGAAAATAATGATATAACATAGTAGTACAACAACATTTATGCGGGGCCTCGAAGGCCCCAGGTCTGCATTCGTGTCAGATTTTCGGGTTATAAGTGAAGAATGAAGATTTTCCCACGAGCCTGAATGAATTTTTATATTTATATACACGAGCCTGAATATTTATTTTATTCATATTTATTTATGTCGCTGAATTTTGTGTAACAACATAAAAGTCGGTGAAAATGAGGCTCATTCCAAAAAAAACTTGTACAGCATAGTTTTTGTAACAAAAAAAACAAAACAAACCTTGTGGGCCTCCGAGGCCAAATCACTGCAGCCAACGGTTAAAAAAAACGCTTCTGTACACCGCCCTTAAGGCTCGGTTTGCAAGCCACCGTCTACAATTCCAATAGAAGAGACATAAGTACTCTTTTATCGAGTAATGTTTTTTGAATTTGTTTTATCCTCAAAAATAGACAACGGTGAACACACATTCGTGTTAAACGGTTGGCCTTTAAAACCTACCCTTATGAAGGGGGACAGACATCTGTACAAACGCGCAGACTGACATTGTGTTTTATATGGTAGATTTATTCATTGATGTTTTTTCCCTTTCTCTAATACATCGGGATAAAAGCTGATCTTCATGGATTCGTCTCGCAAACGAAAACTGATTATGATAGAAAGCCTGAGGTGATGGAGAAAGAAATTGTTATTGATCTCTTTGGTCATCAAAAGAGAATTCTGGATCTCTGCGGCAAGGAACACTCTTGACAGAAATGATTCCATGACTTACAGATAACCGAATTGAATTGCCATTCAAATGCATTGCATAAAGAAGGAGAGGGGGCCCCAGATACAACAAAAGAGATAGATCCCGGACATCCGAGATGAAATGCTCTGCGTGAAGGCTCAATGAGCAACATTTCATTATTGAAGTAATTGCTCTGAAATAGGTCGATGCAACTCGGAGCAAAATGACCCAACTCTAGCTTTCCAGTAGCCGTGCCGTTAGGAATCCCCATCACAATGTCCATCAAGTATTTGCTGAAGCTCACTTTGAATCCATTGTGCAGTTTTTGGGACACACGAATGTGGAGATGAGAATGGCCCTACCTGGGCTCGGTCGGTGACTGTGCGGTGCGACATTTCTCTTGGAATTTGTTGTGGATCGTGAGGAGAACTTGGCCTTTGCGAATGGTAAATCGAATGACTTTACGTAACCCGAGGTCGACCTCATGAGCCCTCCAGTGAAATGTCTTCACCCCAGAAGTCGAAGTCACTTGAAGTTAAAATTTTTCTTTTGTTATTCCAGGAGTCATTGATGCGTCTCACAGGTGAACTGACGTCATGAAAATGTAAACTAGCAGAGTAAATGTGCTGTCGTAGAGAGTGGCCTTCAATACAAAATACAATTATGCGCACCGGCTTTCATCCAGGTTAAATAAATTGTTTCCTTTTACTGTTGAGTTCAGGGAAAATAAATAATTCATGTGTAGTGGGGCCTGCATGCCTTGTTGCCTGCAATGCCAAGGGTTGTGAAGGAACCTGGTGTCTCACTCAAGGCAACTAAGAATATTTACTCCCGCCAGGGAGTAATGCATTCGGTCGTGTCCGTGTGCGTGTGTGTGTTCGTGTGTTTGTGAACAAGATATCTCGACAACTTCTGAACGGATTTGGATTAAAGTTGGTGGGATGATTGCCCTTGGGATAAGGAAGAATTGATTAGTTTTTGGTGAAGCTCAGGATATTATTCCGGATCCAGGAATTTTTTGAAGGATTGTTTACCATTAGAAGATAGGGCTCATTTTTTTTTAACATTATCTTCTATATATTCTATATTTAACATTGTGATATGAAAACAATTTTCATATTTGTTGTAAATGTAGTTTAGACTCGTGGTTATGCGTTAGAGCAGTGTATTTTGTTAGCAGCGTTGTCTTCAAGGTTCTTTTTTTTTCTAATAAAGACATATTCTATCATTTTAAAACCACCAAAGTGTGTATTCGGTTTCCCCGTTTCATAAAATGTATCGTTTGATACGTATAATGCTTTAAAACTTTTTTTTTTTTACCTCATTGTTTTTTACCTCATCATTGATCCTCATCCTTGATCATATTGATAGATCATATCATATCATATCATATCATATCATATCATATCATATCATATCATATCATTGATCATATTGATCATATGATTGATCATATTGATCCATGATTTACCTCATCATTATCATTGAGTTTACCTCATCGATTTGTTTTTTTACCTCAGAAGAGATATCAACATTTACCTCAGCGAATGTCAATCGCGGTGTCAGTATTTGATGAACTTATAAAGACTTAGGTGAGTTATAGGTGTGACCAGCATGTGCACGGGATTCTTCCCAGAAGAATGAGTGGTCGCATGAGCTTGCACGACTTAAAATGAGCGAGTGTTGTTTTGACGTTTGGGCCAGTTTTATATGTTGTATCCCTAAGGAATGAAACGAACGTTTTTCTGGCTTACAATTTTATTTGAAGTCACACAGGCCTCAAAATACACTCACTTATATAGAATTGAACGCTGAATCCGGAAATGTAAGTGAAATTGCCTTGTTTTTTAAACATTATCTTCTATATATTCTAAATATATATCTGTGCAGTGTCTGTCTTGTGTTGTCACTGAACTACTCCCTCAAACTTTTGTGAAATCGTACTACTCCAACTGGACCCACGGCGGGAATTTGCGCTCTACTGAGTGGCGTTCTAGTTCACAATGCATTTTGTGAGATGACAACGTGGAGGAGTTTAGGAATAGTCTGGGAATAGAAATTCCATGAGTTTGAATCCTGTATCACTGTCAGTTTTCAAAGGAATGTTGGGTAAAAACATGTTTTATGATCATGTAGCAAATTGTATCTGCAAGACCATGGCTCGTGGAAGAGCGAGGTGTCGGAGGCCACAAAGACCATGTACTGCAGGTAGTTTGGCAGTGGGGCCACACATGAACATAATGATCAAGGGAATGGATGAGCAGGTAAAGATAAAGTGAGACAGACTTGACTTTTGTGGACAAAAAAACTACAAAAAGCAGTTATAAAAATGCAAATTAAACTTGACTAATCAACATATTCAACGGTTACAAGTGCTTATACATGAAAGAAGGTGTTACCTGTCGTTACCTGTACTGCCGAAGGTGGACGGAGGTTGTGTATTGACCCCTGTTTGTCTGTCTATCTTTAAGCATGATATCTCAAAAAGTTATGGACAATTCGGACGAAACTTGGTGAATGAGTTTCGGTTTGTCCCCAGAAGGGACAATGTTCACTTATTGATTATGGAAAGCAATGAATAAGGGAATTCGTTGGTAATATTGAATCATTAACCCCACATCCCCCACACAACCCCAAATACTCAACTCCCCTACCCACCCAACCCCAAGTTCCCAACCACCCCACCCAACTCCAAGTCATCAACCCCCACCCAACCCCCAGTCCTCAAACCCCCCACCAATCCCCAGTTCTCGACCCCTAACAAAACCCCAGTTCCCAACTCGCTCTCCCCCAACCTCCAGTTCTCAACCCCCTCTCCCAACTCAATCCCCTCTCTGCTCCTCCCCAAACCCAAGCTACATCCTCCCCTCCTCCTTTCCTCCCGTTTTTTAACATTTATTAAACAAGGAATTTTGACGCAGGAGGAGGTCATTCGGCCCATCATTTCATTTCATTTCTTCTTTTTTTTATTGTCCATGTGAAATTTGGAAATCTTTCATCCACTGGCAATTAGTTTCAACCAGGATGCATCACATGCTTTTCACATTATCATTAAATCGGTAAATTAAAATTAGGCACAACTTGCAGTCTAAAACGACAGGAGCATGAAGGAGAATTCCTGAATGATTAAAACATCCCTGCATTGTTCCGATTCGTTAAGAACAATGGTAAAATTAAATAACGACAGAACATCAAATTCACAATCTCTCCTCCATTTCCTGTTCTTGTTTTTTTGTTTTTTGTTTTTTGTATACAGAATCGAGGCTCGTGAAAGAGCTAACATTTATCACACAAACAAATCAAACAGACAAACAAAATATATAAAAAGAGGGAGCGGAAGACAAGATGGGGAGAGAAGGGGAAGTACACAAACACAACATTTGAGAGCAGGGAGATGTGTGGGAGTGAGAGGGCTTGGGGGGAGGAGGCGTGGGAAGGGGGGGGGGGGTGGGAGAAGTATAGAACACAAGGACACCAAGGACTTCCAGAACAGAAGTTGGTATTTCAAAAAAGTGGATTTGGGGTGAAATTAGCAGGGGTAGAAAAGATCAAGGTTTTGGATGGGGGAAGATAAGAGATGGTGGTGAACAGCTGTTTTAAAGACCTGGAGGGTGGAGTGGGATTGAAGAGAGTGAGGGAGTTTGTTCCAGAGGCGGGAGAAAAGAGGAATGAAGGAGTGAAGGTGAGCAGAGAGTCTTGATTTTGGCAGTTTAACCATAAGAGGGTTGCAGGCAGATCTTGTGCGACCTGTAGGAATATTTGGGGGACAGAGCCCAGAGAGAGCTGGGGGGGCAAGGCCAGAGAGGAGTCGGTAGAAGAAGGAAAGACCACCAACCTGCCTGCGGTGAGTGAGTGAAAGGCCCTTGGAGTTAGCATCATCGCGGGAGATTCCAATGATTCTGAACGCTTTGGTTTCAACAGCGTGAAGATGAGGTAGGTGTGAGGCAGGAGCACCAGCCCAGAGGGGAGAGCAGTATTCCATTGAGCTGCGGATGAAAGCCTTGTATGTGGTGAGGAGCTCAGGTGTGCCAAGGAAGGACTTCGCACGACGGAGGATGCCTAGTCGGCGACTGGCTTTGGAGGCCAGATTTGAAATGTGGTTTTCCCAGGAAAGATCATGGCAGATAGTGAGACCCAAAAGTTTGAGTGACAGAACTTCTTGGAGGGGATTATTTCGAAAGTGGATGAGAGGCGGGTTGTCCAGTCGGTCTTTTCGGAGAGACATCGTAAGAGTGTGAGATTTGTCAGGATTGAAAGACATGTTCCACTTGTTTGCCCAGTCTGTGATTTTGTCCAGGTCTGCAGAGAGTGAGGAGGCTGCAGACTGCCGATCTGAGGGATGAGGAATGGAGCGACAAAGACTAGAGTCATCAGCAAAGAGATAGAGAGGATTTTCAAGAGAGTCAGAGAGATCATTCATGAAGACCAGAAAAAGCACAGGGCCCAGAACACTGCCTTGGGGAACTCCAGCCTGACCAGGAAGAGAAGATGAGAGAAACCCATTCAGGGCCACACGTTGACTACGACTAGAGAGGAAGTCCGCCAGCCATGCGTGGAGATTTCCATGGATACCAAAGCAGGAGAGTTTGGTGAGCAGAGCGGGGTGCCAGACCGTATCGAAGGCACATGATATGTCAAGGGAGACAGCTCTAATTTCCTGTTTGGCATTGAGGACCTCCATCCATCGTTGAGAAAGCAGAAGCAGCATGTCCAGAGTAGAGTGACCAGGTCTGAAACCAAATTGATGATCAGAGATCAATCCATTGGAGAAGAGGAAAGATTTCATATCCGAAGCAATGATGGATTCCATGACTTTGCTGATAATTGGGAGAAGGCTGATTGGTCTGTAGTTGCTAGGATCTGTTTTTGCACATTTTTTGTGCAAAGCGGTGATGTTGGCTGATTTCCAAGCAGATGGCAGATGACCTTGAGCAAAAGGGAGGGTGAAGAGAACAGAGAGAGGGAGTGAAAGAGTGGAAGAACAGGATTTTAGGACCCGTGGGCTGATGCCGTCAGGTCCAGTTGCAGAATCAGTGTCGAGGGTTGACAGAAACTTTTCCACCTTGTCAGGAGGAAAGGACACAGAGTCCAGGAGCAGCTGGGTACGACTGGGTACGGTGGGTACGGAGAGGGATGGGTTTGGGACACAAGATTTAGAGGCAAACACAGAGTTGAGGCATTCAGCTTTTTCACGTGCGGAGTCAGCCGTGTAGCCGTTTGAGGTGAGGGAGGGGATGGAGGGGGAACAAACACCAGAAACAGATTTGACCAGACGCCACCAGGATTTTGAAGAGGGAGACAGATAAGAGAGTTCGGTCTTGAGAACGGAGAGATATTGTTTCCTGGCTCTCCTGAGGGTGGACACACACTTGTTTCGGGCTTTGTGAAAGGAAATGAGATTTCCTTCCATTGGATTTTCTTTCCAGGAGACGAAGGCAAGTTGTTTCTGGGCAATAGCTTCACCACAAGATTCCGTGTACCATGGATGGGAGGAAGGGTATGACAACTGAAGACGAGATGGGATAAATCTGTGCATGAGAGAGAGCAATTTACTTTGGAAGAATTCCCAGGATCAGTTGATGTCAGAGGCGGTAGAGATTGGAGACCAGTCCAGATGATTGATGGCTGCTTGAAGACCGTGCCAGTTGGCCTGAGTGAAATGCCAGGCTCGTCGATGCTGAGGAGGCTCTCTGAGAATGGTCAGAGAGATTTCCACTTTAACAAGCACATGATCAGATGAGCCGATTGGAGCAGAAGATGAGCAGCAGAAATTTTCAGGGAAGTTAGTCATAACCAAGTCCAGAAGAGAAGATGCTCTGTCGACTGAGATCCGGGTCGGGAAATTGACAGATTGTGTCAGTCCCAGTGAGTCGCAGAAGTCCTTTGCTGAAGAGCCATGGCTGGTGAGAGAAGTACCCATACCCAGCCAACTGGCATGGTGACAATGTTACAATGTGACAATGTGACAATGTTGTTAAGAACAATGTTAAAATTAATGATTAATGAACTCCAGCTTGGACAGGAAGGGGAGATGAGAGAATTCCATTCAGGGCCACACGTTGACTATGACAGGAGAGGAAGTCCTCCAGCAATGCGTGGAAGTTTCCATTGATACCATAGGAGGAGGGTTTGGTGAGCAGAGAGGGGTGCCAGCCCGTATCGAAGGCACGAGATATGTCAAGGGAGATGGCTCTGATTTCCTGTTTGGTGTTGAGGACCTCCATCCATTGTTGAGACAGCAGAAGCAGCATGTCCAGAGTTTTGTGACCTGGTCTGGATCAAAATTGATGATCAGAGATTAAGCCATTGGAGAAGAGGAAGGATTTGATATCAGAAGTGATGATGGATTCCATGACTTTGCTGAGTATTGGGAGCAGGCTGATTGGTCTGTAGATGCAAGGATATGTTTTTGCACCTTTTTTGCATAAAGCGGGAATGTTGGCTGATTTTAAAACTGATGGCAGATGACCTTGAGCAAAAGAGAGGGTGAAGAGAACAGAGAGAGGGTGAGATCGAGCGGCAGAGCAGTATTTTAGGACTTGTGGGCTGGTGCTGTCTGGTCCGGTTGCAGAATCAGAGTCGAGGATTGACGGAAACTTCTCCACCTTTTTGGGAGAGAAGGACACAGAGTCCAGGAGCAGCTGGGTATTACTGGCTAAGGTGGGTACAGAGAGCGATTGCTTTAGGATTTTGAGGCAAACCCAGAGTTGAGCCATTCAGCTTTTTTAAGTGCAGTGTCAGCTGTGTAGCCGTTTGAGGTAAGGTAGGGGATGGAAGGGGAACAAACACCAGAAACCTATTTGACCAGACTCCACCAGGATTTGGAGGAGGGAGATAGGTTTGAGAGTTCAGTCTTGAGAGTAGAGAGATACTTCATCAGCTGTGTCAGCTACTCCATCAGATACTCTGGCAGTATTCCATCAAGCGGTGGATGAAAGCTGTGTATGTGGTGAGGAGCTCAGAAGTGACTTACGTGTTAAAGCTGGAACGGTAGCGCCTGCAGTGAAACTTGTGGGGGCTACGGTTCCAGAGGGGGTTGTGTTATGTTTGTTGGGGGTAGGCAATACCTTATTCCAATTAGAATTGCATAGGTGGTATGCTCCGACAGCCATGAAGAAGAAGAACCCCTCATTTATCATAAGTGGGGATCTGGTAGACTGTATGTTGTGTAAGCTCGTATCTTCGTTCCCATCATGAGGGGTGGGGTTATGATAATTAGTTCGGGATTATGGGTCGTTAATCCCTTGTATGTAATGGCCTCTGTTATTTTTGCTCTGTTCCTTGTGACACATGCAGCACACACACAAGAAAGAAATCGCGCATGTAGAACACTAAATAAAAACCAACCAGAAGCAGGACATTGAGCACTACCGCTGATAACACCGACCTGGTGAGCACACATGCACTGGCAGGGCCGTAAGGCCAAGCCCCAAAGAGCAGTGATTGGTCCGGAATTTGGTTCAAGCAAGGACTGCTAAGATGAGACTATGGGATTGGTGGAGCAGGCACAGATGACGTAGGAGGCAACTCGTGCTTTCTGTTTCTACCTTGCAAAACCTACACCTGTTCAATTGACTCAGTCCCGCCATCTTCTTCAAGCCATTGGTATGGTGTCCTTGGTCTTGGGCATTAATATAATGATTCATTCTCCATCCCAGTTGATCTGACCTCTTCTTAGCCATTCCAGTGGTCCTTCTTTGTCTATCCCCAATCTGTCCTGCTCTTTTTTTTATATTTCCCTGCTCTTTTGTCTTTCTCCCAGTTTTGACTATATATCTACTGGTATTTATTCCTATATTTTTCTTTTGTCCTTTTTGCAATTGGCGTGCCTGTAGTTATTTCTGTTTCGGTTTGGTGCGTGACATCTTCCAATCACACCTGTTTTTGGAAGTTTTTTGCAAAGTGATTGAGAGATACCTTTTCTGGCTTGTTGTGTTAATGCTTGTACACAAATTGTATTCGGCAGTCTGTTGAGCTTTTCATGTACTCTGCTAATCCTACCGTCTTTGCTCTGTGCACTTCATTGATATCCATGAGACCACCACCTCCTTATTTCCTCGGCAGGTACATTCTTGGGATGCACTGATTTTTGTAAAACATTTTGTGGATAGTGAGGAGTTTCCTTGTTTTGACATCTAGTTCTTTTTTTCCTGCTTTTGGGCAGTTTACTATTCTGCAGCTGTGTTGGAAATAGGTACTGCTAGTTGGTTTATGGCCTTGATTTTGTTTCATTGGGGAGGTGTGTGTGTGTGTGTGTGTGTGTGTGTGTGTGTGTGTGTGTGTGTGTGTGTGTGTGTGTTTTCGATGTTCACTATGAATATATGGGTGTGTGGATGTGTGTTTGTACGTATGTGTATATATATATGTGTGTGTGTGTATATATGTATGTGTGTCTGTGTGAATAAGAGAGAGACAGAATTGTGAGGAACAGAAATGAAAAAACGAGATGTGTATATCTACTGGTGTGTGTGTGTGTGTGTGTGTGTGTGTGTGTGTGTGTGTGTGTGTGTGTGTGTGTGTGTGTGTGTGTGTGTGTGTGTGTGTGTGCTGACAAAATGTAGCAGATAATTAATCAAAGACAGGTGACATATATTACCAATAATTTGATTGACGTTTATACATGAATAGTCTGCCCAATATATATCAGCCGCATATAGTTGGTGTAATTAAATAAATCCAATGAAACTGCAGGTCATTGACACACTGAACAGAGCAGGGGCATTTTTAATCATGGGAAGTTATTATATTTGTTGGTTTGTGAATAATCAAAGGGAGGCGCAAAGCTCTCCTCCCTTTATATAAGGGATCGTTTCTCTGTATGCAGCTTTTACATGGGGACTGAAAATGCGTTTCTCGGTTTCGACTGGACGAAATCGGCTGCAAATTTCAGAAGTAAATGCTTTGTACATTGAGATAATATGTTCCAAATTTCAGTAACGTCAGTTTATGCTTTCTTGAGTTATATTTAGAAAACCCTCGAAATCACGTTGGTGTCTGTCCGTCCGTCCGTCTGACCAAAATGTGTTGGTGCTCATATCTCAAGGACTATACATTGAAACTAGCTGAAACTTGGAATATACATCAGCCAATAGGTCTAGTTAATGGCTTTCAAAACAAATTCCATCTAAGTGCTACAGTTTTTGCTTTAAAATTAAATATATATAAATATATAAAAATACATACACACTTTATAAATCTTCAAAATATTATCACGCAAATCTGACATGCTGTCCCAATGGCCTAATGGATAATGCATGAGACTCCCAAAGCTGGAGATAGTGGGTTAAAATCTCATCTCGTTTGAATATTTTTCCCCTTACTTTTTCCAAGTCTTTTATGTCGTCATGAATAAAAAACAAATGAACATTTTGTACAATGAGCAAATGCATTTTGGTAATATTTAAAATGTAATTATTCTTAAACCTGAACTTCAGCATCATTATGAGTTTTGTATCACATAAAATAGCTTATTGTATGGAAATCAAGGGAGGCGCAAAGCGCCCCTTCCTTTTTTTGGGACGGTTTCTCTGTATGCAACTTTAACATGAGGACTGAAAATTCGTTTCTTGGCTTCTACTGGTATATTGTATATATAAATATACATATATATACACTTTATAACCCTTCAAAATATATTTTTAAAAATTCTAACTTGCTGGCTCAATGGCCTAATGGATAAAGCATCAGACTCTGAAGCTGGGGATTATAAATATAAAATATAACCACCTTTAGAGGCCATTTTTCCCCGCAAAGCGGGGGTTGGCCTTTTTGGGGAACCGTGGTTGTTGTTGTTTTTTGGTCCCCTTTTTGAAGCAATGTTTTACGGCCGGATGCCCTTCCTGACGCCAACCCTTTTTGCCGCCTTTTACGACAAACAGGGAATTACCAGTGAACTGGTACTCAATTAGCCGACCTCGGAAGGGATGACAGGCTGAGTCAACCCCCCTGGCGTTAATTCAGCGATCGACCGGGATTTGAACCCAGGATCCTAGGATCCTAAGCTGGCACCCTAGCCGCTAGCCCAACACCAGGGACTGGTGTTATACTTTGCCACATGGCACATACCCTTATATAAAGGAGTCTTTTCTATGCCCCTGGTATTTTACCCAAGAATAGTGTTGTCGAAGGTTATGCAGGAAACGAAAAAGTCAACGAAACAACCAGAAGATAAAATATTGGTCAATATGTGAACTGCGGTGTGATTCACCAAATAAAATCTGTGCTAAAGTTGTGAGTCGGCATTGAGCAACTATCATGGGAAAACAATCGGATGCTGGCGACATGACAAGGTGCATGACAAATACCGGGCCACATTAGCGGTTGCTCTAAGATTGCTTCGTTCCTCAACGACACGGCTACACTAACCACCTTTTCCATCAATAAGTCTTCCAGGTCTGCCATGAATTGGAGGCAACGTTTCCAGAAAGCTGCACCTCCAAAACCACAATTATCGTGGTCGATGGAGTTGATATGTTCTTCCAACATATTGGGACAACAATGAACGTTCTGCAGCAACGGCCAAACCACAGATTGTTTGAACAATTGACTCGAGCATTGTGTTGAATTTGTGGACTGTGGGCTTTGAGATCTGATTGATGAAACAAGGCCATAATGTGGTCACATGAATCAGATCCTTGGATTAAAACGTGTAGCAGAATTCATGTCGACCGCTGCCAAAGACGACACTCCGAGACAAAGCCAAAGGAATTTTCATTTTAGGTTAAATATCCACTGTGGTTTTCCATTGCCTTCCCATTTGTACTCCAAGGAAGAATTTGCAATTTAGTCGGCCCACACACATTGGCATACTATTCTCCCAATATGCTGTGACTCTGTTATTATCGTACAGATTGAGGGCTTACCGAGGAACTTGCACGTACATCTTATGAAAGACAACGACATCGATATCGGTGTACTTCTTCAGGAATTGTACAGACATCAGCAGACATATAATATGTGAGATTTGAACCTGGGTTGCATACCTCTTGAACCAGGTGCTCAGATGTTAAGGCCAACAAGCCAACTGAGATGTTTTGATCCAAGCAGACTGGGACAGCCAGTCTAATGTCAGATCAGAAAAGGATAAAATCCTCCATAATGTAATGCACTTCCTGCAGAGCAGCGCACCTGAGAGTTTCTAGTCAGGTCATATCCACACAGGGATTAAGCGCACACCAAATAACTCAAAGCTCAGTACATTAGCTCTGAGCTATCCTGGCAGGCCATGGAATGCTGTACTATTAGTATATTATTATTATCCCAGTTGTCCAGTCTAATGGAGGCAACGTCCTGGTGAGAATCCTTGTGCAGCAAGGCCAGGGTTATCCTAATTCCAATGCACAGTGTTAATTGCCATCTAACGGGAGTAATGCATTCGCTCGTGTCCGGGTGTGTGTGTGTGTGTGTGTGTGTGTGTGTGTGTGTGTGTGTGTGTGTGTGTGTTCGTGTGTTTGTGAACAAGATATCTGGAAAAGTTCTGAACGGATTTGGATGAAAGTTGGTGGGATGATTGCCCTTGGGATAAGGAAGAATTGATTAGTTTTTGGTGAAGCTCAGGATATTATTCCGGATCCAGGAATTTTTTGAAGGATTGTTTATTTTTTTAAACATTATCTTCTATATATTCTATATTTAACATTGTGATATGAAAATAGTTTTCATATTTGTTGTAAATGTAGTTTAAACTCGCGGTTATGCGTTAGAGCGGTGTATTTTTTTTTAGCAGCGTCGTCTTCAATGTTCTTTTTTTTTTTCTAATAAAGACATTCTGTCATTTTATAAACACCAAAGTGTGTATTAGGTTTCCCCGTTTAATAAAATGTATCGTTTGATACATATAATGCTTTAAAACTGCTTTTTTTTTTGTTTTGTTTTTTCCCTCAGAAGAGATATCAACATTTAGCGCAGCGAATGTCATTCGCGGTGTCAGTATTTGATGAACTTATAAAGACTTAGTTCCAGATTTGTCAATGGCTGAGGTATACTATCAAACGAATAAAACAGATTTGGCAAAATTCCAACTTTTTTTTAAAAGATCGCATATTCACCCAGGGTTGTGAAAGGCTGAAGAAGAAGAAACCTCACATGGGCTTCCCAGACCAAATAAATAATTCCGGTTCTGGCTCTGCGATTTTCAGGTTTATTACTCCCGCCAGGGAGCAACGCATTCGATCGTGTCCGTCCGTGTGTGTGTGTGTTCGTATGTTCGTGTGTTTGTGAACAAGATATCTGGAAAAGTTCTGAACGGATTTGGATGAAAGTTGGTGGGATGATTGCCCTTGGGATAAGGAAGAATTGATTAGTTTTTGGTGAAGCTCAGGATATTATTCCGGATCCACGAATTTTTTTTGAAAATTTTTTTGGGAAAGATTTTTTCTGTTTTAATGCATTAAAGCTTTTATTCTTATTCTTAAATGATGTTTTTCTCCTCTAATTCCGAGATATATCAAAATAAATTCTCTGACAGTTAGGGCTTACTTTATTTTTCATTTATTGTTTTGGGAGAGGGGATGTTAAACAAAACGTATTATTCCAACTAAACCCACGGCGGGAGTATGCGCTCTACTGAGTGGCGTTCTAGTTAAGTGTTGTCATAATTAAATATGTCATCATAATTAAGTGTTAAATGTCATTAAGTGTCAAGTAAGAGTTTTACTAAAATAACTTTGCATCACATCATATAAATGTTGCTTCATAACGATGATTCTGCGTGTAACCGGTGTCTGGGAAGTTAAACGATAACAGCCCCAAACACAAGACCTGGAGGTTATGAACAATCTGGACCAATGTTACAACTTATCTCAACATCCTCATTTGAATTGTCGATCAATAAGGTTCATTTACCTGAAATTTTAGGGGGTTTTTTTTCCACATACACCTGCCTCCTGGCCTTATTTGACACCGATTTGGCCAGTAAGCTGAGAATCACACGGACCTATTTCCGACTCCTCTCCGGCCTTGCTCTCCCAGCTCTATCTGTGCGCTGTCCACCAAATATTCCTGCAGGTCGCACAAGATCTGCCTGCAACCCTCTTATGGTTAAACTGCCAAAATCAAGACTCTCTGCTCACCTTCACTCCTTCATTCTTCTTTTCTCCCGCCTCTGGAACAAACTCCCTCACTCCCTTCAATCCCACTCCTCCCTGCAGGTCTTTAAAACAGCTGTTCACCACCATCTGTTATCTTCCCCCATCCAAAACCTTGATCTTTTCTACCCCCGCTAATTCACCCCAGATCCACTTTTTTGAAATAACAACTTCTTTCCTGGAAGTCCTTGGTGTGTCCATGTGTTTAAATACTTCTCCCCCCCCCCCTTCCCACGCCTCCTCCCCCCAAGCCCTCTCCCTCCCACAGATCTCCCGATGTCCCTGCTCTCAAATGTTGTGTTTGTGTGCTCCCCCCTCTCTCCCATCTTGTCTCCCGCTCCCCTTATTATATGATTTATGTGTCCGTTTTTGGGTTTTTTTGCGATTGATTGATGTTAACCCTTACACGAGCCTCGATCTTGTATCCCAAAAAAAACAACTATGTTGACCTGTGCATGTAGGGTGGGACGATTAATCATCAAACATGTACTGAACATTTATTAAATTAAAGATTATTATCGATATTTAATCAGTGAAAGGTTCAATGATATGTGATTTCACTTCCCATCAAAAATCTCAGTAACTGGATTATGGACGCCCGAAGCTATTTGAGATGAAATTTGTGGTTTATAGGAGGATAACGTGACAGAGACCAGCAGTTAATTAATCAAAATGTTTAAAGTTTAATCGGAAGAAGCCCAATAAGTACGTACACCATGGTTTGAAGTGAGTAACTTTGTTTACCAATCCGGAAAAGGATATTTAACGAATAAGACTATTTTATTACCTTATTTACCATGTATAATGAACATGTTCTCAAAGCACCAGGACGTGCATCGAAGGTGGTTCCTTTTAACGAGGCCCACTGGTGCACTGGATGCTGACGGGAATTTGTGATATTGATGAAACATAGAAGGGTCCCGTTGGGACGCGGAACACGGGTTTTCCTCGCCCTCGTGGTGCCGGTAATGGCTATTGGAACATTATATCACCTCACTGCAGATACTAAGGGAATCCTGAATGGATTTGTCCATGGAAATCATAGTCTGGGATGTAGTAACTCGTTGTTATTATTTTTTTCACACGACCATGAGTGTGATCATTTATGGTTTTGGCAAAGAGCTCACATGACCACAACTGGCCAATCAGCAGGGGATGTTAACAATGCTTCTTCTTCTACCTCAATCCATTCTTCACCTTTAACTAAACATCATATTCGATCGTAACGTAAAGGTAACGGTTGATTTTTTGTCCCCTGTCACACCGCGAAGCGAAAGGGGGACTATGGTTTTCCCCTCCGTCCGTGCGTCCGTCCGTCCGTGCGTGCGGGTGTGCGTGCGTAAGCGAAGGACCTAATTCTAATTTTGTGTGTGGGTGCAACCCACGTCAAAATCCAAGATGGCCACCACCATATATATGTCTGAACCTTGTGAGCAGAATATCTTGAAAAATAAGCGAAGTACCAACTTCTAATCTGGTGTGTGGGTGTATCTAGGCAGATAGTCCATGGGCCAGGATCCCAAATTTCCAGTATCGGTACCACCCGGGGTGACTAATTCTCTTTGGTGTTTTTAACTTGCTATATGTCTCTAGTTTGCATTTTGATATGATAGCCCTTGCACGCTCACAGCTTTTAGAGTTTATCACTTCTTGTAATGGACATGCCCCATGGATGAAAGACGCGGACACACACTTTACCACGATCCTTTATTCTCACACCACAATCTTTCTGTTAATAATCAGTTCAGTCACAGACGAGCATAAAATACCACATAGGGATCCTTTCTTACCAGTATCACGAATGTAGGCAGTCATTCTCGTACATAAAGGCAGATTTTGTAGATGAAGTGGGTTGTTTTCAAAAAAATTCGAACTTAACTTAACAAAATATTTATGCAAGTTGAACAAAATATTTATGAAAGTTGAACAAAATATTTATGCAAGTTGAACAAAATATTTATGCAAGTTGAACAAAATATTTATGCAAGTTGAACAAAATATTTATGCAAGTTGAACAAAATATTTATGCAAGTTGAACAAAATATTTATGTAAGTTGAACAAAATATTTATGCAAGTTGAACAAAATATTTATGGCAGCAGATAGATAGATTTATGGCAGGCAGATAGTCCATGGGCCAGGATCCCAAATTTCCAGTATCGGTACCACCCGGGGTGACTAATAATTATCTTTGGTGTTTTTAACTTGCTATATGTCTCTAGTTTGCATTTTGATATGATAGCCCTTGCACGCTCACAGCTTTTAGAGTTTATCACTTCTTGTAATGGACATGCCCCATGGATGAAAGGCGCGGACACACACTTTACCACGATCCTTTATTCTCACACCACAATCTTTCTGTTAATAATCAGTTCAGTCACAGACGAGCATAAAATACCACATAGGGATCCTTTCTTACCAGTATCACGAATGTAGGCAGTCATTCTCGTACATAAAGGCAGATTTTGTAGATGAAGTGGGTTGTTTTCAAAAAAATTCGAACTTAACTTAACAAAATATTTATGCAAGTTGAACAAAATATTTATGCAAGTTGAACAAAATATTTATGCAAGTTGAACAAAATATTTATGCAAGTTGAACAAAATATTTATGCAAGTTGAACAAAATATTTATGCAAGTTGAACAAAATATTTATGCAAGTTGAACAAAATATTTATGCAAGTTGAACAAAATATTTATGCAAGTTGAACAAAATATTTATGCAAGTTGAACAAAATATTTATGCAAGTTGAACAAAATATTTATGCAAGTTGAAGAAAATATTTATGCAAGTTGAACAAAATATTTATGCAAGTTGAACAAAATATTTATGCAAGTTGAACAAAATATTTATGCAAGTTGAACAAAATATTTATGCAAGTTGAACAAAATATTTATGCAAGTTGAACAAAATATTTATGCAAGTTGAACAAAATATTTATGTTTTTGTCAAGTCACACCCTGTGACAAATCAGACTCTAGGTTTCCTGTTTTAAGCAAGGTCTTTGATTCAGTAGAATCAACATGCATCCATGACACTTTTTCTTTGGCTCTTAACATTATTAAATGAAGTACAGTTTCACGTTTCTGTTTGTGCATAATTATGCCACCAAATTATTCATCATCACCGTCATCCATATCAGAGTCAGTTAATGCCACTTCTGGCTCTTCTTCACTGGCTTGGTTGCTGCACGTTTGTAGTTTGCACATGTCTGTGCACTTCAGGCCATTGCTGAGGCAGTTACATGCTGGTAGTTTGCATGACCGCACACATTTGCAGGAGAGCAGCTGCAGCACAGCATCTGGTGCAGGCGAGCCATGCATCCACTCAACAGCCAGCTTCCCATCCTCATCGGTTGTCCAACCACAGTCCTTTGGGCTTGGAACATAGGGCTGGCTCTGCAGACATCTCCTCCAGATGGCAGCTTGATAGTTTCCATGGCGAGCATGCATGAATAGACAGTCCTCACAAGGAGGGAGTTGACTTGACTCAACTTCTCCACGTCTCGCACAGAACAGTTGGTATCGAAGCTTGTTGACTTCAGATGTGCGGCTATAAGGCATGTACATATGGCAGGTGATCGCCTGTAGCTTCTGGAACAGTTCTGCAGATACTTCCCATGAACGTCCAAGTTCCATGAAAGCTTCCTGGTAGGTCTTGTCAGACTTCACCTGCTTCAAGGTCGTCATCTTCCCACGGCCAGCGAATGCACTGACTGTATCACAGCCCGTGAAGGCATGCATACCAATCAAGGCATCACAGACAGTACCTCCCAGTGCATGGCTTCGCTTGGTGATGTCCAGGAACCTTGTCCGGTTCTTTGTTCCACATTTCTGGTACATGGGACATGGGATGTTGCTGCTGACCCCCAGGCAGATAACCAAGACGTCTGCATCCTCAGCAGTGATGACAACAGACTTGTAGCCAGATTCTGCTGCATGAAGAGCATGGAGTAGTAGGCGAGTATCAGCTTCTTCCTGTGAGGATTTTAGCTCTGTGGCCTCTTCCCATTGTTCTTTGGTGATCTTGAAGCAAAGCTGCTCACAGGTAACATAGAGTACCTTGTCCTCGAGTTTCTCTCTCTGTCTTGGCCCCTTCCATTCCTCTACCAAAAGATAACTTACATAGCCAGATATCTCACCAGTTCCATCAAAGGAGCTGAAAAAAAAGCTTACATCTATCCGCAATTAACTCTTCCTAGAAAAAAAGCTGAACGTGAGTACACAATTATCCAATAAGAAAGTACAGACAAATAGGAAATGCATTTATTTTGCTCTGATGTTTAATAATTACAACATAGTAGCATTTCTCACATGGTTTTAGTTCTGTATTGACTGAAATTAGATGTGATCTTTGCATACCGCAAGATTTAAATGAATTACGCAATGATGCTATTGGGTGAATTTGAAGTTTTTACAAAAAACTGACAAAGCTGCCAGTGTGGAAAGGCTATCACATCTTAATGTACTTGTATTGACCCAATAAACATTTTAGTACCACTTAGGTTTGGTCACCCCAGTTGGTACCGATATCTGGCCTGGCTCATGGACTAATAAGGAAGAACGCTATTGAAAATTGGGTCGCCTCGTCAAAATCCAAGATGGCCGCCTTGCGTCTTCCACTTTGTCAACTCACATCACTTCAACGACGGGGGACCTCGGCATAACGCTTGTTCCGTTGAAACCATGCCCCGCAATTTGTGGTTTCGCAATTTGCGGATTTCCCAGGAACATATCCCCGCGAATAGCGGGGTCCCACGGTGTATTGTTTTTGGCCCCACTCAATGGTGAAGAATCACTCAAAACATTGTCTGATGTGGATCCGTATTTGGATATTCACCAAAATGGAATCAATTATTCCTCGTCACATACCCAACATGTCCACCAAGTTTCGTCCGAATCTGTCCACAACTTTGCGATATCCTGGCCAGAGACAAACAAGCAGGTAGAGGTCCAGGAAGTGTGTTTGCAGTGCTTCGGGCAGATCAGATTGAAACTTATTGCAAGATGGATCGTATGAATATATTGTTACATCGTGCAAATATTGGTGCAAAAAGACCAACAAACAAACAGACAAGCAGGGGTGAAAACTACCTCTGTGCACCTTCGGTGGCGGATGTAATTGATGAGCGAGTTTTGCTAAACACGGGTTTATTGTCAAGGTTAAGGTAACTAGTAACGCGTTGGATCAAGATGATTAAGGAGCCACGCACACATCATCACATTGCTGACATGATATTACAGGATAGCAAGAAGGAAAGACTATTAGTATTCATCCTCATGAAATGCGTTATGCGTAATAAATCCAAATGCTGATGCAAATGGTTTCGCATTCAATTAGCGCCTTTTCCTGGGTTCTCACATTTGTGCCTGGAGCGCTTGCTTGCTCCACGTTTGGAAATACCTGCACACAATATGTACCTGTCTGGCAGCCATTTGAGGCTGATTTGCAGAGCCATGAATTTGCTAACATTTGTTAAGGGAATACCTCGCTGTCCCCTAAGGTGTAAATTGATAACACGCAACACGAAATGGGACTTGTCGCTCGTTTGCGTAGCAAACGGTCACACTTTTTTTTTTTTTACCTGACGATCAATTATATAGAAACGACAATAAAGAATAGAGGAAATTCTATTAAAATATCCTATCTGCCATAAAAAGACTGTACAGGTAATTGTTATTTCTGCGATGTATTTACGTGACATCATGTGACATAGATGAGGTGCAAATCTCTAAGAGAAACAAATGCTGAATAATGAATGAACTTTTCATTTCATTGTTACCTGATCAGGTAATGCTGCGTTGTGATGAATGTTTTCACGTAGCGATCCAAGGTGGATATCTCAATAATAATCTCAATAATATATTAGTAATAATATTAATAATAATAATAATTAATAATCTCAATAGTGTGGATGTTCGCGTACAGAAGCAATCGCTGCACAGTGGTCCAGGGAGTGGGGAGTGTGTTTGCATTACTTTGGGCAATTTGAAACTGCATAGATTGGTCGTGTGAATGTATTGGTACATAGTGGGAGTCGATATCCTGGGACGTCCACTACGTGTGAATGTATAGGTATATAGTGGGAGTCATTATCCTGGGTTGTCCACTACGTGTGAATGTATAGGTCTAGAGTGGGAGTCGTTATCCTGGGACGTCCACTACGTGTGAATGTATAGGTCTAGAGTGGGAGTCGTTATTCTGGGTCATCCACTGCATTTGAATGTATAGGTCTAGAGTGGGAGTCGTTATCCTGGGACGTCCACTACGTGTGAATGTATAGGTCTAGAGTGAGAGTCGTTATCCTGGGACGTGCTCCACGTGTGAATGTATAGGTCTAGACTGGGAGTCGTTATCCTGGGTCGTTCACTACGTGTGAATGTATAGGTCCAGAGCATGAGTCGTTATCCTGGGTCGTTCACTGCATGTGAATGTATAGGTCCAGAGCAGGAGTCGTTATCCTGAAACGTACTCGACGTGTGAATGTATAGGGCCAGTGCAGGAGTCGTTATCCTGGGTCGTCCATTTCTTGCCATATAACTTATTTATCCAGTGGATTGATAACGTCTTCTGATGTTATAACAGTTTCCTTGAGGGCATAAACAGTAGTAGTAGTAGTAGTTGCAGTAGTATTAGTGGTAGTAGTTGTAGTAGTAGTTGTAGTTGTCGTAGTAGTAGTGGTAGTAGTTGTAGTAGTCGTAGTAAGTAAAACACTACTTTTAGAAATAATATTAAAATAATACAATATTAAATGCTGAACTTTATGACTATTTGTATTTATAATTGATCTAATGCTCATGGAGTAGTTTCACATAAATCACATGCAGGATAAAGACATCAGCAAACCTCAAAGGACCTCAACATGAATTACAACGACATTGTTTGTCGGTAATTGACAAACACACACCGTCTATGGGATTGTCTGTGGGATTGTATCACAATTCCCAACATATCATAAGCTGAAGGCGCAGGTGAGAATGCTGAAGGCAAACTGTTCCGTCCAATATATGAAAAATGTACGAATGTGAATGTAAGCAAATGAAACCGGTCGTTGTGCACATCTCATGGGAATTCCTCTTGCTGTCTCCGTTCATGAAAGTTTCTTGTTGGAAAATCGTTCGTTGTCGACGCAGCTGAGGGTTGAACATTGAATTCATGGTCCGGTCTTGTAAGTTGTTGTAGCTTTGGGTATCATTGGTCGTCGCGGGACAGGTAAAGGATTCCATTCGTTCATATGCCGCAGGTAGCTGTGAGTTTGTGTCAGCAATGCCACTGATGTCGTGACCCCTGCAATAAGAGCGCGAATTTGGAATTTGATCAGGATGCCGGCGATAGTTTGCCTACTTTTCGCAAAGGACATCGTGGGAACCTTAACGTCTACAACTAATATTCCAGCAGGTAGGACTCCAGGTGTAACATCCATGCAGGGGTCGGACGCATCAATGCCTTACAATGGACAGTTGGGATTGTAATTTGTAACTTTGGAATCCCATTGGAACGTGAGATCGACATGTCTGGAATCACAGCCTTGGGACAGGTGTTGTGCTGTACACCTCAAGCTCACGATCCGCATAACATGGCTATGCACCGCAGGTACAAAGTTTTTCTTTACTCGATCAATGAGTGTGAACCACCTGCCACACCTGATCTCCACTAAGATAATCACACGAGTTCCCCCGAAGTACTCGAACCATCACAATTATCCCGAGGCTGTCGCCATGTTTGTGCGCATGATGACAGCTCACGGTCCCTCGAGGCCCCACCGAAGAATCGACACCAATGTCTCCCGACATCGACACGTGTGCGATCGCAGGTGACGCCCGAGAAATGATGGAAGCCTCGTCAGGATGGCATCAACTCCCACTTATCCTAAAAGCTTTCTCCCGATGGGCAATGGCTGCACATTGCGAGTCTTTTCATTCCGATTATCATCAACTCCCTTTTTCCCTGGCAGTGATTTATCAAACATCCAGGTGCTTTTAGAAACCTGTCATCCTCCGGAATTGCCTTTTCACTCCCTCTCGCCCATTTCCTCCTTGTCAGGTGTCCGCATATTAGTATATGGTCTCTTTAAGGTGTCCGACGTAACGGTCACTTTTCACAACGGATTGGACCAATTGCTCTATGCCTGGGACCACCTGCTTCCTCTCTAATGTGAAAGCATAATTGGTACCTTTCATAATGGAGGATTTAGCTGTTCAAATGAAGCAAGCGAAACACCTGGTGAATTCTGTGATGTAGAAGATCTTGTCCAGACAGCAACCACACCATGACACTGTAACACCATGATTGTAACATCACGAGAGTGTAACATTTTGGATAGTGTAGCATCATGACTAACACCGTGAGAGTGTAATACCATGAAAGTGTAACACAGTGAGATTATAACATCATGACAGTGGAATACCATGAGTGTAACACCATGAGAGTGTAACATAAGAGTGTAACATCATGAGTGTAACATTATGACAGTGTAACATCATGAGTGTAACATCATGATAATGTACCATCAAGATAGTGTAATACCATGAGTGTAACACCATGAGAGTGTAACATTATGACAGTGTAACATCATGACAGTGTAACATCATGAGAGTGTAACATCATGATAATGTACCATCAAGAGAGTGTAACACCGTGAGAGTAAAACACCGTGAGTGTAATATAATGATAATAACACTGCGAGTGCTATTCACAATGAGTGTAACATCTCGTGATGTTACACTAATTTTACTGAATTTAATGTTAGAACAAGTCAGGAGACGACGATGGTTCACGAGCGAGCGGTATTCAATGACAAAGGATGGACTGTAGCCGAAACAGTCCCGGAAATGTCAAAATGAAGGTTACTGACCTTGAAATGAGATAGAAAATAATGCGTAATCAGTTATGAGGTTAGTTAGCTACACAATACCGAAAATTCGGTGAAAAATGAAATGAAAATAAATAAATTTTTAAAATGAAAAATCGAGCTCCGTGGGGCTAGACACATGACATTGGCGTAACCAAATACCGAAACCCCTGTCAGGTTCCACCAAACCCCTCGGAGAAGATGGAGCTTCAACTCGATTACCCCCTAAAAAGACATCTTTTTCGGGCGTGACTCCGCCCACAATGGACGCAATACGCCCACTCTTGGCAGGACACAACTACGTCATGATATCAACCTCCCACCCAAGTTTCATCAAGATCGGATGATATCATCGGGTAGTTATGCTGCAGACAGACAGACAGGCAGACACACACACACACACACACACACACATCTCGTTTTTTCATTTCTGTTCCTCACAATTCTATCCCTCTCTTTCATTCACAGACACACACACACACACACACACACACACACACACACACACACACACACACACACACACACACACACCCACGACGAATATAGTGGTCACTTGATAACTCGTGAACCAATGAGTTATTGCTTACGTTTGTTTGTACTTGCAGCAATGACATCTATTTCTACTGCAATTTTACATGTGGTTATCGCTAATGCTCCAAATTGTCTGTTCGACACATTTAATATTTACTTAGTGGCAGCAGTCCATTGGATCTGAGATTCCTCAAGATCGCTCAGAAATTGACAACAATATTATCACCACCTTTCTGTCTTCTTTTACCATCTTTCTGTCTTCCACCATCTTAGTGTCTTCTTCCATCTTTGTCTGATTCTACCGTCTTTCTGTCTTCTTCTACAATCTTTCTGTCTTCCACCATCTTACTGTCTTCTTCTACCATCTTTCTGTCTTCTTCTACCATCTTTCTGTCTTCCACCATCTTACTGTCTTCTTCTACCATCTTTCTGTCTTCTTCCATCTTTGTCTTCTTCTACCGTCTTTCTGTCTTCCACCACCTTTCTGTCTTCTTCTACAATCTTTCTGTCTTCTACCGTCTTTCTGTCTTCTTCTACAATCTTTCTGTCTTCCACCACCTTTCTGTCTTCTTCTACCATCTTTCTGTCTTCCACCACCTTTCTGTCTTCTTCTACCATCTTTCTGTCTTCCACCATCTTACTGTCTTCTTCCATCTTTGTCTGCTTCTACCGTCTTTCTGTCTTCTTCTACAATCTTTCTGTCTTCCACCACCTTTCTGTCTTCTTCTACCATCTTTCTGTCTTCCACCACCTTTCTGTCTTCTTCTACCATCTTTCTGTCTTCCACCATCTTACTGTCTTCTTCTATCTTTGTCTTCTTCTACCGTCTTTCTGTCTTCCACCACCTTTCTGTCTTCTTCTACAATCTTTCTGTCTTCCACCACCTTTCTGTCTTCTTCTACCATCTTTCTGTCTTCTTCTACCGTTTTTCTATCTTCTACCGACTCCTCTCCGGCCTTGCTCCTCCAGCTCTCTCTGGGCTCTGTCCCCCAAATATTCCTGCAGGACACACAAGATCTGCCAGCAACACTCTTATGTTTAAAATGCCAAAATCAAGACTCTCTGCTCACCTTCACTCCTTCATTCCTCTTTTGTTTCCTCCTCTGGAACAAACTCCCTCACTCTCGTCAATCACACTCCTCCCTCCAGGTCTTCAAAACAGCTGTTCACCACCATCTCTTGTCTTTCCACATCCAAAACCTTGATAATTTATACCCCCGTTAATACACCCCAAACCCACCTCCTTCAAATTCGGATTTCATTCCTGAACGTCCCTGTATTGTCCATCTTGTTTATCCCGTGTACCCGACCCACCCCTCTCCCTTCCACAGATCTCCCGATGTCCCTGTTCTCTACAGTAGTTAAGCTGCCCTCTCTCTCTCTCTCTCCGTCTTGCCTCCTGCTCCCATTATTATATGTTCTATGTGTTAGCTCTTACACGAGCCTTGATTTAGTATACAAAGAAAAATACCACTCCACCATTTATACACACAAAAACATGAAAACAATGTCACCAAATTATATAATCAATCTCCTGTGAATTTTCAGCTTTATCTGTGTAAAATCTCGCCTTATGGAAAGGCATGACACCAGAGGGTAAAAAGTAATGAACTGAGTGTAGGGCAATGGGGAAGCAGCTGGACACAACAATCAAGGGAATTAATGAACAGGAAAGGAAGGTAAGGAAGGAATAGGAATCAGAAATCTCAGGCAGACACGTTGGAATCCATTGGGGTTGTGGTGTGGGGCAAAAGCATAAAAGGGATTTTTCGTTTTATTTCATAGAATGCATATATATATATATATATATATGCATATTATTATAAGGGATATATATATATACATACATAGCCTATAGAAATTCTGCAATCCCTTTCAAAACTCTCACCTTTCGTTGCCTTATGGCCTGGAATTAAATTGCATCAAGTGGAGTAAAATAAAGAAAAATCCTAGAGGAAATCTGCTGCCCTCTGCAAGAAAACTAAAATCGGGAGAGAAGTTCATTTTTCAGCATGACAACGACCCGAAGCACACATCCAAGGCTACACTGGAGTGGCGAAGGAACAAAAAGATAAATGTCCTTGAGGGACCCAGTCAGAGCCTCGACATAAATCCAATCGAAAATCTGTGGCGTGACTTGAAGATTGCTGTCCATCAACAGTCCCCATGCAACTTGTCTGAGCTTGAACAGTTTTGTTCAGAAGAATGGGCAAATATTGCCCAATCAAGGTGTGCAAAGTTGGTGGAGACCTATCTCAACAGACTCACAGCTGTAATCGATGGTGAAGAATCACTTAAAAACATTCTGGTATTCGTATCTTCGCCAAAATCTATTCAACGTCCTTGTCACACACTGAATATGTCCACCATGTTTCGTCAGAATCCATCCATAACCTTTTGAGATATCATGTTCACAGACAAACAGACAGACATGTGTGAATACATAAAATGGGTCCACCTACGGTGGTGGAGGGAACAAAAACAAACGAAGAATATATGTTTATGTACTCAATTGTACGTATAACCAAGTAACATTTTCAGATTTTTCTTAGACACACTGTATTTATGAAGAACTATTAAATTATGCGAGAGAGAGAGAAATTGGATGTAACACCATAAGAGAGAGAGTGTTTCATCACAGAAGGTTCCAATGATATTGAAGGCCTTGGTTTCCACGGCATCAAGTTTTGAGGCAGGAGTGCCAGCCCAGAGAAGAGAGCAGTACTCCATGAAGATTGATAGCAATACGTCGAGTGCATGAGTGGAGAATGTCAGAAAGCCAGGTAATGAGATATCCCTGTATGCTACAGTGAGCAAGCTTGGCAAGCAGAGTGGGATATGACACCGTGTCAAACGGCCAAGATAAGTTCAAAGAGATGGTCCCGACCTCTTTTTACACACTTTCATTTAACTTCATCTGAACCTTGTTTGTTTGTCCCGTTTAAAATTTTTGAGCCGTTCGTTTTCTAGGTTCCATACGTCCTAGAGAGCTGTAATTTGGCCCAACGTCCTCTTTTCTGGTACATTTTCATCTATCAAATTTTAATTTAAAAAATAAGATTTTTTTAAAAATAGGTTTTAAACTTTATTTAAATAAAAGTGCGCAGCGTAAAACATGTTTTTGCGTTTACTTGTTGGGATTTAGTTGGAACCCTAACAGCGGACAGTCAGATATCATGCTTTTGGAAAAATGAAAGACTTGTCAGCACAAATTATAGATTCCTTGACTTTGCTTTTATCTGTAAATAAGCTTTCTGATGACCATGTTTGTTGATGAGATTTGATTTTGCATCCTCATATGTGGGAGTAATTCCAGGTTGACCCTCCAGGCAGATGGAAGATGGCCAAACGAGGACGGGCGAATGAGTACCGACAGAGAGGAAGCATGATGAGAAATCTCGGTGTTCCAACCAGACAATGTCTCAGGATTATTCCAAACTTCGAAGGGGTTTACTGTGGTATGGAAATACCTGCGTGCACAAATTATGGAGTGTGTGGCAAGAAATCGGTGTGGCTACCTGATATATGTATGCTCTCGTATGGAGGGAGTTCTCAATCTCTGGATCTATCCGCGTGCTGCAAGTCGAGTTGTGAATAGGGCATATTTTCCCTCAAGTAGAAATTAAGAAAGAGGAAATCTTTTATCGATGAAGGATTAAGCACACGTTTATTTTAAAGGATGAAAATTAAAGTTTCATCAACGCGATGAAGGTCAGTGGCTGAATGTTCAGCACGCATTATTCATCCGAGCGACCGCATTATGAAATGGTTTTTCAATGTTAAAAATTAAATCCTTTGTGTTTCTTTATGCACAATGTACCTGCATCTATAAATGTGTTTTAACAAAGTTCCATGCAGCCTCCAAAATGAGGCCAATGCAATTATCGCTTTTAGAGATGGCCTCCACGTGGATAAGGCCCGGTGTCGGCTTAGCGGTTCGGGTGCCGGCTTGGGATCCTCGGATCCTGGGCTCGAATTCCGGTCGATCACAACTATTGGATTTCCAATTTGAGGGATATTCGGAAGATTCCATGATATCCTCCACAAGATATGACCGTGTTTGTATTTTTCATCTCGATTACGTACGTGCCGATGGTGGTTGCGGGTGTTGGCATTTCGTCGAGCTGACATGAAAATCAAAAGCCGCACCGGTGACGCATTGCAACATTGCACGAGGATTCTTCCATGCAACCACAAAGCCACTCTGAGCCTCTGGGGATGTACAAGTCACATGAATGAAATGTGAATTTTAAGGTGATGTTGTTTTTGGAAAAAAAATTACAATCACTTTCCGATATGACCCTCATCGTCTGAAGTTGCACGTGTTCATGAACCAACAATGTTTTGAATTTTCGGGGGTATAAGCAGCTTAGGTCAATGTGGGCTTTGATCCGCAAGACCATGCGGATAGATATTGATTCAAATTATATTTCAAGAAGCCACAAATCGGATCAGGTTTATGGGATTAGGTTTTTTTCTTTTTTTTCTTTTGTGATTAACGACATGGAAACGTTGCAAACAAAAAGGGATTTGATTACTTTTGGTTTGAATGCCAAAATGGCAGTGACTGTTTCTGCATCCTCGAGCGAGCAGTTCGAGCATTTAACCGGCTGCAAACTGTGCATGCAATGTGATGGAAATAATCCATGAAGCAAAATTCAAAACCTTCTAGTAATTCGCTTATCTTCCTTCATTGCACCTGCTGCTCCTTGTTACATTGACCAAAGGAAACAGGGATGCCATTTCCTATTGGTGCTGATTCAATCGGATTCACAGCATATGGAGGCACCTTGGCTGCTGAAAAGTACAGCCAATTATGGGTAAAAGGTCAACAAATCAAAGTGTTCTGATGGAAACGAAACTGCATTTTGGTGTCAACTCTATCCTCCATTAAAGACTCTTTTGACTCGAAGCTTGCTTTAAATTACGAGTGGTCATATGCAATTCAGAAGCTTATTTCGTTTAAAAAAAAAAACGTTTTCTACGATATGTGAACAAAAAAAAAACCCTGTCTCGTGAAGTTTCTTGTACAAATCATGAATAATGGGCCTTTGTAGCGGTTACCGCTGGATGCACACAATCGCCTTGCACCGGCCAGAACATGGCCAGACGCGCCTCTCCCGGGCATGCCCGGACTCACTGTTCCCGGGCACGCCCGAACCTCCCGGGCATGCCCGAACCTCCCGGGCACGCCCGGTCTCGTCTTTCCCGGGCATGCCCGCTCTCGCCTTTCCAGGGCTCGCCCAGAGCGTCTGGGCATGCCCGCTAATGCCTTTTCAGGGCTCGCCCAGAGTGTCCGGGCATGCCCGCTATCGCCTTTCCAGGGCTCGCCCAGAGCGTCCGGGCATGCCCGCTATCGCCTTTCCAGGGCTCGCCCAGAGCGCCCGGGCACGCCCAGCCTCGACTTGCCAGGCCACAGCCAAACACGCCCGGGCAGGTCCAGACTCGCCTTTCCAAGGCTCGCCCTTGACACCCGGGCATGCCCGGTATAGCTTTTGCCGGGCAAACTTCCCGACATAAATGTGTATATATATTGCTGCCCGATAAACGGGCTTGTCAGAATACCTGAGCTGTTTTGTTTCAATAAAGCAACTCGGACGAATTCCGTCTTTGGTCGCGTCAATTCTTTCGACTCGCGTTGGAGCGCAGTTCCTTCATTGGTGACCTACCGACATGGATACGGCAGTGACGCTTAAACTGCCTACCTTCTGGGAGGCTCACGCGGCTGTTTGGTTCGCTCAGGCGGACTCTCAGTTCGCCCTGCGAGGCATCACCGCGGACGACACCCGCTTCCACCATGTTGTGGCGGCGCTCGGTTCCGCCACCGCGGCCCGCGCCTTGAGCCTCCTCGAGCACCCGCCGGCTGCTGACAAATACGACGCGCTGAAGACACTCCTCCTCGACGCTTTCGCCCTCTCACCGGCAGCACGCGCACGGCGCCTGCTCGCTCTGCCCGAGCTCGGCGACACGCGCCCGTCAGAGCGCATGGACAATATGCTCTCGTTGCTCGGTGAGCACTCTCCGGATTTTCTGTTCCGCGAGCTGTTCCTTCGCCAGCTGCCTCACCCGGTACGCCTCGCCCTGGCTGGCACGTTGATCACGGATTCCCGCGCCCTCGCCAGGGAAGCCGATAAGATCTCCTCGGCGGGCCAGCACATCGGCGCGGTTACCTGGAGACCGCCGCCGTCCGAGGCGACGCCCACGCGCCCTGCGCGGTTGGAGGCCGAACTGCCGGTGCAACTGGCGGCCGCCACGCCACACCGCCCACTTCCGACACGACGGCCGGGGCCTCCACCTGACCGGGCGTGGTGTTATTACCACGCCAGGTTCGGACACAAGGCTCGGACGTGCCGGCCCCCGTGCACTTTCGGCAGGTCGGGAAACGGCCGGGCCGGCGTTCATTCCCAGCCATGAGCGCCGGCCACTCGGGAAACTTGCTGTTTATTCGGGACAAAGCATCTGGGCGGCGTTTCCTGTGTGACACCGGCGCCCAACTGAGCGTCATACCCGCCTCCGAGCAGGACAGGCGGGACGCCGTTTGCGGCCCCTCTTTGGTCGCTGCTAATGGCTCGGCCATACGCACTTTCGGCCCACGCGTCGTCACCCTCTGCTTCGGCAGCCAGCGTTTTCAATGGACTTTTGTGACCGCCTGCGTCCCCATGGCTTTGCTGGGCGCCGACTTCCTCTGCGCGCACGGGCTGCTGGTCGACGTCAAACGTCGTCGCCTTGTCAACGCCGAGACCTTCAGCTCCCTGGCGTGCACGATGAGCAGCTCCGCGCCGACCGAACTGGCGTGCGCCCTCCCGGCATCGAACGAGTTCGCTCGCCTGCTCGTGGAATTCCCGGCCCTCACGCGGCCGACGTTTTCGGCCGTCGCGGTGCGGCACGGGATTGAGCACCACATACCCACTACGGGCCCGCCGGTCTATGCCAGGGCCCGCCGCCTCGACCCGGCCAAGCTCGCCGTGGCGAAGGCCGAGTTCGACACGTTGGAGCACCTCGGCATCGTGCGTCGCTCCGATAGCGCGTGGGCCTCGCCACTGCACATCGTGCCAAAGCCGGGGGGTGGCTGGCGCCCGTGTGGAGACTACCGCCGTCTCAACGACGCTACCACCCCCGACAGGTACCCGATCCCGCATATTCAGGACTTTTCCGCCCGTTTGGCGGGACGGGTCATCTTTTCGAAAATTGACCTGATACGGGGCTACCACCAGGTACCTGTCCGGGCAGCCGACGTCCTGAAGACGGCCGTCATCACGCCGTTCGGCCTGTTCGAATTTTTGCGGATGCCGTTTGGCCTCAAGAACGCGGCCCAGGCGTTCCAGCGCTTGATGGACGGCGTGCTGCGCGACCTGCCATTTCTTTTCGTCTATCTGGACGATATCCTGGTCGCCAGCACGTCCCGCGCCGAGCACCTCCTCCACCTCCGAACACTGTTCGGTCGCCTCAGCGAGCACGGCTTAATTGTCAACCCGGTCAAATGCCACTTCGGCGCGACGACCGTTGACTTTTTGGGCCACCGCATCACCAAGACCGGGGCCGTGCCGCTGCCGACCAAGGTCGAGGCCATCACCACGTTCCCGCGTCCCCGTTCCTTCAAGGCCCTCCAAGAGTTCCTCGGCATGGTGAATTTTTATCACCGATTCGTGCCCCGCGCTGCTCAGCTCATGTGGCCCCTTTACGAGGCCCTCCGGGGCAAGCCGGCCAAGCATGACATTGTTTGGTCCGCGGCCATGGACGCGGCCTTCGCCAGCGCCAAACGGGCCCTCGCCGACGCAACGCTGCTGGCTCACCCGGTACTCAACGCGCTCATTGCCCTCACTACGGACGCCTCCAACTACGCGGTGGGCGCCGTCCATGAGCAATGGGTGGACGGGGTTTGGCAGCCACTCGCTTTTTTCAGCCGGCAACTCCGGCCGAACGAGTTAAACTACAGCACGTTCGACCGCGAGCTGCTCGGGCTATTCCTGGCCGTTCGCCATTTCCGACACCTCCTGGAGGGCCGCCCGTTCACGGCTTTCGTCGACCACAAGCCGTTGGTCTACGCAATGGCTAAGGTCACGGAGCCGTGGTCGGCCCGCCAGCAGCGCCACCTCTCCGCTGTGTCGGAGTTCACCACGGACATCCGGCACGTCGCCGGCAAAGACAACGCCGTGGCCGACTGTCTTTCTCGGGCCAGCGCGAACGCGGTCCACCTCGGCGTGGACTTCGCGCTCATGGCGGCCGACCAGACCACCGACGCCTCGGTGCAGGCACTCCGTGCGGCGGACACGGGCCTCCGCCTGGCCGACATTCCCTTTGCGGGCACCGTCCCGCTCTGCGACGTCTCCCAGGGCCAGCCTCGCCCCATCGTGCCCGTTTCCTGGCAGCGCCGCATCTTCGCCTCCATCCACGGCCTTTCTCACCCGGGCCGGAAAGCTTCTCAGAAGCTGGTGTCGGCGCGTTTCGTCTGGCACGGCCTTCGACGAAACATCCGCGACTGGGCCAACGCCTGCACGGCCTGCCAGCGGGTCAAGGTCCACCGCCACACCCAGGCCCCCTGGCACCTTTCGCCGTGCCTGAACGGCGTTTCGACCACGTCCACGTGGACCTGGTGGGTCCCCTGCCCCCCTCGCGGGGGTTCACCCACCTGCTCACCATGGTGGACAGGACCACCAGGTGGCCGGAGGCCGTGCCCCTCACCTCCACCACCACCGCCGACGTGGCGCAGGCGTTCATCGCCACCTGGGTCGCGCGCTTCGGCGCACCAGCAGACATCTCGTCCGACCGCGGCCCACAGTTCACGTCTGAGCTTTGGGGCGCGGTCGCCCGTTCGTTGGGGGTCACGCTGCACCGCACCACGGCCTACCACCCCCAAGCCAACGGGTTGTGCGAGCGGTTTCACCGCTCCATGAAGGCCGCACTCATGGCCGGCCTTCAGGATGACGGTTGGGCCGACCGGCTGCCGTGGGTCCTTTTGGGCCTTCGCACGGCCCCCAAGGAAGACCTCCAGGCATCCGCCGCCGAGCTCGTCTACGGCCAGCAGCTCCGCGTCCCGGGCGAATTCGTGCCCGACGCTACCAGTCCCTGGTCCGCCACTCGCCAGCGCTCGGACCTCCAGGAGGCCGCCCGACGATTTGCCCCCGTGCCGACGTCCCGCCACGGTGGCCCCCAGTCCTACGTCCCCCCGGCGCTTCGCACAGCGGAGTACGTCTTTGTGCGTCATGGCGCGCACCGGGGGCCACTCCGGCCGCCGTACGACGGGCCCTTCCGGGTCCTGCGATGGGGCGACAAGTCTTTCATCGTCGACTTCGGCGGCCGGCCGGACCGGATTTCTGTGGACCGCCTCAAACCGGCGCACATGGACGTCGACCGACCACCACGGTTGGCCCTTCCTCCGCGGCGAGGCCGCCCCCCGTCCACAGTTCCCCCCGCTCGACCACCCACCACCACGTCGGACCCCTCCCCACGACCCTCCAGGGGTCGCTTCGGCCGGGTCATCCGGACCCCCCTTAAATTGACCCTGCCGGTGCAGGTCGATTCTGGAGGGGCGTGTGTAGCGGTTACCACTGGATGCACACAATCGCCTTGCACCGGCCAGAACACGGCCAGACGCGCCTCTCCCGGGCATGCCCGGACTCACTGTTCCCGGGCACGCCCGAACCTCCCGGGCACGCCCGGTCTTGTCTTTCCCGGGCATGCCCGCTCTCGCCTTTCCAGGGCTCGCCCAGAGCGTCCGGGCATGCCCGCTAATGCCTTTTCAGGGCTCGCCCAGAGCGTCCGGGCATGCCCGCTATCGCCTTTCCAGGGCTCGCCCAGAGCGTCCGGCATGCCCGCTATCGCCTTTCCAGGGCCCGCCCAGAGCGCCCGGGCACGCCCAGCCTCGACTTGCCAGGCCGCAGCCAAACACGCCCGGGCAGGTCCAGACTCGCCTTTCCAAGGCTCGCCCTTGACACCCGGGCATGCCCGGTATAGCTTTTGCCGGGCAAACTTCCCGACATAAATGTGTATATATATTGCTGCCCGATAAACGGGCTTGTCAGAATACCTGAGCTGTTTTGTTTCAATAAAGCAACTCGGACGAATTCCGTCTTTGGTCGCGTCAATTCTTTCGACTCGCGTTGGAGCGCAGTTCCTTCACCTTACTGTATTACCCAATCACGTATCGTCAAATAACTGACCAAATACACTACTGGAGTAGCAGGAGGAATGCAAAACGACAAAGATGGAGTCATCAGGAGGGACCTGGATAGGATTTAGGTTTCAACTGTTACACCTCTACCCTCAACCCTCAACCCCATCCAGGTGCAGTCAGGTGAACCCTACAAAAACATTTCGCAAGATTCACCCCTCTATAGACAAAAAACGAGAAGGAAAGACAAGGGAGATGGACGACAAGTAAACAAACAAATCATGCATAACGCACACACCATTACACATATACACACCCCGTGCAGAGATGGCAGGCAACAACACCTTCTGAAACTCGCATATGGAGATAAAAACCAACGACACAAGATGGTGGCAGTGAGGGAGGCGGCATGACTTTCCGGTTGTGCCGCCCCACCCCTCCCCTCCCACTCCTCCTCCACCACCCCTCCCCTCCCAC